>NW_006921663.1:6006115-6066125 GCF_000298275.1 Orycteropus afer afer
GGGCTGACTCAATGGCACATAACAACAACAACAACATTACTAATGTAGAGTTATCTATCATCTCTTTTAATTCACTTTATATTTGCTTCACATATTTTGGAGCACTTTCACTGGGTGCATAAATATTTATTATTGTAACATCTTTGTTGATTGACCCTTTCAGCATCATATAATGCCCATCCTTATCTTTTAAGATGTTTTTCACCTTAATGTTTATTTTATCAGAAATCATAATTGCTATCCCTACCCTTTTTTGATTTCCATTGGCTTGGTATATTTTATTCCATCCTTTAACTCTTAATTGTTTGTATCTTTGTGTCTAAGATGTGTCTCTTGTAGGCAGCTTATCGATGGGTCTTCTTTTCTTACCCAGTCTGCCACTGTCTTTCTCTTGATAGGTGCATTTTGTCCATTCACATTGAGTGTAATTAGTGATAGGTATGAGTTGATTGGTGTCATTCTATTGTGGTTTTTTGTCGTGTCATTGGTGATTCCTTGGTCTGTGTATATTTCTGTGCTCAGATCAGTTTGTTGGCTACTGCTTTCTCCCTTTTCTTCTTTATAGTTGGTTTTGTGTTAATTAAGCCCATATGTTTTCCTTCCTTATGGATTTGCTTAGAAGAATTTTTACTATTCTCTGTGGTTACCTTGGAGTATATTCTTATGTCTACATTTTTAGAACAGTGCATACTGCAAAGACATTTTTGTGTTTTCCTCTCCATTTGAGGGTCTGTAGCTTGAAGTTTTATTCCCTCTGATAGGTTAGTTGCTGTTGTGTGCTGCTTGAGTTCCTTGGTTTTGAGTAGAATGTTTTATGGTCTTATTATGAGTATCTATTTCTGATTTGGTTTAGAGTTGATGTCACATATCCTAGTTTTGCTGCTCTCTGTTGTGGGTTCTCTATTGGTAGGACTTCTTTAAGCATTTCTTGTAAGGTTGGTCTGGTTTTCACAGAGTCTCTTAATTTCTGTTTATCTGAGAATGCCTTGATTTCACCCTCATTGATGGATAACTTGGCTGGATATAGGATTCTTGGTTGGAAGTTCTTTTCCTTCAGTGTTTTATATACGCCATTCCATTGCTTTCTTGCCTGCATGGTTTCGGCTGAGTAATCGGAACTCAGCCTGTTTGATTACTAGAAGTAATATTTCTTTTTTCCCAGGCAGCTCTCAAAATCTTTTCTTTGTCTTTGGTTTCGGAAAGTTTGATTATAATATACCTCGGTGTTTTTCTTTTGGGATCTATCTTGTATGCAGTTCTATGAGCTTCTTGGACAAGTATCTTTTCTTCCTTCATGATATGAGGGAAGTTTTCTGTTAGCAAGTCTTCCACAATTTTCTCGGTGGTCTTTTTTGCCTCTTCTTGTTCTGGAATTCCAATGAGTCTTATATTGTTTCATCTCATGTCATCGCATATAATTCTTAGGCTCTCTTCATTTCTCTTAAATCTTTGTTCTGATTTTTCTTCATACAGGCTAGTGTCCAGGGATTTGTCCTCTAGTTGGGATATGTGTTCTTCAGCCAGTTCTAATCTACTCTTTTGAGCTTCCACTGTGTTGTGTAGTTCTGTCATTTTGGTGTTCATGCTTGGCATACCAATAGACATCTTCTGCATTTCTAACTGCTGTTTTTGTATGAGTTCTGATTGTGCATTAATCTTAATATTCTGTTCCTCAATGATTTTCCTGAGTTCCTCCAGGGAACTGTCTGTGTTTTCCTTGTTTCTGTTTGGGGTTTCCTTAGGTTCTTGTATAGCTCTATAAACATATCTTCTAAATTCCTTCTCAGATAATTCTATTGCCTCCTCTTCCTCCACATATAATGAGACCTTTGTTTGTGGCTTTGCTTCTAATGCCTTGTCCTTTGTTGTTGTTGTTGTTGTTGTTATTTGATTTGAGGTTGACTGTTGTTTCCTAGACATTTTAAGGTTGTCTTTAACTGGTGGTTATGTGTTGATTTGTTTTGTCTTGGTTTTATGGTTTAATATTTTGAAAAGGTAAAGCTGGTGTAATTTATTTTATTATTGATCCAGGTATGCGGAGTTGCTCTGCAGTTTTCTTTGTGATGGTGGAATCACTGTGTGGAATGTTGATATGTTTCTGTTTATCATAAAGAGGGTTTAGAGTTCGAACCGGGAGTTTTTATGGTAATTGGCTGAATATGGTTTCTTCTATTGGATGAGTGAAGGTATTGGCAGAGAAGGTGGGAGCAGAAGAAGGAAAGCTTGGTGTTGCTAGGGTCGGTTTCTAGGGCTTTGGTGGGCTGCTACTGATGACGTGATACTGTTATTTACAAGCCCGTGGCTCAATTTCAGGAAAGATTCCTGTTGCTAGTGTGTCACCACTTTCCGCCAGGCTCAGTCACACTCAAAGATCCCATTTCTGAGGCCCCTTGGCACCAAAAAGCTGATCCAAGGCAAATTCCCAGGTCCGCACTCGGCAGCGGATTCCTCTCTCTCCACCCAGTTTGCCCGCAGTGCCGGCCCAATCTGCCCAGACCACAAATGGCTTGGGAGTTTGTCTGTGATACCGCCCACCTGCAGCCCCAAAGATGTGCATGATTTCAGCTGCACTGGAGTCAGGAGAGTGCCTGCTAGTAGTCTGTTTTCCCGATATCAGTGACAAAGACAAGCACAGACCTCTCAATGTCTCCCAAGCTGACCCAAGCCTTCTTGGTGACCCACTGAGGGGAGAGCGAGCTCACCCTCCTGGAGCACCAGTGAGCTCTCTGCTTGGGTTTAATGTTGCTGCATGCGCCCATTTGCACCTAGCCAACCCAAGTTACTGATAAAATCAGGTACTGAAGGTAGATCCTTGGGGTGTTTGCTGGGATGCTGGTGTGGTGGCTGGTATGCTGATATAGGGTGTCTTCTTCCTTGGTGGAGATCTCACATGGCCGCTCCCCCCCGCCAATAAGTGACTGCCCCAGGGAAGTTTCTAATGGCCTCTCTCGGCTGCCCATTCATCCTCCACCGGGTAGATCTTCCTTAAATACTTTCCCTGTGCCTTTCCTCTAATTCTTCTCTTCTGTGTTTGGTGTACTCTGATTTAGTGAGCTGTTCAGAGCGGCAAAATCCCTAATTCAAACTGCCGTACCTACTTTTTCAAGCACTAAGATGCCAGAGGGAAATAACGTGGTGATTACTGACGAGACTCCATTTTGAATCCTGCCACTCTCTTTCCCTTGACTGGTACATTTACTCCATTCACATTGAATGTAATTAGTGATAGGTATGAATTGATTGTTGTCATTCTATTGTGTGTTTTTTTGTTGTTGTGTTGTTGGAGTGTCCTTGGTCCTCATACTTTTCCTTGCTGAGTTCATTTTGTTCTCAAGTGTTTCCTCTCTTTTCTTCTTTATTGTTGGTTTTGTGCTTATTAAACCCATATCTCCCTTCTTTCTAGGTTTGCTTAGGGGGATTGTTAATTTTCTCTGTGGTTACCTTGGAGTGAATTCTTGTCTCTATATTTTTGGAACAGTCAGTTCTATAAGGACATTGTCTTCTTCTCCTCTCCATTTGGAAGTTTTGTACTTAGAACTTTTATTTTCTCTATTTGTTTATCTGCTGGTGTTCTATGCAGACAGACTTCCTTTTTTTAGTGTACAATGTTTTATGGGATTATTTTGAGCATCTATTTCTGATTTGGTTTTAGTGTTGATGTCATGTGTCCTGATTTTCTTGTTCTCTGTTGCGAGTTCTCTACTGGAAGGACTTCCTTAAGCATTTCTTATAGGGTTGGTCTGGTTTTAAAAAAAATCCCTTAATTTCCATTTGTTTGAGAATGTCTTGATTTCACCCTCATATTTGATGGACAATTTGGCTGGATATAGGATTCTTGGTTGGAAGTTCTTTTCCTTCCATGTTTTATATATGCCATCCCATTGCCTTCTTGCCTGCATGGTTTCTGCTGAATAATCAGAACTGAGACTAATTGTTTCACTATTATAAGTGATATTTCTTTTTTCCCTGGCTGCTTGCAAGATTCTTTTTTTGTCTTTGATTTTGGAGAGTTTGGTTATGATATGCCTCAGTGTTTTTCTCTTGGGATCTATCCTATATGGGGTTATTTGAGCTTCTTGGACAAATATCTTTTCTTCCTTCATGATATTGGGGAAATTTTCTGTTAGTAAGTCTTCCACAATTTTCTCGGTGTTTTTTTTCACCTTTTCTTGTCAAGAATTCCAATGAGGTGTATGTTGTTTTTTCACATGTCCCATATAACTCTTAGGTTTTCTTCATTTCTCTTAAATCTTTGTTCTGATTTTTCTTCATACAGGATGGTGTCAAGGAATTTATCTTCTACTTAGCAAACGAGTTCTTCAGATAGGTCTAACCTATTATTTTTTTGTTTTGTTTTGTGCTTCCACTGTGTCGTATATTTCTGTAATGTTTGTACTCATCTTCTGTATTTCTAACTGCTGTTTTTGTGCAAGTTCTGATTGTGTATTAATCTTGTTATTTTGTTCTTGAATGGTTTTCCTGAATTCTTCTAGGGTATTGTCTGTGTTCTCCTTGTTTCTATTTGGGGTTTCTTTAAGCTCTTGTAGAGTTCTACAAACATATCTTCTAAATTCCTTCTTGGATAATTCTATTCCCTCCATGTTTAATGAGATCTTTCTTTGAGATTTTATTTTTATTGTCTTATCCTGTTTTTGTTTGTTTGTTTGATTTGAGGTTGCCTGTTGTTTCTTAGACATTTTTAAGTTGTTGTCTTTAACTGTTAGCTATGTATTGATTTGTTTCCTCTTGATTTTATGATTTAATATTTTTGCAAAGGTGGAGCTGGTGCATTTTATTTTATTTTTGGTTATTAATTCAGGTATGCTGGGTTGCTCTGCAATTTTCTTTGTGAAGATGGAATCACTATGTGGAATGTGGCTACAAGTCTCTATGTCATGAAGGAGATTTAGAATTGGAGAAGGCAGGTGTTCTGGTAGCTTACTGTGGTTTTTCTAATGGATAAATCAGGGGAGAGATGGGGAAAGGAGGAAGAAAACTCCAAAGCACAAGTAGCCATTTCCAGGGCTTTGGGTAGGCTTCTACTGATGACATCATACTATCACTCACAGGCCTGTAGTTCAAGTTCAGCAAAGACTTCACTGGTTAGAGAGCCTTCACTTTTCGCCCAGTTCAGACAGCCACAAAAACCTCATACTCTAGGGCCCTCCATGTCAAAAAGCTGTCCTGGAAGAGCTGGACCCCCACCTGGAACCATGAGTTTGTCCCAGGCCCTACCTACCTACAGCATGCTTTCCTCTCTGCTCCCAATTCAATTGTGGCTGAGCCAGAGGGGTCTCCATTCCACTTCTCAGAAATGCTGCCCTCCCATTTAGCACAGTTCCCAAAGTTACCAATAGAAGTCAGTATTGTAGTTGAATCCCTGCAATGGTCACTGGTCCTCCAGTGCTTCTGCTCCACTGCCCAGGGAGCCCTCCAAAGCTCAGTCTTGCCAGCTGGTGCTCCCTAGGGCAAGTTCATTTATATTTATTCTTCCCCATTGTTTACCCTGCCTCTCCCTCCTCTTTCTCCTTCCCCCCTGAATCTGGCCTTCTCCAACTTAATGAGCTGTTCAGAGCCCCAGAATCCCCACTTCAAACTGCTGCACCTAGTTTTTCACACATTAAGATGCTAGAGGGAAGTAACATGTGGGCTACAGGTAAGATGCTATCTTCCTGTGCCTCATTTTCCACATTCTTTTGGAACTGTTTTATTTAGAATAGGCACAAATATGAATCTCTTCCAGTTATTTGGTCAGGTAACTGTCTTCCTAGTTTCTTAACACTGATGAATGATCATCTCCAGCTTTGCATCCATTCCTTGAAACATGTAAATCAGTATTACGTCAATTCATGAAGCTTTGTTTTTCTCCAATGCCTTCAGTGCAGCTTGGGTGTCTTGCTTCAATACTCGATTGTTGAAATGTTGAATGTTGACCAATTCTTTGTGGTATGGTGACTCTGTACTCCTTCTCTCTTTTATTGGTATTTCTCACATCATTCAATATACTGCCCATGTATCTTTTGATACTGTACTTTGAAGCTAGAATGCTTTCTTCAGTTATTTTAGCTTGAGAAATGCCAAGTGTGTTCTTCCTTTGTTTTCCTAGCTCCAGGTTTTTGCTCATTTCATTATGATACTGTGCTTTTTCTTCTAAAGACACCATTGAAATCTCCTGTTCATCTCTTTCACTTTATCATTTCTTCCATTCATTTTAGCTATTCTATGTTCAGGCTTCAGATTCTCTTCTGACATACATTTTGCTCTCTTCTTTCTTTCCTGCCTTTTTGATGTCCTTTTGCTTTCTTCATGTCTGATTTCTTTGATGTCATTCCACTACTCATAGTCTTCAGTCATTAGCGTTCAGTGACCAACTCTATTAGAGAGCTAGTCTCTAAACTGAGGTGGGAATAATCAAGGTCATACTTTTGCCCTTTTAGATTGGTTTAATTTTCTTTAGTTTCAATTTGAAATTGCATATGAACAATTGATGGTCCATTCTGCAGTTAACTTCTGACCTTGTTCTGACTGATGATATTGAACTTCTCTATTGTCTCTTTCCACAGATGTAGGTGATTTGATTCCTGTGGATTCTATCCAGTGAGATCCACATGTATAGTGTCTGCTTGTTGTTGTTGTTGTTGTTATGTGCCATCGAGTCGGCCCCGACTCATAGCGACCCCTCCTTGGGTTTCCGAGGCAGTATCACTACGGAAGTAGGATTGCCCAACCTTCCTTCCGAGGAGTGGCTGGTGGGTTTGAACCGCCAGCCTTCTGGTTAGCAGTCAAGTGCTTTAGCCACTATGCTACCAGAGCTCCTAAGTGTCTGCTTATGTTATTGAAAAAAGATATTGACAAAGAATAATTAATTGGTCTTGTAAAAATCTAGCACATGTTCTCCACCATCTTTTCTACTACCTAGGTTATACATTCCTGTTCATAATCCTTCTATATTTCCAACTTTCACATTCCAATCAGTACATTTTGATTGCATGCTTGTTCAGTTTCAGACTGGAGAAGTTGGTAAAAATATTAAAGTCATCATCTTTCTCATTAGTGGTTGATGCATCTATTTGAATATTAGCCATATTAACTGTTCTCCCTTGTGGGCTTATGGATAGTATCTTTCATTGACAGTGTTTTACTTCAGGATAGACTTTGAAATATCCTTTTTGATGATGAATGAGATGGAATTCCTGACCAATTTGTCATTCCTGGAATAAAACACCATATAGCCAATTTAAAATTGGCAATACAAATCCATTTCAACTCACTAATGCCTAGGATATTGATCTTTGTTAGTGGCAAATCCACTATTAAGAGCAAGTTCTCATTCCCATATCCTTGTTTGGCCCTTTATTCCATTTTAACATATATTATTAATTTATATTTTGTCTTTATTTATTTATATATTGATTTTTAGTAGTCCATGTAGAAATAAGCCTATATCAACATATAATCATAATATGTTCACAAAAACAAAGAATCAAAATAAACTTGTTGCCATTTAGTTAATTCTGACTGTAGTGCACAAGAAATCATTAATAACATTTCATTAATAAATAAATTATTTTTATAAATATTTATTTATTATAAATAAAATTAATATCAGTACCCAATTGCAAATAAGTTGATTCCAACTCATGGAGACCCTACATGTGTCAGAATAGAACTATGCTCCATAGGTTTTTCCATTTCTCATTTTTCCCACATTTGTGAGGGCTCTAAACCAAAACAAACCAAACTCACTGCCACTGAGTTAATTTTGACTCATAATGACCCCATTTGGGTTTCTGAGATGGTAAATCTTTATGGAAGTAAGTTGCCCAGTCTTCATTCTGTGGAGTGGCTAGTGCATTTGAACCACCAACTTTCTGGTTAGCAGTCAAATGCATGAGGCACTACACCACTAGAGCAAGTTTTTATTTAACAGGGAACATGATGCTAATTTTTGGCACCACTCAGGGACTATTATTTTATATAAATTTGTTTAAATGTTGTCACTTCAAAAAAGTGCACATGCAGCCATTGTTTGGATATCTAATTCCTTACTCCTTCTATGGAAGGGGAAATAGGAATTACTATTAACTCCTACTTTTTCACATAAAACCCAAATCCTGCCTAGTTTTCAAGTCTATGCAGATTCCCAGGTGTTGTTTGTCTGTATTGATTTGCTCTCTGACATATGTGTTCCTGTTGGTCAAATTGTTCATCTTATAGTCTCATCCTACATTGTATTTATTTTCTTTGATCTTTGTGTTTATGTTAAAGAGGTCCACTTATTCAGAAGGAAAACTCTTCCATCTCCATTTACTTATCTAAATCTTACTCATCCTTTCAGATTTCATCCCCTTGAAATGGCCTCTGAACTCACCTGGTTCTGTCATTTGTTCATGTGACTATTCCTTAAATTCTACAGCATCTTTGGTCATTTTACATCAATTGCCTATTAATAATACACTGTTTAGTTTGATACTTATTTTCCATATATTGTTTTAATCACTTGAATCTGGTTTATATATATTTTTAAGGTTAGTGTCTGTGTCTTATATTTCCTTAATTTATCTTATACACACTTCACTTGTATCTACCACAATGATGAAAAAATGATGTGTGCTCAGAAATTCTTGTTGATTAATTGATTGAAATAATTGCATACTATCAGGTTGTTTTTGTCATTAGCTGACAGGATCAAGTTTTGGACATCCAGTTAGATGCCTGGCGACCAACCTTTCAAGAGCTGAGACAGATAGAAGCCATCATCCTGAGAGTCAGACAACTCATTAGCTCCAGAGAGACTGCCACATATTAAAAATTCTCTTTATGTATTTTGATGAATTGCATTACATTTGATTTATTCTTTGTCTTCACAATTTATTTATGATGTGTCTGGAAATAACATCACTTTTTATGTATATTAAAAAATTGCCACTCATTTTCCTAAAGTTGTAATCTCAGTTTACTATTTAAAAGTTTGGTGGGTTGTGGTTTTTTGCTTTTTTTTTTTTTTTTTAAAGTCACATGACTTTAGTCAAACCTGTTTTACATAGTGTGCAGAGAAGTGGAATGATTTTTAAGGAAACTGAAAAATTGTAAGCTTTTTGAGACAATATATTCCTTGTTATAATAAATATCCATATAATAAATTAAGTAATTGCATGAATAATCTATTTTACAAATACAGTTTTATCTCTTTAGATACTGACTTTAAATTTTTTACGTATAATAGAACAGACAATTATGAGTTTAAAATGTATATTCCAAAATCTGACTTTTCTACTAAGTCTTCATATTTTGGAAATGGCCAAAAATCAATTAATTTCAATTTTTATTATGAAATTTTACACTTCATAAATATTCTTCCCCTTTAAGGAAAAATGTACCACAGTGAAAATTTACTTCCCATGTGAATTTGATTTGTTTCTGTTTTTGTTGTTGTTTTTATTCTTGATTCTGAAAGATTTGCCTTCTCTGACATGAGGTTTTATTGAGCCTTTTGATCCTCACCTGTTTTATACTTACTTTGGGAATATTCTTCGACCTTTCTCTTCCACCAGTCATTCTATTTCTCTTGTGAGGAAGGAGGTAGAAGATTTCCCACAGCTTTCAGACTCTATTTTCTCACTGCCTTTCATTTCATATTTTTCTCACCTCTACCACCTCACAACACCCACCTCCAACCAACACACTGCATACTTGTTCTGCATTTGTTTTAACAAACTCCAGAAACTTGCCAGTGGCTAACATGTGCAAAGACCACACACACACACACACACACACACACAGTTGGGTAGGAAACAACTTTATTTTTTAAATAGCAGTTCTCATTGTTGATTTTTCATTTTATTCTTTGAATAAGGGCCACTTACTTTACTTATCTTTTCAATGAAAGGATAGAGGGAATTATACCCCTGTATGATGGTACTTTTATCAAACTCTGTTGTTTGCAGGATACACAGAAAGAGGAGGTGGGGGGTAAGTGGCAAATTAGAGTTTATTTTTCACCCAGGTAGAATGACACACTCCTGATGGATTAGCATTTACCTTTTCAAGTAGGCTTATCTTAGGATCTGTTTTTATAGATTTTGAAGAGCCAGAGTCCTGACCTCTTTGGTATTTGTTTTAAAAGTTGAAGTTTCAATAACATTGATAAATTAGCTGATTTGAGTGTAAAATGGTAGATGGTATCCAACTCTAATAATATATAAAATCAAGCAAATTCTTCAATTCCTATATGCATAACTGAGATCCATGTGTACAAATGGTAATGTCAAATTGTGAGAATCTCCAGACCTCTTCTGAAGAATGTTGAGTAATTCCTGCTGTTTTAGGGCTAGTACTTCCTTTTCAACTGATATGGGTCAGCAGTGATCTATGCTATTTTCTGCTCTCAGGAGGTGATCCAAGAATACATAAAGAGAACATCTGGATTTCTCACAATTCCAGCCATGCTGAAAAGTTCTCTATAGAGTGTGTTTGTTTTTATAGATTCACACACATTTTCCACATATTATTTTGCAAAGCAGCCACATTTCAAAATCATGAACTTTATCTCATTAAGTGCTAAATGAAACAAAATGTCTTTTAAATTTCCAAACGAAGTTTAATCTTGTGAATCAAGTCACCTTTCAAAACACATGTTTCATGCTTGATGTAACTCTAATTTCCCTTCTTTCTGGGAATCATGACCTGACATTGAGAAACACTCTAAAAGTAACTGTGTTCACTGTTTAAGGGTAATTAACAACTCTTAGGTGGGTTATTTTTGTACTCTTTGGGAAAAAAAAAATCTTTTTTAAAGGTAAATGTTCTAGCTCATGAAAGGAGTTGGTATCACTGATGAATAAAGTAGCAGTTTTATTGAAAAAGGGGATAGCAATAGAAACAAAGTTCTCCTGATTATTTGCTCCAACCAAGTTCACTGCCATTTTGTCAGATCCAACTCATAGCTACCCATCCTTGGGTTTCCGAGGCAGTATCACTACGGAAGTAGATTGCCCAATCTTCCTTCCAAGGAGTGGCTGGTGGGTTTGGATCTCTAGCCTTCTGGTTAGCAATCAAATGCCTTAGGCACTATGCTACCAAAGGTCCTTAAAAAGAGACAGCCCGGCTACCTGGCAGGGAGCAGCTGGTGAGTTTGAACCTCCAGCCTTGGGTATGGCAGGTGACTGCCTGAGGCCTGAGGCCATCCCCTAGCACCCCAGATTGTTTGTTGTTGTTGTTGTTGTTATGTGCCGTCGAGTCAGACCCGACTCATAGCGACCCCTCCTTGGGTTTCCGAGGCAGTATCACTATGGCAGTAGATTGCCCCATCTTCCTTCTTAGGAGTGGCTGGTGGATTTGAACCGCCAGCCTTCTGGTTAGCAGTCAAGTGCCTTAGTCACTATGCTACCAGATTGTTTAGTCAATCTCAAATCCAAACACTTAAAAGGATATTCTCATTTAGGAAATATTTTAATTAAAGTTTCAAATTCTTAGTTGACATTTTTAGAATTAGATTTTACTTTATCTTTAACAGGACAACTATTTCTCAGTAAATTTTCTACCAATATGACCACTTCTCTACCAAAAACTATAGGAATAGCCTTGATATTGATAATAAAATTCCGGCTTAGGGATGTCTTTGGTTTCATGTTGACTAAAACAAATAAAAACAAAAATAAGCAGTTGCCATTGAGTGGGCTTTGACTCATGGTGACCATATGTGTCAGAGCAGGAAGGACTGTGCTACATAGGGTTTTAATGGTTGATTTTTTGGAAGTGGATCACCAGACTTATTTTTTTCTGAGGGACCTCTAGGTGGAGTTGAACTTCCAAACTTTCTGTAAGCAGAGGAGTTTGTTAATGCATTGCATTGTTTATAGATTCCACAGGTTGACTAGTTCAGTGTGAAAAAAGAGGAGAAGAAATCAAGTTTAAATACTTGATAAAAGACTTCCAAATCACTGAACCAATAGATTGCTATCTTGAACTTCCTAAGGCTTTAACATGTACTTAAACCACATTTCAGGTTTTCCTTTAGATCATAAAGCTAGGGTGAGTAAGTTTTAAATCTCTCCATATACTCAGCTCCAGTACCAAATTCATTAGTAATTAATAGTAAATGATGGATAATAATTATTTTTCCTGATATATCTGAATAATTGTTTCTATGACTAATAATTTTTTTTAAATTACAATGTTTACTATCATGATATATATCCAGCATTGTTTCTTTTCCACATTTCTTAAAAACAAACTTCATTTATAAGATTTTATTTTTACTTTTATGTCTATTCAAAACACCTTATAATCATTATATTTTATGATATTTGCTAATTACTCAGACCGTTAACATGTTTCTAAGAGGAGGGACATGTGTCAGTTACTTACATTGTAAGTGGGATTATGAGGTTCTACCTAACAACACTTCACCTGCCCCATTTCAACCACATATGTTAATAGAGGTCTGTCTGAATGCTGTGTAATGTCCCAGACAGCTTGATGCTCAATTCCTAGCCAAACATATGGTGAGTGGCTTTGGAGAAGAGTCTTCAAGCTGGCTGACTGCTGTTGATGTCTCTGGGCTCAAATGCCCCATTTAAGTCTGGGCAGTTCCAAATTGGAGGCTGAGCATTGTCTACTTGTGCTGAAATGTGAGCAGGACCAGACTTTTATTTTTTTTTAACAGCTTCTAAGCCTTCCCGACAAGTATAATTATCAGCACTCCGAAGAGCTAGGAATATAAGCCGAATGCAAACAAATTAGGGAGTGAAAGCAGAAGAGCTACAGCTGTGGGGCCAACCTGGGTGCAAAATGATTTAGGATTCTCAGGAATAAGAGAAAAATGTCACTGAAGTGAAGTTTTTGTGATAAATCTCTTTTGTGTGATAAACTTATTCTTTATAACTCTTTTTTCCAATAATGGAGAAAATCAGTTCAAGAGGAAAATAGTTTCAAACAACTTTGGATGTGGCATATGTGTGTCATGGGGGAAGGAGCCAGGGATGGAAACATGGGAAAAATTGTGAAGTAAAACTTATGAACATTGTGTAATAATTTAATGACTGCAAATTTTCTTGAGGTGAGATAGAAGTAATTCATTACAATAGCAAATAATTTCAAAGTTTATATTTTGAAGCAAAAATTACAAAGGCTACTTAATTAAAATCCTTTTTCTCAACTGTAGTGTTTATTTTATTACTTCTATTCTGAATGCATATTTTCAGATTCCATGATATTTGTTAATTGTTTGTGAATATATTCTAACTAAGTTTGCTATTCTCTTGAAATATTGCTTATGTACAATGTGGAATGCCATGCAAAATGAAGGAGTTGAGTCACACTGCCGTTTGTGTATTGTACATTGTTTAGTCTGGGTTGCAGACATTGTTCTTTGATGTTATGGCAATTTAATTTCTATAGCAATCAGTCTTTTTTGGAGTTCTCTGAAGCCAGGCATGTAACAAAGAAATGGCTAGGAAGACATAAAGGAAAGGTAAGGATTATAGGGAACTGGAGACCACAAGCTCCATCTTAAAATTATGAACTACTCAGCTCCACAGTTAAATGTTCTGGAATTTCTAATCTTCATGATACTATCCATAATTTGTTATGATCCACACAGTCGAATGCCTTTGCATAATCAATAAAGCACAGCCAATATCCATCTGACATCAACAATGACTTCCCTCATGCCATGGCTTTTCAGAATCTAGCTTAAATTTCTGGCAGTTCCCTGTTGATGTACTGCTGCAACCGTTTTTGAATTTTTTCAGCAACATTTTATATGTGTGTGATATTATTGATAATGTTTGATAATTTCTGCATTCTGTTCAATCAACTTTGTTTGGAAAGGGCAAAAATACAGTTATCTTCCAGTTGGTTTGTTAGGCAGCTGTCTTCCAAATTTCTTAACATTTAAGAATGAGCACTATCAATTTTACTTCCATTTGTTGAAACATCTAATAGGTATTCCTTCAACTATTGGATTCTTGTTTTTCCCCTATGCTTTCAGTGTAGCTTGGATTTCTATCTATAGTACCATCAGTTCTTGATCATATGCTACCTCCTGACCAAAAAAAAAAAAAATGGTTTAATGTGGACCAGTTTTTTTTTTTTTTTTTTTAGGTACAATGTCTCTGTGTATTCCTTTCATCTTCTTTTTATGCTTCCTGCATCACTTTATATTTTGCCTGTATACCCTTTGATATTGCAACTCGAGGGTGGGATGTTTACTTCTGTGACTTCAGCTTGACAAATGTCTAACATGTTCTTCCTTTTTGGTTTTCTAATTCCAGGTCTTTGGATGTTTCCTTATAATACTTAACTTTTTCTTCTTGAGCCACCCTTTGAAATGTTCTGTTTAGGTCTTTTATTTCATCATATATTCCATTCACTTTAGCTACTCTATGTTTGAGAGCAAACTTCAGTCTCTTCTGACATTCATTTTGATGTTTTCTTTCTTTTTTGTCTTTTTAATGAACATTTGCTTTCTTCATGTATGATGTTCTTGATATCATCCCACAATTCATCTGATCTTTGGTCATTAGCAATAATTGTGTAAAATCTACTGTTGAGATGGCCTCTAAATTCAGAGTACACTTTGGCTTTTGTGGATTTGTTTTAATTTTCTTCAGCTTCAACTTGAACTTGCATGTGAACAAATGATACCTTGTTCCACACTCAGCCACTGGCCTTTTTCTGACAGATCATATTGAGGTTTTCCATCACCTCTTTCCATGGACGTAGTTGATTGTTTTGTATTCCATCCAATGAGGTCCATGTGTATAGTCATTTATGTTGTTGAAAAAATTATTTCCAATAAATAGGTCATTAGTCTTGCAAACTTCTATTATTCAATCTTGTGTCATTTCTATCACTAAGGCCATATTTTCTAACTACTTTTTCTTTGTTTGCAACTTCCACATCCCAATTGCCAATAATTATAAACGCATCTTATTTGCAGGTTTAATCAATTTCAGACTGCAGATGTTGGTAATAATCTTAATTTTTTTTTGTCTTTTGTATTAATACTTACTGCATAATTAACTTGTCTTCCTTGTAGGTGAATTGATATTATCCTATTACAAACAGAATTATACTTCAGGATAGATCTTGAAATATTTTTTTTGACAATGAATGTGATACAGTTGCTTCCAATTTGTCATTCCTGGCATAGTAGACCAAATAATTTTCCGAACTAAATGACTAATACCAGTCCATTTCAGCTCACTAATTCGTAGGATATTTATCATCAAACATTCCATTTCAGTTTTGAAAACTTCCAATTTTCCTAGATTCATACTTCATATATGCCACATTCTAATAATGAATGTTTGCAGCTGTTTCTCCTCGTTTTGAATTGTGCTACATTGACAAATTGAGGTCCTGGAAGGTTTCCTCTATCTATGCTATTAAAGTTGACTACACATCGAGGAGGCTCCAGTGGTATTTTTGAGTGTATTCTAATCTAAGGGATACTATATTAGACAACATTCTGCTGCTATTCATAACATTTTCACTGCCTATTTATTTTTCTGTTTTTACAAGTAAATCATCATGTCTTTCATTCTAGTCTGTCTTTGTCTGAAAGCTCCAATGAAAACTGTCCACCATGGGTGACCTTGCTAATATTTGAATACTGGTGCCATAGCTTCCAGCATCCCAGCAACATGCAAGAGCCACCACAGTAGGACAAACTGACAGATGAGTGAGAACAATGGGTATTCCAGAACACTTAATTGTGCTCATGAGGAACCTGTGCATAGACCAGGAAGCAGCCACAGGACAAGGGGATAATGCATGGTTTAAAATCAGGAAAGGTATGTGTCAGGGTTGGCTTCTTTCACCAAATTTTTACAATCTATATGCTGAGCAAATAATCTGGAAATCTGGACTATATGAAGGAGAACATGGCATTGGAAGAAGTCTCATTAAGAACTTGTAATATGCAGATGACACAACCTTGCTTGTTGAAGAAGAGGACTTTAAGCATTTATTGATGAAGATCAAAGACTACACCCTTCAGTGGGATTACACCTTAATATAATGAAAACAAAAGTCCTCACCATTGGAACAATAAACAACATCATGATAAATGGAGAAAATTTTGAAATTGTCAAGGATTTTGTTTTATTTGGTTGCACAATGGAGGCCCATGGAAGCAGCAGTCCAGAAATCAAATAACTTATTGCACTGGACAAATCTGCTACAATAAACCTCTTTAAAGCACTTAAAAAATAAAAATAAAAATAAAAAAGGACTTTGAGGACTAAGTTGTGCCTCACCCAAGTCGTAGTATTTTCAAAGCTCTATTCTGAATCCAGCTTGAATTTCTGGAAGTTCCCCATCAATATAGTGCTGCAATCATTTTAAAATTATCTTCAGAAAAATTTCACTTGTGTGTGATATTAATAGTACGATTCTGCATTCTTTTGAATCATCTTTCTTTGGAATATATACAAATATGGATCTCTTCTAGTCAGTTGGCTAGTAGCTGTCTTCCAAATGTCTTGGTATAAATGAGTGAGTGCCTTCAGTGCTAGATCCATTTGTTGAAACATCTCGATGGGTATTCCAATTCCATCAGTTCCTGAATCTGTTTTTCACTAATTCTTTTAGTACTGTAGTTTCTTCTTTCAATACTATTGGCTCTTGATTGTACGCTAGCTACCTCCTAAAATGGTTGATCGTTGGCCAATTCTTCTTGGTACAGTGATTCTGTATATTCCTTCCATCTTCTTTTGATGCTTTCTTCATCATTTAAAATTTTTCCCATAGGATCATTCACCCGGACAACTTCAAGCTTGAATTTTTTTCTTCAGTTCTTGCAGCTTGAGAAATGCTGAGCACACTTTTTTGTTCTTTTAATTCTAGGTCTTCGCACATTTTGTTATAATTTGTCTTCTCAAGCTGCCCTTTAAACCTGCTGTTCAGCTCTTTAATTTCATCATTTCTTCCATTAGTTTAAGCTATGGTCCATTCAAAAGCAAGTTTCAGAGTGTCTTCTGACATTCAGCTTGATCTTTTCTTCATTTCCTGTCTTTTAAATAACCTTTTGCTTTCTTCATGGATGATCTTATTAATGTCATCCCATGACTCATATGGTCTTCAGTCATTGGTGTTTAACATATCAAATCTATTCTTCAGATGGTCTATAAATTCAGGAGAAATATAATCAAAGTCATATTTTGTCCCTCATAAACTTGTTTTAATTTTCTTCAGCTTCAAATTAAACATGCATATGACTAATTGATGGTCTGTTCCACAGTCAGCAAACTTGGTCTTTTTTTACTATTTTGAGTTTTTTGTCCCATGGGACAGCTAGGGAGTTTGAATTGCCAAGCTTTTGGTTAGCAGCCCAATGCTTTAATCATTCTGCCACCAGAGCTCCTTGAATCTATATTCAAGTCTTGAGTTGAGATATTGAAGGAGTATATGGGCAAAATGTTGAATGATGCAGGAAGCATCAAAAGAAGATGGAAGGAATGCACAAGTCACTGTACCAAAAAAAAAAAAAAAAAAAAACTGGTTGACTTTCATAAAGACTTGAATTTTTTCTTCAATTCTTTCAGCTTGAGAAATGCTGAACATGTTCCTCCCTTTTGGGTGGCTAAATCAGGTTTTTGCACATTCATTACAATAATTAAATTTGTCTTCTTGATCTGTTCTTTGAAATCTTCTGTTCAGGTCTTTTTTCTTGTCATTTCCTCCATTTGCTTTAGATAATCTTTGTTCACAGTCTTTGTTAATGACCTTTTGCTTTCTTTATGTATGATGTTGTTAATGTCATCCCTCAATTCATCCGTTTTTTGATTATTGGGGTTCAATACATCAAATCTATTCTTTACATGGTCTCTAAACTTAGGTGGGATATAATCAAGGTCATATTTTAGCTTTCATGGACTTGTTTTAATAGTCTTCAGCTTCAACTTGAACTTATATATGAGTAGTTGATGGTCTGTTCCATCGTCAGCTCCTGGCCTTGTCTTGGCTGAAGATACTGAGCTTCTTCATTGTCTCTTTCCACAGATGTAATCAATGTGATTCCTGTGTATTCCATCTGACAAAGTCCACATGTAGAACCACCAGTTATATTGTTGGAAAAAGGTATTTACAATTAATAAGTCATTGGTCCTGCAAAATTCTATGATGTGGTCTCCAGTGTCATTTCTATCATCAAAGCCATATTTTTCAACTACTGATGACTCTTCTTTGTTTCCAATGTTCACATTCCAATCACCAGTAATAATCAATACATCTTGATTACATGTTTAATCATTTTCCGATGGCAAAATTTGGCTAAAAAAAAAAAATCTTCTATTTCTCCTTCTTAGGGGTTGGTGCATAAATTTGAATAATAAGAGTATTAACTGATCTTCCTTGTAGGCATGTGGATAATATCCTTTCCTTGGGGACTGTAATTCAGTATAGCTCATTAATCATTCTTTTTGATGATGATTGCAAAGCCATTCCTTCTCAGTTTGTTATTTCCAGCATAGTAGACCATATAGTTGTTTGATTCAAAATGTCCAAAACAAGTCCATTGCAGCTCACTAATGCCTAGTATATTAATCTTTACACATTCCACTTCATTTTGGACAACTTCCAGTTTTCCTAGACTTGTACTTTATACATTTCATGTTCCTATTATTAAAAGATGTTTGCAGCTGTTTCTTCCCATTTTGCATCGTGTCCCATCAGCAAATGGAGGTCCCAAAATCTTTACTCTAGCCATGTGATTAAGCTTGAGTCTACTTTGATGAAGCAGCTCTTCCCCAGTCATATTTTGAATGCCTTCCATCCTGAGAGGCTCATCTTTTGGCATTATATCAAACAATGTTTCAGGGCTATTCATAAAGTTTTCTGGTAATGTACCTCAGAGTGTTTCACTACTATTTTTAAGGTTTTCATTGGTCATATTTTTTTCAGAAATGGATGGCCTCATCCTTCTTCCCAGTCTGTCTTATGTGGAAGCTCCAATGAAACCTGTCCACCATGGGTGAATCTGCAGGTATTTGAAATACTGGTGACATTGTCTCCAGCCTCACAGCAACACACAAGCCACTACAGTACAAGAAACTGACAACCATGTGGTGGAGTTTATTTCTTATACATTTCTATATCTCTAGCTAGTACTCACTGTTTTGAAATCATCCTGTGAATTCAGCATTTTATTTTTTGTAACAAGGATATTTTCTCTAAGTAATATTCTACTTCATAGACCAATGTTTTTCAACCAAGGTGGATTTGACTCCACAGGAGATATTTAGTACCATCTGGAGGCATTATTGTTTGTCATGACTTAAGGTGGTGATAACTACTGACATCTAATGGGTAGAGGCCAAGAATGCCCAAATATCCTACAAGTATCCAAATATCCTACAATGTCTAGGACAGACTCTAACAAAGAAATATACAAATCCAAAACAACAAACATGCCAAAGCTGCTGAACTATGATTTAGACAGATAAAAAATATTTTTCTTTTCTTTAAAATGTTTGCCACTTTCTTCATTCCTCTATTAAAAGATAATCTTGATTTTAATAATCTAGTAAAACTAGTTCGTATGGTTTCTGTACTGCTTAACTCTTTACCAATTAATTTTCATTTCAGTGGGTTCTGGGGACAGATATACCTTAAAAAAAGAAAAGAAAAAAAATGGAATAGCACTGTCCATTTTGGAACCATTTTTATTTCAGTATGTAGAATATTTGTAGGGTGGAAAAGAAGCCATAGTTATAATATATCCTGTTGGAAATTGACAAGTAGTAGATTCATCCAAGTTTCTTTCATCACACTGGTGGAAAGCCAGGTGTGCCTCTGTGGAGACTGGGAGTTTTGGAATGAAGACATCAATTAGAATTATTTGATGATGAATTATCAGTTAATACTTTCCTTCTGTGCCTTGGAGTTTCAGAAAGGTAGTAAGAAAGTAAGCAATTCTTTATAGAATAGTAAATAAATTTATGAATAAAATAATATGAATAAACCAATGAAAAGACCTAAAAGATCAATATTAGTTTTTTTTTTTTTTTCTTTTAAAAAGAAGGAAGAAAGGACAAAATGAGGAGAGGGATAGAGGGACAGAGGAAAGAAGGAAGAAAAGAGAAGGAAGGGACAGAAGGAGGGAAACGGAAGGAGGGAGGAAGGGAGAAACAGGGAAGAAGGGAGAAAGAAGGAAAGAAGGGAGGGAAGGAAGGAGAGAGGGAAGAAGAAAGAAAAGAAGGAAGCAAGCAAGGAAAAATAGAAAGAGAGGAAGATTTAAAAAAAAAAAAAAGTAGGAAAGAAATTCCTGATGAATTTGAGAGTATAGAAATAGCATGAAGTTTGGAATCAGGCAGAGACTTATTAATTTAGGTGCCAAATCTAGTGAATGGTATGATCTTGGATAAGTTTCTTATTTCCCTCTTTTTCCTTTGCTCAAAAATGCCTATACCATCATTTTGATGAAAATATATACCTAAAACATCCATCTCTGTGTCGGATACATAGAAAGTATTAAATATTTGTGTAAAAAATAATGTTTGACAATCTGTACAGCATAACTTCCTTGAAGTAATAGAATATATTACAAGATAGGGTTTTCAGTTTGAGACAGAACTGAGATATGTTTTCTATGAATATATTTGTGCTTGTAGTAGTGAAGTTAATAAAAAATCTCTCTTCTCTCCTTTTCCCAAGTAAGTGAAGAATTTTAAGTGAACCCCCAGTTTAATTTTTCCTACTACCATTTCCACTTCATAAACTAAAATGTTCTAGAGACAGATGACATTACTTTTGGCTAATACACTTGTCCAAGCCACTGTCACCTGTCGTAGAAAACAAGCTTCTGCTATAGGCTTCTTATTGATTTTCCTATTTCCCCATTTGCCCTGTTCCAACTTCTTTACTCAGCAGAGTAGTTTCAAAGTTGGAAAAAAAATATCTTCGATAGGTTTTACATTTCAAATAAAACCCAAAAATCATACCATACCTTACAAGGCCTTATGGGATCAGAAGCCTGATTCCCTAGCCTCTGTCCTCTCTTGTTCTTATCTGTACCTCTCTCCGTGCTTGTGCCAAACCATAATCTTGACTGTTCTTCAAGTGCATGCAGATTTTGCCTTCCTTAGAAGCGTTGGAAAGGCTTATTCCTGTCTTAGAACTCTCCTCTCTGCTCTTCATAAGACCTTCAGAACTCAGTTTAGAAGTCACTTTCTTGAAAAAGACTTTCATTACCTCCTGTTATATAAATGATCTAAATATGGCCTCTGTATCTTGGTCCCAATTACTTACTTCAACATAACAAGCTCAGCCCAAAAAAAACCTGCTGATGCCAAACTTAAATTTATATATACTCAGTTATTCTAAAAATAGACCAAATAAGCAGATTTTAGCCACTTAGAGCCTGCCTGCTTTACCTACTACACAAAACAACATTACAATTTGCAACCCTTGGAAAAGATAAAACCTTATAGTTATAAAGAAACTCAAGTTGCTGCAGTACTATGAGTCTTATGACCTTGTGGACTTCCCTACCTTGCTGCACAAGATCGGCACATGTAAGATTTTCCTCCCTTGCCCTCTTTCTGAAAGATTTCCATTCCTTCTTTATACTTTGAAAACTTCTGCTGTGGGAAATAACCCAGTGCATGCAAGTGGCCATATGCTTTTGTTTTTAGATGCCACTGAGTTGGCTCCAACTCATAGCAACCCTATATATAACAGAACGAAACACTGCTTTGTCCTGCACCATCCTCATAGTCCTTGCTATGCTTAAGCCATCTTTGCAGCCACTGTGTCACTCCATCTCCTTGGGAGACTTCCCATTTTTTGCTAGCCCTGTACTTTAACCACCATGATATCTTACTCCAAGGAATAGTCCCTTCTGACAACAGGAGCAAAGTAGGTGTGATTAAGTCTGGCCTTTCTTGCCTCTAGGGACAAGTCTGGCTGCAATTCTTCCAGAAGACATATGGTTGTTTCTCTGGCAGTCCATGGTATTTTCAGTATTCTTCACCAACACCACAATTCAAAGGTATCAACTTTTATTTGTTGTTGTTGTTATATGCCATTGAGTGGGGCCCGGCTCATAGCGACCCCTCCTTGGGTTTCCGAGGCAATATCATTATGGAAGTAAATTGTCCAACCTTCCTTCTGAGAAGTGGCTGGTGGGTTTGAACCGCCTTAGGCACTATACTACCATAGCTCCTTAACTCTTTAGTGTTCCTTATTCATTGTCCAGCTTTCACATGCATATGTGGTAATTGAAAATACCCTGGCTTGCATTAGGTGCATCTTAGTCTTTAAAGTGACATCTTTGGTCATTAACACTTTAAAGAGGTCTTTTGTAGCAGATTTGCTCAGTGCAATAGACATCTGGTTTCTTGACTGATGCTTTCATGGATGCTGATTGTGGATCCAAGTAAATTAAAACCTTGGACAACTTCCATCTTTTCTCCATTTATGGTGATGTTGCTAATTGGTCGAGATTTGAAGATTTTTGTTTTCTATTAAGCTATTGCTATATTTTGGTACTGTTTAGCTGACTACCCACCTGTTTTTTTTTTTTGTTGTTGTTGTTTTCCATTTGAGCAGACTATACACCTAATGTTTTTCCATTCTACTATTTTTGTCCCTCACTCAACCCCAGGCTTGACATAGATCTTTGCAGAACATCCTGTGTTTCTATAAGTTGCAACTTAAATTCTAAGAATTGACTGTTCACGGAACAATTTATTTCTTTCCACCCCTAGTTGGCTAGCAACCCAAGTCCCCAGGATCTGATTGGTGCATGTGTGAGCAAATGAGCAACCGATAACTTACTTCCTTACTTTACCTACTTAATTCACTAACAAAGGACTGCATGGGGCTGATGCCTCTTTAGGTTTCAGCCCATCTGCTGAGTGGATGAAATAAAAACTTTATTTTCTTCAATCAAAGCTTGGTTCCTTTTGACAATGGACACATAACATTTTGGTGCCGAAACCCAGGAAGGTCGAGGGGAAGCCAAAGAATTCTCTCCCTTCCTTTGCTGACACCACATCCACCCCCAGTCCACTCAATCCTGGTAAGTGAAATCTTGTGTCTCTGTCTGAGATTTCTGATTTGCCTCTCTGAAAGTCCTGGTGCTAGGCCAGAAATTTTTCTGAATTCAGTCTCCAGGGATCCAGGACCTCCTAGGTATTGTCACTGATTGGGGACTCCAAATCAGGCTCTTCTGCCTTCATCTCACTCTAGATATCATTCTTCATATGGAGGACACCCTTCACATGGGTCAATACTCTAGAGGCTCCTTGTAACCTTAAAACACCCAGGGGTAACTCACTCACCACCAAAAGACATCCCATTAGGGTGTCTCCTAAAAAATCTTAAGGAATGAGAATTATCTACTAAACTTCACCCTAAGCACATCATTTTCTTTTGCAATACTGTCTGGCCATAATATAAATTAGACAATAATTCTCAGTGGCCTGAAAATGGCAATTTTGATTTCTCTATTCTCTGTAATTTACACAACTTTTGTCTCCACAATGGAAACCAAACCAAAACCAAACTCACTGCCATTGAGTCAGATCTGACTCATAGCAACTCCTCCTTCGCTTTGCATGGCAGTGTTGTTGTTGTTGTTAAGTGCTGTCGAGTCAGACCCAACTCATAGCAACCCTTCCTAGGGTTTCCAAGGCAGTATCACTACGGAAGTAGATTGCCCCATCTTCCTTTCAAGGAGTAGCTGGTGGGTTTGAACCACCAGCCTTCTGGTTAGCAGTCAAGTGCCTTAGGCACTACACCACCAGAGCACCCACTGCAATGTAAAGTGTCCAGAAATTCCCTATATCCAAAAATTTTTTTACTCTTCATAAACAACCCACAAACATAACTACCACAATTGACCAGTTCTTTTTTGGTACAATGACTCTGTATTCCTTCCATCTTCTTTTGATGCTTCCTGAATCATTCAATATTTTGCCCATAGAATCTTTCAATATTGTGAGTCTAGGCTTACATTTTTTCCTCAGTTCTTTCAGCTTGAGAAATGCTGAGCCTATTCTTCCCTCTTGGTGTTCTAACTCCAAGTCTTTGCACATTTCATTATAGTAATTGGCTCTGTCTCCTTGAGCTGCTTTTTGAAATCTTCTGTTCAGCTCTTTTGTCATTTCTTCCATTTTTTTTTTTTTAGCTATTCTCTGCTCAAGGGCAAGATTCAGAGTCTCTTCTGACATCCATTTTGGCCTTTTCTTCCTTTCTTGTGTTTTTAATGAACTTTTGCTTTCTTCATGGCTGATGTTCTTGATGTCATCCCATAATTCTTCTGGTTTTTGGTCATTGGTGTTCAATACATCAAATCTATTCTTTAGATGACTTCTAAATTCAGGAGGGATATATTCAAGGTCATATTTTGGTTCTTGTGGACTTGCTTTAATTGTCTTCAACTTCAAGTTGAACTTGCATATGAGCAGTTGAAGGTCTGTTCCACAATCAGCTCCTGGTCTTGTTTTAGCTAAAGATATAGCTGATTCTTGTGTAGTCCATCTGGCGAAGTCCATATGTATAGCTGCTATTTGTGTGGTTGAGAAAAAGATGTTTGCAATGAATGGGACTAAAGAGACTTATGATAATTTATAATATTTAATGAGGATATCAACACCTTCCATATCAATATGCAGTAAAGGGGAGGTCAGCATAATATGAACAAGACAAAGAAAGATGTTGAGAGATGCAGAAGAGTTACAGACAACAAAAGTAAATGCTATTACATACACAATCCTACAATAGCATAATAAGAATAATTTATCAGTACATATAAAGACAGACACACATGCCAATGAATAAATCGTCGGTTTTGCAAAATTCTATCATGTGATCGCCAGCATTATTTCTGTCACCATGATCAAATTTTCCAACTACCCATGATTCCTCTTTGTTTCCAACTTTTGCATTCCAGTCACCAGTGATAATTAACACATCCTGATTGCATGCTCATTAAATTTCAGACTGCAGAAGTTGATAAAAATCTTCAATTTGTTCATCATTGCCTTTGGTGGTTGGTGCATAAATTTGAATAATTATAGTATTAACTGGTCTTCCTTGTAAGCATATGGATATTATCCTATCATTGTACTTCAGAACAGATCTTGAAACATCTTTTGTGATGATGAATGCCACACCATTCGTCTTCAAATTGTCATTCTGGCATAGTACATCACATGGTTGTCTGATTCAAAACAGCCAAACCCAGTCCATTTCAGCTCACTAATGCCTAAGATAACAATCTTTATGCATTCCATTTCATTTTTGACAATTTCCAATTTTCCTAGATCCATACTTTGTATATTCCACTTTCCGATTATTAATGGATGTTTGCAGCTGACTTGCTGGCTACAAATTCAGGGGCTTTTCTTTACCCCTTCATGGTGACAGTTGCAAACTTAGGAGTTCCCTCTGAACTCCCTGATTTTTTTTTTTTTTTTTTTTTTTTTTTTTTTGCTGGCTTCCATGGCTCTTTGAGATTTAATAATTTTCTGAAATGACTTACAGAGCTATGCTTACTATTACAGCTTTACTTATGAAAAATAAAAGCTATATTTATAAGTATAGTTTTATATAACAAATGAAGAATACAAAGAGACACAAAGGATGAAATCTGGGAGATTTTCTGGTACAGAGCTTTCTTGTCTCAAAGAACATGTTACCCTCTTACATGTGTAGATGTTTTGCACCAACCAGAAACTCCACGGAGCTTCCATGTCCAGAACCTCTATTAGTTTCATTGCATTGGCATGATTTTTTGAATCACAATCCTTGACTTTCTTGAGGTCAGCTGATATCAGGCTATGCAATGATCTTTGTGGCCTGGTAAGTGCCCCACCCATTTACACAAATCCTTAAGTGTTGTTTATATAACAAAAATACCAAATTATTCAGGAAATTCCAAGAGTTATCTATCAAGAAACTGGTGCTCTGGTGGAGCTGTGATTAAAGCTTTGGACTGCTAACCAAGAAGTCAGAGGTTCTAACCCACCAGCTGCTCCACAGGAGGAAGATAAGGCAATCTGCTTCCATAAAGATTTACAGGCTTAGAAACCTTATAGGGCAGTTCTACTCTGTCCTATAGGGTTGCTATTAGTCAGAATCAGCTCAGTGGCAGTGAGTTTGGTTTGGGTTTGATGAAGATATGGGACAAAGACTATATAATTTGGGTAAAGTTAAATCATTAACCCACAATATTCAAAGTCCAAAAGGGAGTGAAAGAAGTCATATTAAGTAATCATAATACTGTATTTTTATCATTATGACAAAAAACATAATTTGACACACCATTGACTCATTCTAAAACATAGTGCACATTTGCAGCTGTACATTCAATGTTATTTTTTATATATTAGATTTTATTTCCAAGGCAAAAATCTCAATCACCATTTACTATTAAATTGTTCTAAGGTCTAAAAACCTGTTTAATTGAATTCACTTTGGTTTCTTTTGAGTAAAATAATCTTCAGAAAGCCAATCATTATGCTTTTGAGTATGTAGTCTTTATAATCTGTTTTTGAGGGATTAAAGTAATGAATGAAACTTTGCTTTCTTTAGAATTTTAGACAGCTTATGCAAAATATATACATATTTAATTCTCTATAAGGAGTACACATACAAATATAATTTATATATACAAAACAAATTATAAGCATATTTAACTTTGTTTCATAGGGGACTAAAGAAGTTTATGAAATTTTATAATATTTAATGAGGATATCAATAACTGCCATATCCATATTCAATAAAGGGGAGGTCAGCATAATATGAACAAGACAAAGAAAAATGTCAAGAGATGAACAAGAGTTACAGACAACAAAAGTAAATACTATTAGATACAGACCTACAATAGCATAAGAACAATAATTTATTAATACATATATAGACAGACACGCAAGCCAAAGAAGTCTGTGAAGGTGACTGGAAATACATCCATGAGCATAGGTTAAGCAGGGGATATTTCTACATACATATTTATATACAACAGAGCAGAGAGGCACAAAGTTATGAAAACTTTTTAGCCATAATCAAACATCTTGAGGGAATGAGTCATTGGGTTTGGAGGCTTAGAATCACAGTGTGAGGTAACATATGGGTCAATTGACATGACATACTTCACAAAGATAATATTCTACATTCTACTATGGTGTGAAGTGACTGGATTCTCAAAAGTAAGCAAGCCAACATCTAAGATGCAACTATTGGAATCTCCCTGCCTAGAGTAAAGAAGAGTGAAAAAAATGAAGACTCAAGGAATCAATTATTCAAAAGGACTGATGGACAACAAGAACCATAGTGTCTTCTACCTAGAAACCTGTAGGACTAGATGGTGGCTGGCTACCACTACCAACTGCCCTGATCGAGACCACAAAAGGACTTAGATAGAATGGGAGAAAAATGTAGAACAAATTTCAGAATCAAAACTAAGGCCAGACTTGCTGGTGTAATAAAAACTGATGGCCCTAAGACAGTGGCCCTTAGATACCTTTCAAACCTAGAACTAAACTCACCCCCAGGGATCTCCTTTCAGACAAACAGCAGACAAGCCTATTAAGTGAACAAGAGCAATTATGAGGAATACAATCTTAAGAACAATTAACCATATTAGACCAAAATGGTTGCATTTGCCCCAGAACAAAGCTAAGAAGCCAGGAAGGGGCATAAAAGAAGGATGAATGGAAGCAGGGAAACTAGGGTAGAAGCAGTAAGAATGCTGTCACATTGAGAGAATTGCAATTAATATTGTGAAACAAAATGTTTATAAATTGTTGAATGTCAAAATGTTTCAGTCTGTAAACTTTCACCCAAACCACAATAAAAAAAAAAATTAAAGAAAAACAACAAACTGCCATATAAAATTGTTTTTTGTGTTATAGGAAATAATATATGTAAACTACATCCAAATAAATGAAAAAAAAAAATGAATAACACAAGATGTGAAGTTATCTTATTGTCTAACATTTACATAATAATTATTTGTTAAATGACTTTGGGTGCTAGAGAAGACATGAGAATGCATTCCTGATAAATGACAAGAGACTCATTGTTTCTATTGAATTCTGTCACTCAAAAAAAATATGTTGAAGTCTTAATACCTGTACCTGTGACTGCAATCCTATTTAGAATTAGGGTCTTTATAAAAATATTATTAGGTTAACATCATGTCATACTGGAATAGTATGATGATGTCCTTATAAAAATGAAGAAGCTACATATACAGAGACAAGAGGAAGGACATCTTATGACTGTGAGGATGCAGCAGCAACCAAGGAAAGCCAGAAATTACCAGAGAGGGTCACAGGCCAGATTCTTCTCCAAAATCTCAGAAGAAATCAACCCAAGTACACTTGGACCTGAGACTCCCAACCTCTAGAATAGTGAAACTATATATTTCTGTTCATGTGAGCCACACTGTGGTTACAGCAGCCCTAGGAAATTAATACACTTATCTGTATATTTACTAAAAACAATTGTTGTTTTTGTTATGTGCCATCGAGTTGGACCCGACTTATAGCTACCCCTTCTTGGGTTTCCGAGGCAGTATCACTACGGAAGTAGATCGCCCCATCTTCCTTCTAAATTAGCTAATTTTATTTGTTTATGTTGGTATAGGGTGTAGATTGAATTCTGTTGTTGTTAGGTGCCGTTGAGACATCTCTGACTCATAGCGACCCTATGTACAGAATGAAACACTGCTCGATTCTGTGCAACCCCCACAAAACTTGCTATACCTGAGCCCTTAGTTGCAGCCACTGTGTCAATCCATCTAATTGAAGGCTTTCCCCTTTTCCTTCACCCTGCACTTTACCAAGCATGATATCTTTCTCCAGGGAATGATCCCTTTTGACAACATGACAAAGGTAGGTCAAAAAAAGTCTGGTCATTCTCGCTTCCAAGCATTCTGGTTACACTTCTTCTAGGACAGATTTGTTAGTTCTTCTGGCAGTTCATGGTACATTCAGTATCCTTCACCAACACAGCAGTTCAAAAGCATCAACTCTTCTTTGGTCTTCCTTATTCGTTATCTACCTCTCACATGCACATCAGGCTACTGGAATACCATGGCTTGGGTTAGGCAGACCTTAGTCTTCAAGGAGACTTTAAAGAGGTCTTTTGCAGCATAGCTGCTCAGTGCAATACAACTTCTGATTTCTTGACTGCTGTTTCCATTGGTGATGATTCTGGATCCAAGTAATACAAAATATTTGACAACTTCAGTATTTTCTCCATTTATAGAGATGCTGCAGATAGGTCCATTTGTGAGGATTTTTGTTTTCTTTATATTAAAATGTAATCCATACTACAGACTCTAGTCCTCAGTCTTCATCAGTAAGTGCTTCAAGTCACCCTCACTTTCTGCAAGTAAAGTTGTGTCACCTATATGTTGCCGCAGGTTGTTAAAGCTTCTTCCTCCAATCCTGATGCCACGTTCTCCTTCATATAGTCCAGCTTCTCATGTTATTTGCTCAGCATGGTGTTGTTAGGTGCCATCAAGTTGTCTCTGACTCATTCCGACCCTGTATACAGCAGAACAAAACACTGCCCAATCCTGCGCCAGCTCCGTGATCCTTACTATACTTGAGCCCATGCCACAGCCACTGTGTCAATCAGTCTCATTGAGGGACTTCCTCTCTTCTGTTGACCCTCCACCTTAGCAGGCAAGACATCCTTCTCCAGGGAGTGGTCCCTTCTGACAACATGACTAAAATAGGTGAGATGAAGTCTGGCTATTCTTGCTTCCAAGGAGCATTTCAGCTGCACTTCCTCCAGGACAGATTTGTTAGTTCTTTTAGCAGTCCATGGTACTATCAGCATTCTTCACCAGCACCACAACTCAAAAGCATCAACTATTCTTTCATCTTCCTTGTTCATTTTCCAGCTCTTACATTCATATGAGGCAATTGAAAATATCATGGCTTGTGTCAGGTACACCCTAGTCCTCAAGGAGACATTTTTGCTCCTCAGCACTTGAAAGAGGTTCTTTGCAACTGACTTGACCAGTGTTATACATTGTCTGATGTCCTGACTGCTGCTTCCATTGGTGTCAACTATAGAAGCAAGCAATATGAAGTCTCTGACAACTTCTTTTTTCCATGTATCATGATGCTGCTTGCAGATCCAGTTGTGAGGATTTTTGTTTTCTTTATATTGAGATGTAATCCATACTGCAGACTGTATTCTTCAATCTTCATCATTAAATGCTTCAAGTCATCCTCACTTTCATCAAGCCAAGTTGTATCATCAGTGTATCACAGGTTGTTAATGACTCTTGCTCCAAATCTAATGGCACATTCCTCTTCATATAGTCCAGCTTCCCGGATTATTTGCTCAGCATATAGATTGAATAAGTATGGTGAAAGGATACAACCCTGATGCACTCCCTTCTTGATTTTAAACCATGTAGTGTCCCCTTGTTCTGTTTGAACAACAGCCTCCTGGTCTACGTATAGATTCCTCATGAGTGCAATCAAGAGTTCTGGAATTCCAGTTCTTCTCAGTGTTATCCACAGTTTGTTGTGATCCATACAATCAAATGCTTTCACATAGTCAATAAAACACAAGTAAATATCTTTCTGGTATTTTTTGCTTTGAGCCAAGATCCATCTGACATCAGCAATGATATCCTTCATTCCACATCCTTTCCTGAATCCAGCTTGTATCTCTGGAAGTTCTATGTCAATATACTGCTGCAAACATTTTTTTAATTATCTTCAGCAAGATTTCACTAGCATGTGATATTAATGAAATTGTTCAATAATTTCCACATGGTGTGGGATCACCTTTCTTTGGAATGGGTACAAATATGGACCTCTTCTAGTCAGTTAGCCAGGTAGTTGTCTTCCAAGTCTCTTTGCATAGCCGAGTGAGTGCCTCCAGCATGGCATCTATTTGTTGAACCATTTCAATAGGTATTCCATCAATCCCGGGAACCTTGTTCTTTGCCAATTCCTTCAGTGTAGCTTGGGCTTCTTCCTTTAGTACCATTGGTTCTTGATCATATGCACCTCCTGAAATCAAAGAAGGTTGACCAGTTCTTTTTGGTACAGTGACTCTGTGCATTCCTTCCATCTTCCTTTGATCCTTCCTGCATTGTTCAATATTTTGCCCATAGAATTTTTCAATATTGCAACTCAAGGCTTAATTTTTTTCCTCAGTTCTTTCAGCTTGAGAAATGCTGAGGCTGTTCTTCCCTTTTGGTGTTCTAACTCCAGGTCTTTGCACATTTCATTATAATAATTGTCTTTGTCTGCTCTAGCTGCTCTTTGAAATTTGCTTTGGCTACTCTGTTCAAGGACAAGATTCAGAGTCTCTTCTGACATCTATTTTGGTTTTTGCTACCTTTCTTGTCTTTTGTTGATCTCTTGATTTCTTTGTGGATGATATTCTTGATGTCATCCCACAATTCTTCAGGTTTTTCTCATCAAGTCTATTCTTTAGATGGTCTCTAAATTCAGGAGGGATATATTCAAGGTCATATTTTAGCTCTCATGGACTTGTTTTAATTGTCTTCAACTTCAAGTTGAACTTACATATGAGAAGTTAATGGTCTGTTCCACAATCAGCTCCTGGCCTGTTTCGGCTGAAGATATTGAGCTTTTCCATTGCCTCTTGCCACAGATGTAGTCAAACTGATTCCTGTGTACTCTTTCTAGCAAAGTCCATGTGTGTAGCTGCTGTTTGTGTTGTTGAAAAAAGCTATTGGCAATGAGTAAGACATTGGGCTTGCAAAATTCTATCATGTGATCTCCAGTGTTATTTCTGTCACTAAGGCCAAATTTTCCAACTACTAGTGATTCTTCTTTGTTTCCAACGTTTGCATTCCAGTTACCAGTGTTAATTAACACATCTGGATTGAACTTTCAGTCAATTTCATATTGCAGAAGTTGATAAAAATCCTCAATTTCTTCATCTTTGGCTTTGATGGTTGGTGCATATATTTGAATAATAGTAATATTAACTGGTCTTTCTTGTAGGCGTATGGATATTATCCTATCACTGACAGCATTGTACTCCAGAACAGACCTTAAAACATCCTTTGTGATGGTGAATGCCATCCCATTCCTCTTCAAATTGTCATTCCCAGCACAGTAGATCATATGGTTGTCTGGTTCACAGTGGTCAAAAAACAGTCCTTTTCAGCTCACGAATGCCTAGTATATCAATCTTTATGTATTCCCTCTCATTTTTGACAACTTCCAATTTTCCTAGATTCATACTTCATGCATTCCACAGTCCAATTATTAATGGGTGTTTGCATCTGTTTTTCCTCAATTTAAGTCATGCTGCATCAGCAAATGGAGGTCGCAAAAGCTTTACTTTATTAATATCACTAAGGTGGGTTCTACTGTGATGATACAGCTCTGCTAGTCACATTGTGAGAGCCTTGCAACCTAAAGGGATCATCCTCCTACACTGTATACATTGTATAGGACAATATTTCCAGGCTATTCATAAAGTTTTGCGGTAATGTATCAGACAGTGTTTTTCTGCTATTCATAAGGTTTTCCCTGGCCAATTCTTTGAGAAGTAGATGGCTTCTTCCTTTTTCCTAGTCTGTCTCACTCTGTAGGCTGCTTTGAAACCTGTGCACCATGTGCAACCCTGCTGGTGTTTGAAACACCAATGGCACTCCTCAAGCCTCACAGAAACACGCAAGCCACCACAGTATGACAAACTTTCAGACAAGTTTGTCTCCCTTCGCTGTTCAAAACATCTCCACCTTCCCCTTGCCTGGTCCCTGCTACTGCTCTTTCTTCTGTCCCCCGGCTTTTCTTTCCCCTTCTTTCCTGCCTCTTGGGGATGAAGCCTGGGTCCTTCCCCTTACCTGGATCCCTGCCACTACTTGCTCTGTCATCCTCCTAACTTTTTTTTTTCCCCCAGCTTTTCTGCCTCTTAGGGATGGGGCATTACTTCTGTCACCAAGGCCATATTTCCAACTACCAGTGATTCTTCTTTGTTTCCAACTTTTGCATTCCAATTACCAGTGATAATCAACACACCTTGATTGATGTTTAGGCAATTTTAGACTGCACAAGTTGGTAAAAATCTTCAATTTCCTCATCTTTGGCTTTAGTTGTTGGTGCATAAATTTGAATGATAGTATTATTAGCTGGTCTTCCTTGTAGGCATATCATATCACTGACAGCATTGTACTTCAGGAGAGATCTTGAAATATTCTTTGTGATGAGGAATGTCACGCCATTCCTCTTCAATTTGTCATTCCTAGCATAGTAGATCATATGATTTTCTGATTCAAAAGGGCCAAAACCAGTCCATTTCAGCTCACTGATGCCTAGGATATAAATCTTTATGTGTTCCATTTCATTTTTGACAACTTCCAGTTTTCCTAGAATCATACTTCATACATTCCATGTTCCTGTCATAAATGGATCTTTGCAGCTCTTTCTTCCCATTTTGAGTCACTCCACATCAGCAAATGTAGGTCCCAAAAGCTTTATTCTCTATACATCATTAAGGTCAGCTCTACTCTGGGGAGTCAGCTCTTCCCCAGTCTTTTTCTGAGTGCTTTCCAACCTGAGGGGTTCATATTCTGGAACTATATCAGACAGTGTTTCAGGGCTATTTATAAAGCTTTCATTGGCCGATACTTTGAGAAGTGGATGGCCTGCCCCTTCCTTCTTCTATGCCTATCTTAGTCTGGAAGCTCCACTGAAATTTGTTCACCATGGGTAACCCTGCTGGTATTTGATATACTTGTGGCATAACCTCCAGGCTCACAGCAAAATGCAAGCCAACACTGTAAGACAAACTGACAGACAAGTGGTGGATATTTAATTCTAGTAACTTTAAAATTGTTTTTCAATCTCTAACATTAAGAAAAACAATCAAGTGACTGGGTGTGTGTATGTGTATGGGGTGTACAAGGATAAACATGTTTGTAAACTTAGTCTTATCCCATGACTCTTGAGTTATCTTTAAAACCTATAATGCATAGTATACAGATTGGGTCTTAAGTAAAATATTGCAGATTAAAAAGTTATATGTTTAAATAAATATATTAAGAAACACTATTTTCTGGGTGCCACATGTTTATAAATATTAGCATATTTGATATTTATAAGAAGGTGTTTAGTGCTGCTATAGTAGAAATACCACAAATGAGTGGCTTAACAAATGGATTTATTCTCTTACAGTTTAGGAGGCTATAAGTCTGAGTTCAAAGTGCTAGCTTTAGGGGCTGGATGAAGGCTCCTCGACCTTGGGCTCTAGCTCTGCCTCCTGTTGCAGCCCAACTAGAGCTGGAGGCTTTTTCTAATTCATGCAGCTTCTGTCTGTTGAGGCTGACAAACCCAAGATCAACAGGTAAACTGGCACAGTCCCAAGCTCAAGAAACTTGATAGGCCACTAGTTCAAGTCCAGAAACAATCTCAAGATTGTCAGGCAACATGATAGACCACTGAGATAAATACTTGGCCCAATGCAGGATCAAGATGTGCCAAAAACTCAAGACCTTTCCCAAATCTTCTCCTTATATACTGGAAGAAGGCCACACCCCAAAGGCAGCTCCCTAAATACTCACAGCATATTCCACCATGGAGATGATTATAATCTCAACATGGGTAATAATTACATCCAGCTGCCCAGACACTCAAAACTATGGCCAAGCCAAGTTGACATACAATTTTAACTACCACAGAAGACATGAAGCAATTACTATTCTCATCTTCTAAAGATGACAAAACTGAGGCTCAGAAAGGCTGAAAATCTTATAGAAGATCACAGATGTATTAAGAGGTAAATTCAAACTCAGTATTTTGGCTCCAGTGTCTAATCTCTTAATCACCAAGCCATTTCTTTGATAGAATAGTTTACTTTGAATAGTGGTAAGAAGAATAAAATTCCACTTTCTTCTGTAGCTACAGATTAAATTTTGGATCAAGTTCTACTCCACCAAATTGTTTACATCTCAAAAAGTAGTTGCTATATTTTCAGAGTTCATTTTCAGGGCCTCGTATATGACAAGTTTCTTTATAATAAGTGCTTTAATGCATTTCATTCTACTTAGATGATAGCTACAGGAAAATATTATGACCCTGTTTCCAAGACTTATCTTTCTATTAGCTTCATAAATTACTTGATATCAGCAGGACATAAATACAATTTTTAGGCTCTGTGGAATTTGATATCCTGAATAAATTTCCAACCACACTTTAGAAAATAATGAAGTACAGAACAGACTTTTCTTTGGTATTTGTAGATAAATACTGAAGGCAGTAGCATCTACCAACTCCAAGGTAAATAGCCTCAATGAGTATTTCAGCATTGCTCCATATCTGTTCTCCACTTAATTAAGTATACTTAATTGTACTCATGAGGAACCTGTACATAGACCAGAGGCTGCCGTTCAAACAGAACAGGTGACAATGCATGGTTTAAAATCAAGAAGGTAGTGTGTCAGAGTTGTAACTTGTAACTATACTTCATCTGTATGCTGAGCAAATAATCTGAGTCCATATTCCTGGTCTCTATGAAGAGGAATGTGGCATCAGGATTGGAGTAAGACTCACTAACAACCTGCGATATTCTGATGACACAACTTTGCTTGCTGAAAGTGCAGATGAGTTGAAGAACTTACTGATGAAGACTGAAGACTACAGTCTGCAGTATGGATTACACCTCAATATAAAGAAAACAAAAATCGTCACAACTGGACCAATAAGCAGCATCATGAAAAATGGTGAGAAGATTGAAGTTGTCAAAGACTTCTTATTACTTGGTTCTAGAATCAGCACCAATTGAAGCAGAAGTCAAGATAGCAGATGACATATAGCATTGTGCAAATCTGGTGTAAAATAATTCTTTCAAATGCTGAAGAGCAAAGACTTCTCCTTGAAAACTAAGGTGTGCCTGACACAAGCCCTGGTATTTTCAATTGCCAGAAATGTATGTGGGAACTCTGGTGGTGTCGTGCCTAAGGCACTTGACTGCTAACCAGAAGGCTGGTGGTTCAAACCCACCAGCCACTCCTCGGAAGGAAGGTTGGGCAATCTACTTCCATAGTGATACCTCCTTGGAAACCTAAGGAGGGGTCGCTATGAGTTGGGATCGACTCCATGGCAGCGAGTTTGTTTTCCACATGCATGTGAGAGCTAGACAATGAATAAGGATGACTGAAGAAAAGTTGATACTTTTGAGTTGTGGTCTTGGTGAAGAATGCTGGAAAAAGTGCAGCCAGAATGCTCTTTGGAAGCAAGAATGACCAGACTTCATCTCACCTACTTGGGTCATGTTGCCCAAAGGGACCATTCCTTGGAGAAGGATATCATACTTGGTAAAGTGGAGGGTCAACGAAAAAGGCCTTTAACAAGATGAATTGACACAGTGGCTACAATGATGGGCTCAGTTATAACAAAGATAGTGGGGCTTGTACAGGACCAGGCAGTGTTTGTTCTGCTGTCCATAAATTCACTGTGAGTTGGAGATGACTCAATGGCACCCAATGACAACAACAACCATATCTATAGTGAGGAGTCTCATCACATTTAGACAGTCTAAGTGATTATAGGTTCAGTGAGTGTAAGGAACTGTTCACCAATGATCTTCTAGTTCTTTCTAGCTTTCTCTTCTTTGTACTGGCTCTTCTAAATTTTCCCACATGCCTCAAGTCATTAATAACCTCAGCAAGTATCATTACCTACTTCTCCTCAGATAAATTTAAATATAATTTTCACCTCATTTCATTTCATGTCTTTGTCTCTGAACATGTTGCATGCAACCAATCTACCATCTTCTCTACTTATCTAAAACTGCTTACAACATTCTAAAGATCCCTTCCTATTCAATGTTCCTTGCCCACTCAATTTTTCCCTTTTTTCACCACATTCTCTTTTTTTTTTTTTTTTGAGTCCTTTGGTTTAGCACATAAAGGTATTTATTTTACCTTAAGGAAACTCTTCACTTGAACAATGTTTTCCTCTAATCATTTTTGTCCTCTTTCCACTTATGCTTCTGAAAGACTTGTCAACATTTTCCATTATCTCTTTCTTTCTTCCTTTACACTGAAGGTTAATCTTGTGATAGTCTGGATTTTCTCCTGAAATCTTCAATAAAATAGCTCAACATCCAGAATTGCTTTGTTTCCAGTGATTTTTACATATGAGAATTCCACTTTGGGAATATAATCTCTTCTCCACTTCTTCAACTTTTTTTTTCCTCCCATCGAAATTTACCTTTCATAGATACCTTCCAAGATATTGAAACAAGGACTAAAGCAAAATCACTTGTTTCTGCTTTGTCCATCTTAGAAGTTACTCAGGGCAGAGGAGTGGCAGGCATAACCTGAGGCACTGTATGTTGAACTAGGGAGCCTGTGACCACCTAAGGCAAAGGTGGGTGATAGGAAAAAAGCCAGGATCAAAACTCAGGGAAGAGCATTTCTTTGGGAAACTGGCCATTTAAAGGCACATGAGTGTGTATTATTCTGAGAGCCATGTAAATGTCAAGGGCAAAATGAATGGCAAGAAAGACTTGAGGTAATCCTAACCTTTCTCTTCAAATGGGTCTCTCAGCTAGTAAAGTCTGGTTAAGGATTGTTCAGTATACAGTCATTCTGTCTAGATAGCAAGCATTTTTTTTTTCCCCAAAGTTTTTCCTTCTGTTAGCACCAAAATAATTTGGGAAAGACAATAGACTAATTAATAGACTACAACAGTTTTCAACAATAGATAAAAAGAGGAAATTATACTGAGCTTGTCCTTCCCAGTAATATATCAGACAGTGCTTCACTGCAATTCATAAAGTTTTCACTGGCCAATTCTTTGAGAAGTGGATGGCCCCTGCCTTCTTCTGACTCTGTCTTCGTCTAGAAGCTCCACTGAAACCTGTCCACCATGGGTCACCATGCAAGTATTTGAAATACCAATGGCATATTCTCCAGCCTCACAGCAACAAGCAAGTAAGTTGTGGTGTTGGAGAAGAATATTTAAAGTAGCATAGACTGCCAGGAGAACTAACGAATCTCTCCTTGGAAGCAAGAATGGCCAGACTTTATCTCACTTACTTTGGTCATATTGTCAGAAGGGACTATTCCCTGGAGAAGGATATCATACTTTGTAAAATGGAAGGTCAGCACAAAAGGCAAAAACCATCAATGAGATAGATTGATAAAATGGCTACAATGATGGACTCAGGTATAGCAAGGATTGTGAACTGGTGCAGAACCAGGTAGTGTTTTGTTCCATTGTACATAGGGTTGCTATGAGTTGGAGCTGACTCGATGGCATGTAGCAACAACAACATTTCCTTCCTACCTGGAATCAGCCATTTCTTTAAGGAAGAAATGCTAATTCAAGATATTTTAACGAAATGCTAAGGATATTTATTGTTACTGGGTTGGTTATTCTTTCTGAGCCTGTTCAGTGGGCCAGGCTGGGAAACATACACATATATTCTGAAAAAGATAAAGTATATCATGACATAATATTAATAATTTTAAATCAAAATCAGGACTGGGGAGTTTTTATTTCACTTGTTCTCAATGATACCTCTGTGTGTCTGTCCTTCTCTTTAAAGAATTCTAGCTCTCAAAGACACATATAAACTATAAATGTTTCTTTGTTTGATTTCAAAATGCACAAACAGAAGTAGCAGAGTAATAATATTAATACTACTGCTAACCAAGCTGGACAACGAATAAGGACAACAAAAGAAGAATTGATGTATTTGAAATATGGTGTTGGCAAAGAATATCAAATATACCATAGACTGCCAGAAAAATAAACCACAAATTTATCTTCAAAGTACAGCCAGAATATTCCCTAGAAGAGAAGATGATAAGACTTAGTCTCATGTACTTAAGACATGTTATTATGAGGGACCAGTCCCTGGAGAAGGACATTATACATAGTAAAATAGAGGGTCAGTGCAAAAGAGGAACACCCTCAATGAGGTAGACTGACAAAGTGGCTGAAACATAGCAATGACTGTGAATGTGGTGCAAGAACCAGGCAGTATTTGGTTCTGTTGGACGTACGGTGCCTATGAGTTGGAACCAACTTGATGGCACCTAGTAACAACAATAGAAACCACTGACATTGATATGAAAACATTAAAAACTTTTTGCATATATTATCCTTATTATTCCCTCACGTTTAAGATAATAATAGGGTTGCTCAATAACCTACCCATATTAATATCTTTATTTAATCACATTTGCAAAATCCCTTTTGCCATATAGGTTAACATTCACAGGTTCCAGGATTAGAACCTGGGCATCTTTGGAGAATCATTATTCTGCCTCCCAAAGTGGGTATGCAGTGAAATTAAAAAGTTATGCTGGTGCTTCTGCAATTTTCTTTCCAAATATCCTCTAAACTGTTACTTTTTTTTTGCTATCAATAAACAATGATGCAAGCCTGAAATTTTTAAAGAAGATGATGAAATATCACAATTTTATAATATTTCCTTCAATCAAAAGTTTTATCTGACTCAATGAGGAATAAGAACTGTAAGATTCTTGACATCATTGTTACGCACATGTGGGTGTGTTTACCTGTCTTTGACTCTGACATGGTTATGGTACTGTACAGTAAATAGATACATATAATGAAGCCAGTAGAGTGGTCAAAACTTTCAAGTCACTAAATGACCAAAAAAAAAAAAAAAAATTCATTATTTCATCAGCATGTGGCTTGTAAATGACTGGCTTCAGAAAAGCCATGCTTCCTGTGTCTGGTCTGAATTAAAGCTCTTCTGAAGAAGAACATGCAGTCATTCAGGCTTGCACATTCCTTAATTTCTTTTATTACAGCCTGCACAAAATCAGTGTAGCTAGAAAGGAATACACAGTCTTCCAGAAACTACAAAGTATAACAGCTGGTCCCAATTACCCTCACTACAGTGTGACCATATGCACAAATGTTCAACTTTCCATTTAAGTTCATGATTTAAAATAAAAATGAATTCCTTATAACAATATGAGCAATACTACAGTCAGTGCATTTATTTCTGCTAACTTTTAACTTTAGAGTTATAGTCATATGTATGAATAAAGCAGTCCAAATAAGACAATATTCTAAGCTGGTAGATGAGAAGAAGTCTTTTTAACTTTAAACTAAACAGATGATGCAATAACTTTTTTAAAAAAATAAAAACATTTCTTGGAGCAAAAAAAAAATTTTCAAAAATCATGAAATCTTAAGACAATCATTTAACAAATAAATCCAACAACCTTTCATTAAGTATACAAGCAGGTAGGTTAACTTTAATATCAGCTGAATAAGACTAAAGAGAGTTGACATTTCTGACTCCTGTAACCTTTATCAAAATCATGGATTGTCTCTTAAATACATCATACGTAACTAGAGATAACAAACACGCATGCTGAATTGACCTTTCTAATAATGATCTGAGGTTGAAAATCACATATTTTCATATTCTTTTCTCAATGTTCAAAGGCTGTTTTTAATGCTTCAGTTGTCTCAGTTAATTTGAATTCTTAACATTTTATTTGAGACAGTATGCCTAAGGTCCATTCATATCCTCTGCATTAATGTGTAAAATGTAACTGGCACCATAAAGGAGACATTCACTAACATTTTACCTAATAGTTGTCTCTGTAAACTATGCTTGATTATTTTTTAATGGAAATATGGCAACTTCCTTAGTTTAGGGATATAAATCAAGTCTGAGTTTATGACAAAATGATAATAAAATACATCTTCTGATAAAATAAATAACATAATAGATAAAGGAGAAATTATATGTTGCAATGAAAATAGAATGATGACCATATTTAAGAAACAAATCAATGTGTAAAAGAGCAGAGTATATATTTTATATAGGTTAGACCTTCCACAATTCTCCTTTTTTATAAGTATTTACCATTTTAAATAAATGTGTTTTACTTGGAAAAAAAGTATTTCAGTAGTAGGTATGCAGGGGCAAAAATGTGTGGCTGCAATTATGTATTATAGAAATAGTGATAGATGGTTACTGTTTAAAGGGTCTCTAGTGTTAATTATGATTTATTAGTTTGCATAGTCTGGAAAGGGAGGAAATGTAATAGTCAGTCTTTCTTTCCAGACACATTTTAGTGACTATTAATTTGGAGGCCAGGAAGTGAAAATAAATTACTTGAAAGCAAATGGAATCCCATTTGTATGGTTTGGACTTTTTTCCATTTGCACAGTTTCAATCAGCATAATAAACCATATTAATATTCTTACTTTTTGTATGAAACTTTGTCAAATTAGATAAATGAATATTTATCAAAGTCTAACTATCTAAACTTTATTACAGCATTTCACTGACATTTCTTAATGACAGAACATAAACTCAATTGCCTAAATAGGTCTAACATGTTCCAAGAATTCTGTTTAGAAGGGTTTCAACCATCTAGTTTCACCATGTACCTGCATAATGGAAAGTGTTTCCCCAACATCTTCAATAGCTGTATACACACACACACACACACACACACACACATATATAAAGTCATTGAGTCGATTCTGACTCATAGCAACCCCTTTTGGGTTTCTAAGGCTGCAGATATTTATAGAAGTAGATTGCTTCATCTTCCTCCTGCAAAGCCACTGGTGGGTCTGAACCTCTGGCTTGGTTAGCAGGCAAATGCCTTACCAAAGCATATGGCACCAGAGCTCTTTTCAATAACAAAACCAAAACCAAATTCACTGTTATCGAGTCAATTCTGACTTGTAGCAACCCTTTTGGGTTTCTGAGGTGGTAAATCTTTACCGAAGTAGATTGACGAGTGTTCCTTCTGCAGAGTGGCTGCTGGGTTTGCAGTCAAATATCTTAGGTACTATGCCATCAGAGCTCCTTATCTCCTTTCAATAGCTATTAAAAAAATAATACAAAAAATAAAAAAAAAAAAACACTACCGTCAATAACTATTAACTCACTCACTCACTCACTGCTGTCATGTCGGTCCTGACTCATAGCGATCCCTCCTTGCGTTTCTGAGGTGGTATCACTATGGAAGTAGATTGCCCAACCTTCCTTCTGAGGAATGGCTGATGGGTTTGAACCACCAGTCTTCTGGTTAGCAGTCAAGTGTCTCCGGCACTACCCTACCAGAGCTCCTTCACTATCAACAGCTATTAAAAAAAAAAAAAAAAATTACCATTGAGTTGGATCCAACTCATAACGACGCCTCCTTGGGTTTCCAAGGAAGTATCTCTACAGAAGTAGATTGCCCAGCCTTCCTTCTGAGGAGTGGCTGGTGGGTTTGAACCACCAGCCTTCTGGTTAGCAGTCAAATGCCTTAGGCACTATGCCACCAGAGCTTCTATCAATAGCTATAGTGCTCATTTATTTGAAAGTATCAGACACAATGTCATTCATAAGGCTGGGACATTTTTTCTGATATGTTGAGTTTTTGTTTAGTTTTACAGGACTTAATATTATGAAATGTTAATTTATAAATGTGAATTTCATATTGTAGATTATTAACCATCACATCTCTGAACTTTTATCTGTTCTAAACCTAAATATCAACAGTATTCCTCCAACTATATGATTCTATGATCTATAAAACTCAACGTTAACTGAGAGTTGAAAAGAAACTTCAATCATCAACTAAATCTTTCATTATGCAGCAGATGTGTAAATTTAATGATCTGTTTAAAATTCACTGTCAAAAATATTTCAAGTTGATAGAAAAGTGCCTAATATTTCATATTGTTACATTTCAGTAATAAATGACTCGACTTCATACTGATATGTCAAACACAATATTTAATATTCTTCTGGGAAGATTATTTCAAATTATAAACCAAAATCCAAATAATCAACAGTGTTTTGTTTGAAAATCATAAATAACTGTCAAATATCAATGAATGGTTTATTAAACAGAAGTCAAGTATTGATGTATGGGGTGACTTTCATATTTGTAATTGCTTTTTTCAAATATCTTCATGCTTAGAAGTCTCTCAATGTAATCAATAAGCATCTCATTAGGGTAGTGAAGATCATGTGCAAAGATACATTTTCCTTTTTTCACCATTTTTTTCATTCCCTGTTACAAACTTTTCTGTTTCTCATCTGTGATATATTTCAAGCAGACATTACTTTTCTACAGTAAAAGGAAAAGAAAATTCTTGAGTTGCTTTGACTTTTACAGAACATAGAATCATACAGCTGAGAAAATACTAGTTACTATTTAGGTTTAGAACAGCAACATGTTCAGAGAGATTAAGTGATTTTTAATAACCTACAATATGAAATTTAGATTGATTAGTAAGATAGCCTCTAAGCTATGAATAACTAAATTAATCAAAGCTGTAATTATAAGTCTGGAGTGCTTGGGGAAAAGGAGTTGCCTGCATCTTGTCCCTTCCCCCTCAATATTAAGGTAAGGGCCACTTATGTGGGTGAGGACATAACATCTTCAGCCTCTCAGGAATACTGTTGTTGGTACAGCTCACTAGAAAGCAGAAAATATGCTCACATTCTGAAATTTTCAACAAACAGTCTTTGGTTAGAAAAGATCTTTGCTTTGGAATTTGTAAATTGTCAAATAAGTGTTCTGTTAACCTTCATCACTTCCTTCATTCTGGATAACATTCTTCCTGTCAAGATTGGGCAGTTATTTGTGCCTTATTTTTTTTAAATCCAATATAAGAGAAAAAGATGCCCTGCAAATCCTATAAACTCGTAGATATATACAATATTGTGACATCATATACCTAATCAATTGTTAATATAACATTAATAACACAGTGAAAATGTGACTAAAGATGTAAAATATCACATTGCACATGTAGAGCAAGATCACAGAGTCTGCTTAAAGTAAAAGCAAAAGAGGCTTATTGAGTGATTCACAAATTGGGGTAGCATAGAGCAAGGAAGCAGTTACAAATTGCTCCACCAGTCAGAGGCCTTGCAGGGCTTAAACATTAAAATATCAGGAATTAACATTAAAAAAAAAAAAAAAAAAAATCTGATTAGCTAGCTAAAATTAATTATCTGATTGGCTTTTTTTGGTAAATAATTAAGGGCATGCCCAGGCACATTCCTTGTGTAAGCACTTTTTTGCATGTTGTTGTTGTTGTTACGTGCCGTCAGGTCGTTTCCGACTCATAGCGACCCCATGCAATGCAGAACGAAACACTGCCCGATCCCGCGCCAGCCCCACAATCCCTGCTATACTTGAGCCCGTCATCGCAGTCACTGTGTCAATCCATCTCCTTGAAGGCCTCCCCCTCTTTCGTCGACCCTCCACCCTACCAAGCATGACATCCTTCTCCAGGGAATGGTCCCTTCTTACAACATGACCAAAATAGGTGAGACGAAGTCTGGCCATTCTTGCTTCCAAGGAGCATTCTGGCTGCACTTCCTCCAGGACAGATCTGTTAGTTCTTTTAGCAGTCCATGGATACTAATCTACTTTTAACCACACTCTTCCTGAGGGCAAGCCATACTTCCCTTGTTTACCCATCAACAGTAATGGACCGTCTTCTCAGAGAGGTAGAGCCTAGGACAAAATGGACTCAGAGTCAAACCGTGTATAAGCCATTTTAATCATGTAAAGTACCACAGATTTGAGAGTGCTTTTGTAAGGATAAAAACTTTTACTTTGTTAGGTCTGACTACATATTGTTAGAATAAAACTCCCTATTTTTAGTCAAGATGCCATTCTTTAAAACCTGGCTTCAACTTTGTGTTATAATTAACTTGTTCTCTCTCTAAGTCACAGTTTTCAGTTCCTGCTGCATCCTGTGGTCTAAGACAGCCCCATCTATGTCAATAAAGGCTCCTGGACCTGATTTTAAGACCAGCCACTTGGGCTTTGACAAGCACTAATGGAGCCTCATAAGGATTACCTGACTGCCAGGGACTCACAGGAAATATTCTTTTCTTAGTTACTCATTGCCTTATCTAACTTTTGCAAAATTGTTAACTAATCCTGCATACATGCTGTGTCTCTTTTTCCTTTAATATCACTCACTCACTCACTCACTGCTGTGGAGTCGATTCGACTCATAGCAACCCCTCCTTGGGTTTCCGAAGCTGTATGTCTATGGAAACAGATTGGCCAATCTTCCTTCTGAGGAGTGGCTGGTGGGTTTGAACCATCAGCCTTCTGGTAAGCAGTCAAATGAGCCCCTGATTGTAAGTACTGAGCAGAGCATGTTTTTGGTGAGTCATTGAGATACCTTCCATCTCTAGTTAGTGCACCTCCTAATTAAACTCTCTTCTTCTCTTTGAACTGTGGTGTGAACTATTGGCTCTGCTTCTCTAGGGCTGGACACCAGCATTTTTAAGTTTACATTCTTACACAGAGTTAAAGGGTCTACTTCGTAAACTACCCTTACCAACTGGACATTTGAATTTTCTTTTTTCTTTCCCTGAACAAAAAAATAAATAAATAATATATATAAATTTACATGTATGCCTGAGGAAAGAAAGGGATTTTATTCCATCTATAACTTTCATAGCATTGATGGATGGAAAATATAGAAGAAAATTTCAATAGTAGTACAGACAAAACTGTTTTATTATAAAATATTTATTTATTATAAAGTATATAAAACCTATGAAAGATAAATCCCCTCTTCTTTGTTTCTCTCAAAATGATCTATAAATAAGCAATAAAGTACAGCACAAAGTACAAATTCAGAATGCATATACAACACTTTACTCCTTCTCTCCCATATTAGAGAGCAAATGTATGTTGGTCGTATCTACAAGCTTTGTTAAAATTTTAGCTTCACTTGAGTCACCATAATTTGTTTTTAAACATGACCATTATTTAATGGTGTAAACATTGACCATTATTTAAGTCAACAAATTCTCTATTCAAGATTCCTTGGGTTGGTGACAGAGAAAAAAAACTTCTCAAGATAAGCTTTATTCCTGCAGTGCAGTGAATTACTTGGTATGGGTTTTCTAGCCGTAATCTTTGTAACTCCCACGAGAATACTGGATGAGACCAAGCAAATAAGGTGTAGCCAAAAAAACCAAACTCACTGTCCTCAAGTCGGATTGACTCATAGCCACCCCTCCTTGGGTTTCCAAGGCAGTATCACTACGGAAGTAGGTTGCCTACTCTTCCTTCCGAGGAGGAGCTGGTAGGTTTGAAGCACCAGAAGTAAGGTGTGCAGAACTCTAAGGTTGGGATAGGTTAGTTTTGTCACTCTGCCAGGCTTAAAATGAGCCCTCCTAGAGGCAGTGAGGGGAATCTCACTGCCACCAAGAGAGAAGAGCTGGAGGTGAAGTGGGGCATATCCATGGACCCGAGATCCCTGCACTGGGCCTTCTTGGCTGAGAGACATCCCAGTGGAGAGACATGCTGGCAGAGAGACAGTAGCAATAGAACCAAGAGGCAAGAGACAGAGCAGCACTCTTACCTGGCCCACAGAGACAGAGGCCAGGCCGAGAGGCCAAGGCCCAGAGAGCCATGCCTGAGGGCACGGCAGAGGGAAACTGTCCTGTTTGAAGAGTTGTATCCTGAGCTTGGTCCTGAACCTGAATTGTAGCCTGTTGTTTCCCTAATGAACCCTGTAAGAATGAGCATTGTCTGTGAGTTCTGTGTGGCCATTGCAATCAATTATTGAACCCAGCAGAGAAGTAGCGAGCACCTTGGCAGGGACAGTTGGTGTCAAAATTGGTAAAAAGGCTAGAAAGTGGTGGCATGTCTGGCCTCACAAGAATAAGCCTTGGGCTACTGATGGTGATTCTGCCTTCCTCTTGTGAAGTTAGAGCAGGTCAGAAGATGCCACTTCCATGTCCTTTTTGCAACTCCAAGACAGATTCTCAGAGTTAATGCTAGCAATCCATAATGATGATTCTTAGCAACAAGAGGAATAGTGTGATACTTGAGTGAACTTCACAGTATTTATTTTTCTTGTCTTCCTCTAAGAGAGTATGTATTTGAATCTATATAGTACTACATTCATAGCTCTGTTTTCCTTTTCTCTTTGGGCACCATTCTCTGTTGGCTATATATATATATATATATATATATATATATATATATATATATATATATAAAATGTTGTTGTTGTTGTTATGTGCCATCAAGTCGGCCCCAAATCATCAAATCATAGTGACCTTTCCTTGGGTTTCTGAGGCGGTATCACTACAGAAGTAGATTGCCCAATCTTCCTTTCAAGGAGTGGCTGATGGGTTTGAAATGCCAGCCTTCTCGTTAGCAGTCAAGTGCCTTAGGCACTATGCTACCAGAGCTCCCTTGACTGATGCAGGCCATAGCAAACTTGATTTTAGAATATTTTGCTATAGACACGCCTATAATCCAGTCCTTCTTTAAATTTGAAAGGAGTAAGACAAGTGGCTAACAGTGCAGTTCCATGCCACTTAATTTGTAGAGTGTGGTCTTACCTAGTGTGGTTCATTCTAGTGAAATGCTGCTGCTCTGGCAAGATGTAAAATATAATCTGCTCAACATCTGTGCTTTGAAACACTTTAATTTTATAATTAAAAAGGACATAATTCCATTCACCTGGATTTGGTAAAGTCAGCAAATTTGACTCAATAATTAAACAATAACTTTCAACTAAACATACAAACTTTTCTTGCATTCTGCTTTATATACTGCTTCTTTCTTTCTCTGCTATTTCTTTTCTCCTCCTCTTTTGCTTCTTTTCTTTCTCCTCCTATTCTTCATCCTCCTCCTTATTTTTTGGATAACAAAGGAGAAACAGATACAAGAGAGATTACGCACATGGTATTGTTAAAAATAATCAAAACTCAGAGAAATTTGAACATAAGATTTATTCTGACCAGTTAGTCTATATGTATATTGTATTAAAGCTTAAATTCTAAAGCACTGGGGTTGTGTAAAGCTACAGTCTAGAGCAGGATCCCAAACTCCATTTAGAGTCTTATTATAAGTTCAGACAGCATTTCAGTTCTTTCTGAACATTAAATCAGCAATGTGGCTATCCATAGCCAAGTCCAGAACAAATTTTGTTGTAGTTAGGTGCCGTCTAGTCATTTCCGACTCATTGCAATCCCATGCACAGCAAAATGAAACACTGCCCAATCCTGTGCCAGCTCTATGATCCTTGCTATACTTGAGCCCATTGTTGCAGCCACCATGTCAATCCATCTTGTCCAAGGCCTTCCCCTCTTTCGTTGACCCTCCACCTTACCGAGCATGACATCCTTCTCCAGGAATGGTCCCCTCTAACAACATGACCAAAGTAGGTGAGATGAAGCCTGGTCATTCTCGCTTCCAAGGAGCATCTTGGCTGCAATTCCTCCAGGACAGATCTGTTAGTTCTTTTGGCAGTCAGTCCATGGTACCTTCAGCATTCTTCGCCAGCACCACAACTCAAAAGCATCAACTCTTCTTCGGTCTTCCTTATTCATTGTCCAGCTCTCACATGCATATGAGGAGATTGGAAATATCATGGCTTGTGTCAGGCGCACCTTAGTCCTCAAGGAGACATCCTTGTTCCTCAGAACTTGAAAGAGTTCCTTCACAGCCGACCTGTCCAGTGCTACAGGGTCATCTAACGTCCTGACTGCTGCTTCCATTGGCCTCAATTGTAGAACCAAGCAACATGAATTCTTTGACAACCTCAATCTTTTCTCCATTTATCGTGATGCTGTTTATTGGTCCAGTTGTGAGGATTTTTGCTTTCTTTATATTGAGATATAATCCATACTGCAGACTATGTTCCTCCATCTTCTTCAGTAAGTGCCTCAAGTCATCCTCACTTTCAGCAAGCGAAGTTGTGTATCATCAGCGTATTTCAGGTTGTTAATAATACTTCCTCCAATCCTGATGCCACGTTCTTCTTCATATAGTCCAGCTTCTCGGATTATTTGCTCAACATATAGATTGAATAAGTATGGGAAAAGGATACAACCCTGACACACTCCCTTCCTGATTTTAAACCATGTAGTGTCCCCTTGTTCCATTTGAATGACAGCCTCCTGGTCAAGGGACAGGTTCCTCATGAGTACAATGAAGTGTTCCGGAATTCCCATTCTTCTCAATGTTATCCATAATTTCTCATGATCTACACAATCAAATGCCTTTGCATAATCTATAAAGCACAAGTAAGCATCTTTCTGGTATTCAGGACAAATTTAGGGATGGGAAATTTGCCCTCAGTTATGTTGCTGTTGTTGTTAGGTGCTTGCTATCAAGTCAGCTTCAACTCATAGCAACCCTATGTACAACAGAATGAAACACTGCCCAGTCCTGTGCCAGCCTCACAATCCTAGCTATGCCTAAATCCACAGTTGCAATTGTTGTGTCAATTGATGTCATTGAGGGCCTTCCCCTTTTTCATTGACCCTCCACTTTACCAAGCATGGTATCCTTCTCTAGGGAATGGTCCCTTCTGACATGAGTAAAATAGGTCAGATGAGGTCTGGTCATTCTTGCTTTCAAGGAGCAGTCCTACTGTACTTCTTCCAGGACAGATTTGTTAGTTCTCTGGCAGTCCATGGTATTTTCAATATTCTATGCCAACACCACAACTCAGAAACATCAACTCTTCTTCAGTCTTCCTTATTCACTGTCCAGCTCTCACATGCATTTGAGGCTACTGTGAATGCCATGGCATGGATTAGGTGCTCCTTAGTCTTCAGAGAGACATCTTTGTTCTTGAGCACTTTAAAGAGGTCATTTGCAGCAGATTTGCCCAGTGTAATATGTTCTTTGATTTTTTGACTGCTGTGTCCATTGATGTTGATTGTGGAACCAAGTAATACGAAATCTTGGACAATTTTAATCTTTTCTCCATTTATTGTAATGTGTTGCTTAGTGGTCCAGTTGTGAACATTGTGGCATACTACCTAAGGCATTTGAATGCTAACCAGAAGGCTTGTAGGGAAGATTGAGCAATCTACTGCAGAGATACCACCTTGGAAATCAAGGAGGGGTTGTTATGAGTCGAATCAACTTGATGGCAGTGAGGGTTTTTTTTTTTTTTTTATTGAGGTGTAATCCATACTGCAGATTGTAGTCTTTAATCTTCATGAGTAGATATGTCAAGTCATCTTCACTTTCAGCAAGCAAAGTTGTATCGTCTGCATATCGCAGGTTAATGAGTCTTCCTCGATTCCTGATTCCATGTTCTTCTTCATATAGTCCAGCTTCTTGGATTATTTGATCAGCATACAGATTGAATAAGTATGGTGATAGGACACAACACTGATATGCTCTCTTCCTGATTTAAACTATGCAATATCCCCATGTTCTGTTCAAACAACAGACTCCAGCTCTATTTACAGGTTCCTCATGAGCACAATTAAGATTTCTGGAATTCTCACTCTTCTCAATGTTATCCATAGTTTGTTATGATCCACACAATCAAATGCTTTTGCATAGTCAGTAAATATCTTTCTGGTATTCTTTGCTTTCAGCCAAGATCCATCTGACTTCAGCTATTATATCCCTCATTCCACATCCTGTTCTAAATCCACTTGCATTTCTGCAAGGTCTCAGTTATAGTGTGTTTGAAAGTAATTATGCTCACACAAAGAACTAGGGAATTTGTCTGAATGTGTCTCTAATGCTTTACTGAAAATAGCATCATATTATCTAATTTAAGTTAAAGGCTCATGTTCTGGTATTGTCTTGTAGCCACATTATGACTATGCCTCAGGGCCATGTGGTCATGAGTCATGCCCTGATCATCACATAGCCAGGTGGTCAAGCCCCAAAAACAACCCTGTAACTCTTTTTAATCTTCAATTATATATGTATCCCAGTCATGGTCCTTTTCCCTCTTCTGTAGTCCCACCTACTACAATGATGAATTGACCTGATACCAGTGAGGATTTTGTTATGATATATTTTGTTTCCTGTCATATATAACTAGCCTCATAGTCATGTGTCAGTGGACTCCATTTGGCCTCTATACTGTGTACATAATGATGGCTTCCCTCATCATGGATTATTGTCTTATTTTGTCTTTGTTCTGTTTAAGATTTAATAAAAGTATCTGCCCAGCCACTCAACCAGGCCCAGCCAAGTTAACTATCACAGTCATTGCCAAATATTTTTTTCCAATCTGTAGGTACTTATTTTACTCTTTTGGAGAAGTGTTTCGATGCACATAATAATTTAATTTTTAGGAGGTCCCAATCATCTAGCTTATCTTCTGTTGTTTGTGCATCTTGGGTTATGCTTCAAAATCTGTTTATGCCATAAATTATGGTCGCTAAGTTTGCCCCTATTTTTCCTTGAGGAACTTTATAGTTTTAGGTTTCACATTTAAGTCTTTGATCCATTTGGAGTTAGTTTCTGTGTATGGTGCAAGGTATGGATCTTGTTTCATTTTTGTGCAAATGGATATCCAGTTTTGCTAGGACCATTTGTTAAAGAGACTATATTTTCCCTGTTTAATGGATTTCAGCTAGGTGCCAAAGATCAGCTGACATGGGTGGATAGATCTATTTCTAGGCTTTCAATTCTGTTCCATTGGTCTATGTATCTGCCTCTATATCAATACCAGGCTGTTTTAATAACTGAGGCCATATAGTAAGTTTTGAGATCTGGAGTATGAGACCTCCTACTTTTTTTTTAATGCATTTTTTGAAATATCTTTTATGTACAGTGAAATACACAAAACTAAAGTGACATGGGTCAATGCCTTTTTTTTTTTTTTTGCAGTGTTCTCTCCCCTCCCTTCCCACCCCTGAAAGTTTCCTTCCATATATAAACCTTTCCTTCACTTTCTACAATAACAGACTAATACAGTATGTGTTCTTCTGTGATTGACTTATTTCACCCAGCATAATGTCCTCCAAGTTATTCAGTGTTTTGTAGATTCAACATTATTCTTTAGTGTAGCATAGTATTCCACTATGTGTATGTACCATAGTTTGGTTATCTACTGTTGATGGGCACCTAGGTTGTTTCCATTTGTTTGCTATTGCAAAAAATGCTGTGATGAACATGGATATGAGTATATCTGTTCTTGTCCTGGCTCTCAGTTCTCTAGGACATATATTCCTAGTAATGTGATAGCTGGATCAAATGGTATTTCTAATTCAAACTTTTTAAGGAATCACCATACAGCTTTCCACAGTGGTGGAAACATTTTACAGTCCCATCAGCAGTGTATGAGAGTACCAATCTCTCCACATCCTACCCAGCATTTATTTTCTGTCTTGTTTAAATTTGCTATAAGAACTAGGGCAAGATGTTATCTCATTGTTGTTTTTATTTGCATCTCTCTGATGACCAATGATGTGAGCACCTCCTCAGGTATTAGCTGGCCACCTGAACATCCTCCTTGGTGAAGTGTCTATTCATGTCTTCTGCCCATTTATCAATTGAATTGTTAATTCCTTTGGTGTTGAGACGTTGGAGTTTTCTATAAATCTTAGAGATAAGTCACTTGCCAGATATGTAATTACTGGCAAATGTGAATTTGTTGCTGTCATTTTTGTTATGTACTTTTTCACGGTGTCAATTTCTTTGTTCCATATAATTTTCTATGCTGAGCTCATTTTGCTTATGAATCGTGGTATCACTTCCTTCGTTGCTATTGTTTAAGTATTTGCTAAGTATTTGTGCTCGTCCACTTTTTTATTTTGATGTGAGGGTTTATCACTTTTCTTTGAGGTTACCCTATGATGTATAGTTTTCTTACCAAGTTTAGAACAGTCCATTCTATCTCATAGTTGTCTTGACTTCCCTACCATCTGAAAGTTCTGTAATAACACAGTTTTTTCTCTCTTTTTAGTTTATAGTTGTCCTCATTTGTCAGTTGATGTCTCTGGTTCCCTGTTTACAACCTTGTAGACTTATTTACTTTGGATACTTCTATAGATGGGTTGGTTTCTGGGTTATATCATCATGTCTGTTAATGGTCAGTTGTTGGCTGTTGTTGGTTCTCTGTCCAAAGAACTCCCTTTAGCATCTCTTGTAAGATTGGTTTGGTTTTAATAAATTCCCTCAATTTCTGCTTATCTGGAAATGTCCTAATTTCACCATCATATTTGAGGGATTCTTGGTTGGAAATTTTTCTCTTTCAGGGTTTTATATATACCATCCCATTGTCTTCTCGCTTGTGTTTTTCTGCTGAGAAATCCGAGCTTAGTCTTATTGGTTGTCCCTTGTAGGTAACTTTTGTTTTTCCCATGCTGCTCTCGTGATGCTTCCTTTGTCTTTCATTTTGGTGAGTTTGATGATGGTATATCATGGTGATTTTCTTTTGGAGTCTATCCTGTTTGAGGTTCATTGGACTTCCTGAATTAATATATTCTCATCTTTCATCATACCACGAAAATTCTCTCCTGAGAAATCTTTGACAATTTTCTCTGTGGTTTTATTTTTATGTTCCTGTTCTGGAATTCCAATTACATGTAGGTTGATCCTTTTGATGATGTCCCACATGAACCTTAGACTTTCTTCATTTGTTTTTATCATTTTTTCTGATTTATACCTTTCCACAAAAGTGTTCAGATATTTGCCTTAAATCTCACTAATTCTGTCTTCCGTTGATTCAATTCTGCTCCTCTGCCCATTCAATGTCTTCTCTATTTCTGGAAATTTAGTATTAACCTTCTGGATTTCTGTGTGTAGATTTTGTATCATTTCTAATTTTCATTTATTTTGTCATTTTGTGCTTGTATTGTCTTTCAAAATTGTGGCAGGGTTTTCTCTGTGTTTTCTTCAATTTTGAGAACTACTTTGTTCTTCATTAATGCTTGGCTTATCTGAGCTCCTTTTCCTTTCCTTATAAAAATAGTGATTGGTTTTTCTATGTCCTTAAAGAATGTTCATATGTTCTGTCATATACATGGATCTCTTACAGTTTCTTTAAGTAGTGCTTTGTAGTTTTCTTTGTATAGGTCTTTTTAATTTACAAGTATTTTATCTTTTTGGTAGCTATTGTAAACAGTATTGATTTCCTTATTTCCTTTTCAGAGATCTCCTTGCTGGTGTAGAGGGATCCAACTGATTTTTTGTGTGTTGATCTAGTATCCTAACACTATGCTTAGTCTTTCAATAAGTTCCACTAGTTTTCTCACTGAGTGTCTTGGATCTATGCATAGGATAGTATCATCTGCAAATACGGATAGTTTTACTTCTTCCGTACCATTTGGATTCCTTTGATTTCCCTTTCTTGCCTTATGTCCCTAGTGAGGACTTCCAATACAATATTGAATAGAAGTTGTGATAGAGGGCATCCTTGTCTCATTCCTGTTCGCAAGGGGCATGGTTTCATTCTTTCTCCATTGGGAACAATGTCGGTTATTGGTTTTGCATATATGCCCTTCATTATATTGAGGAATTTCTCTTTTGTTCCTATTTTTCTAAGAGTTTTTATCAGGAAAGTGGGTTAGATTTTATCAAATGCCCTTTCTTCATCTATTTATACAATCATGTAATTCTTTTCCTTTATTCACTTATGTGACCAATTACATTGATTGCTTTTCTGATATTGAACCATCCTACTTGGTCCTAATGTATTATTTTTTTGATATGTTGCTGATGTCTATTGGCTAGAATTTTATCGAGGATTTTTGCATCTGTATTTATGAGGGATATTTTTCTGTAGTTTTCATTTTTAGTGATGTCTTTGCCTGGTTTTGGTATCAGAGTTATTACTTCAGAAAATGAATTTGAGAGATTCCATCCTTTCTATGTTCTGTAATAGTTTGAGAAGGATTAGAGTCAGCTTTTCTCTGAATGATTGATAGAATTCTCCAATGAAACCATCTGGGCCAGGACCTTTCTTTGTTGATATATATATATATATTTATGACCTGTTCAATTTCTCCTTTTTCATGAATCTGTTCAAATCTTCTACCTCAGTCTGTGGTAGTTTAGGTAAGTAGCACACTTCTAGAAATCTGTCCATTTCTTCTAGTTTTTCAAGTTTGTACAGTTCTTCATAGTATCCTGATATCATCCTTTTTGTTTTGGTTCGTTCTGTGTAATCATACCCATTTCATTTCTTATTCATGTTATTTACATCTTCTCCTTCTTTTTCTTTGTTCAGTTTGCCAGTGGTTTATCAATTTTATTAACCTTTCAAAGAACCAACTTCTAATCTTGGTGATTCTTTCTGTCTTTATTTTCTGTTTATTTCTGCTTTATTCTTTGTCATTTCTTTTCTTCTGGTGACTGTAGGTGTTTTTTATTGGCCTTTTGCCTAATTGTTGGAGTTGTTGAGTTAAGGTATTGATTTTGATTCTTTCTTCTTTTTTGATGTGTGCATGCATTTACTGCTACAAATTGCCTCTGATCACTCTTTTTGCTGTGTCCCAAATATTTTGGTATGTTGTGTTACCATTCTTTTTTGATTTGGAGAAATTTTTAATTTCATTATTTATTTCTTCGATTATCCAGTTATTCTTAAGGAAGGTGTTATTCAGTTTCTATGTGTTTGCTCTTTTTCCATTGATCTCCCTATTGTTGATTTCTAATTTTATAGCATTTTTATCTGAGAAGATACTTTACAGTATTCCAGTGCTTTTAAACTTACTGAAGCTTGCTTTGTGGACTAACGTATGGTTTATCTTGGACAATGTTCCAAGTGCACTAGAAAATAATATATATTGTGCTATTGTGGGTGAAGTGCTTCATAGATGTTTATAAGGTCAAGTTGGTTGATTCTATTGTTTAGTTCTTCTGGATCTTTGTTTAGTTTCTTTCCAGTTGTTCTACTCTTCACTGAAAGTGGTGCATGAAAGTCTCCTACTATTACTATGGATTCATCTATTTGTCTTTTGAATTATGTTGAAGTCTGATTTGTGTATTTTAGGGGTCTTTCATTGGGTGCACTTATTATGATTATGTTCACTTGTTCAACTGATACTTTACTCACTAAATAATAGTCTTCCTTGATTATTATTGTCATTTTTATCTTAAAGTCTATTTTATCAGAAATTAGTATTGCCACTCATGCTCTTTTTTTGGTTGCCATTTGCTTGTTGTATCTTTTACCAGTCTTTGCTTTTTAGTATATTTTTGTCTTTGTGTTTAAGGTGAGTCTTTTGTAGATAGCTATTGATAGTGCATGTTTTCTTTTCCAGTCTACAACTCTCCATCTCTTGAGTGACACATTTAATCATTTACATTCAATGTAATTATTAACAAGAATGAATAAATTGATGTCATTCTGTTATTAGATTTGTTTTGTGGTGTTGATTTCTTTGTTCCATGTAATTTTCTGTGCTGAGCTCATTTTTTAAATAAATTTCATTATCATTTCCTTCATTGCTATTGTCTTAGAATTTGCTATGTATTTGTGCCTCTCCTCTTTTATTTCAATATGTAGTTTTATTATTTTTCTTTTCCTTTGAGGTTACCTTGTGATTAATTCTTTTCTTCACAAGTTTAGATCAGTCTGTTCTCTCAATCATCTTGACTTCCTCACCATTTAGAAGTTCTGTTCCTACACTATTTGTTCCCTCATTTTGGTTTGTTGTTGTCTTCTACTCTCTGTTTACAGTCTTCTAAGCTTATTTTACTCTGGACAGTTCTATAACTAGATTGATTTCTGGGTTATATCATCATGTGTGTTAAAGATCAATTGTTGTCTGCTGTTGGTTCTCTGTCCAAAAGACTCTCTTTAGCATCACTTATAAAGTTGGTCCATTTTTAACAAATTCCTTTAATTTCTGTTTATCTGGAAATATCCTAATTCCACCATTATATTTAAAGAACAAGTTTGCTGGGTATATAATTCTTTGTTGGAATTTTTTCTTTCAGGGTTTTATATACATCATCTCATTGCCTTTTTGCTGGCATTATTTCTGCTGAGAAATCAGAGCTTAGTCTTATTGGTTGCCCTTTGTAGGTAACTTTTAGATTTTCTCATGCTGCTTTCAGGATTCTTTGTCTTTAGTTTTGGTGACTTTGATTATGATACATCTCAGTGATTTACTTTTGGAATCTATGTTGTTTAGGGTTCATTGAACTTCTTGAATGGATATCTTCTTGTATTTCATCATAATGGGAAAATTCTCTTCCAACAAATCTTTGACAGTTCTGTCTGTGGTTTTATTTGTAACAAAGGGAATATCTCACTTTCTAATCATCAGCATACAGTGCAGTTGCCCATGCTGTCCTCAGTGAGTAGACCTTATTCTTAGGTTGGTGCTCAGATCAAATATTTAAAATGGCTGCAGCTCAGGACAACTGGCAGTCCACAGCTCTGTTTGTCTCCTTTGTTGTTTTCCTTTCTTTTCTTCAGCCACCAGTTCAGTTGTCCATGCAGTCCTTGGCTGGCAAAGCCAATTTTTAGGTTGTTCGCCAGATCAGAATGCCACATTTAAATATTCATATTGGCTGTGCCATCAAAACAGCTGACAGTCCACAGCTATGTTTTCCTCCTTATTCACTGTTTTCATTCAGGTTCTTCTACTGGTAGGCATTAAATTCACTTCTGTATCCTTGCCTTCAAAGCTCAGGGTTCCAGGATTATCTTCTGTATCTGTTTAAATTGTTTTCTCCTTTTGTTGTTGCAAAGGGTCTGTTTAGCTTGTCTGCCTATTCTGCCATCTTCCCAGAAGTCCTCTCCATGTTGATTTTTGAAGCTGCCTTTTTTTAACAACCCTTCCTCTAAATTTCATATGGACATAAACTTGATGTTGACCATATACTCTAAATGAGACATTCTTTTTCTCTGAGGTCTGGCAAGTGAAGGATATCACAACCTATTCCAAGAGAGTCTTTCCACTATGGTCAAACAGATGCAGGATGTGATAGCTTAATACCTGAAGAGTCTTGATGGAGAACATTATCAATAAACCTTTACAATGCACTCTTAGACATGACTGAGAAATTATTATAACAGATTACTCAAAAATTCTGTCCTATCATTTTCTTGTGACTATACTGTAATAAACTGATGAGCATGTATGCTTGTAATTATGTACCCTGAACTTAAATCATGTAATCCTATGTACATTCTATTCACCTAGCCTTGCTAAATTCCTACTTTTAGGCACCTGCTTTTGACTTCTATGATTGTCTTTTAGACAATTATGATTTTGTAACTTTTAGTTCCCATTCTGACTGTACAAAAATATTTTCTTCCTCATTGTCTGGCAGAGCAACCATCTTTACCCTTTAAATTTGGACATCTTCTTAATCTGAACTGTCGCTATCCCTCAATAAATCTCTTTTGCTTTTATGTAAGTATATCCCATGATGTTTTTCTACTACATGTCATATTTAGGTCCTTAAACAATTATCTCTATAAAGACTCTATTTCCAAATAAGTTCACATTCACAGGGATGGTGCTTTGAGATTTTTTTTTTTTTTTTTTTTTGAGAAGATGGAATTCAACCCACTTCAGAGAGTAATGGGCGAGTATTCTATAACTAATACTAGCAATAACAGAATATTAGGTTTTTCTAAGTGTTATTAGACTAGTTTTGCTTTTACTTTTCCATGAAGTGGTTCACATATCTTGAATACTAGCATATACATTAAGCAGAACCTGCCAGAGGAATGCAAACACCAAACAAGCAAATAGATAGAAGAGAGTTAGCAAGAATTCTAAATCTTAGATGCTCTTCTTAGCTATTGATCCAAAAATGTGCTTGAATAAATTTTCAAATATCTGAGAAATAAAATATACTTGGGCAAATTGTCCTTACCCTCCCCCCAAAAGAAGCAAAAAAATATGCAATAAATGTAAATGAAGGAATGAAAGGAATTAAAAACCATAACATGGAATGTATGAATATAAATAAAAATCATTAAAAGATCAAAAGAATATATTGATAATAATTATGTTTAATCATATTGAAAATCATAAATCGGAAACCAAACCAGTTGCTGTCAAGTGAAGTCCAACTCATAGTGACCCTATAAGGACAAAGCAGAACTGCCCCATAGGGTTTTAATGCTATAATCCTTATGGAAGCAGCCTGCCACATCTTTTTCCTGCAGAGCAATTAGTGAGTTCTAAAAACTAACCTTTAAGTTAGCAGCCAAGTGCTTAACCACTGTGGCACCAGGGCTCCTTATTGATAATCATGAATAATATATATTTATATTTAAATGTTGAATTATCTCTCATATATCGGGCAGAAAAAAAGAAAAAAAAAAAAACAAGCATGACAATCAGCAGTAGGTACCACAACTAATTTCTAACTGTTCAATAAATAGAAAAAATAAAATACCAGTTTTCTTGTTGCTGTTGTTGTTATGTGCTGTCGAGTCGGCCCCAACTCATCGCAACCCCTCCTTAGGTTTCCAAGGCTGTATCACCAGTTCTCTAGAAAAGAACAAACAAACAAACAAAAACCCTTTCAATCAGGTAATTATGAAAATAATTGCTTAGGTGGAAACTTAATGTAGATAAACAGAGTAATAATAATATTTTCAAGTGAATATTTTAGAGTGAATATAGTAATAATTTTCCATGGCATGTTCTTTCAATGTAGGTTTATAAAGACAAAAAGGCAAAGTGTTAAAATGCAAGCTTTTAGAAGCGATGTCTAGCCAACTCATTACTAAATAGCTTTTTTTCTTTTTTTGGCTTTTGAGAAAAGTTTCCTTGAAAGCACTATTCACTAATGAAAGTAGTAGTTTTACTAGGGCATTAGTTTCCTATTGCAAGTTATCTCAACCATGGCTCAAAATAGCACAAATTCATTACCTTCCATTTTTGTGAGTTAAAAATCAGGTAGCCTGGACAGTTTTACCATTTAGAGTCTTGCAAAGTAGAAATCTAGGTGTCTGTATTACTATGTCTCCTTCTGCATACTCCGTTGGCCCAGAAAGTCTAGAATAATCTCACTTTTTTAAAGTCAGCTGATTAGCAACCTAAATTCCATATGGAAAATCTCTTTTTCCATGTAAGGTAACACTAGAGGGTGAAAATCATGGGGACCAAAAACCTGCCTACCAAACAAGTTTTGCATTGTTGGCTTAGTGATAGAACATGTGCATTAGGAACTAGACAGATAGGAGATAAGTTCATAAACCTTCACAGAAAACTAGATGCTTAAATTGACCTCCTTCAGAAATCTAACGTTCATGGAATGGCTGAAAGCAAAGCCAGAGTTGTCTTTTTCAAAACATTTTCTTTTCTTCTTCCCTCCTTTCCTTCCTTCTTTCCTTCTTTCTTTTCTTCCTTC
>NW_006921663.1:6066225-6076735 GCF_000298275.1 Orycteropus afer afer
TTCCTTCCTTCCTTCTTTCCTTCCTTCCTTCCTTCCTTTTTTCCTTCCTTCCTTCCTTCTTCATTTGTTCAATTCAACATATAAATAAGTGCTTATTTTTTCTGTTTCTAAGTGCTTTAAAAAAAAAAAAAACTTCATTGTCATGGACTCAATTAAGCTTCAGTAACACCCTTTGGGTTTCTGAGGTGGTAAATCTTTACGGAAGTAGATTGCCCAGTCTTCCTCCCTCAGAGTGGCTGGAGGGTTTGAACCTCCAACCTTCTGGTTAGCAGTCCAGTGCCTTAGGCACTACACCACCAGAGAAAAAAATAAGTGCTTCAGTATCTCAAATTTTACTCAGTGGCACGTGAATGATATGGTTTTGGCCTGAAAATTTTCAATGTTGTGTTACTAGTTAATCATTACAACCTTAGAAAAGCATTAATTATGTTTTCAAGACTGGTCAATTTGGGTCAACATGACTTTCCATAAACTTACCAGACTTAATTACTTATAATGTGACATATATACGAAAAATTAATAACTTGCTGGGAGCTCTGGGGGTATAGTGCCTAAGGCATTTGACTGCTAACCAGAAGGCTGGCAGTTCAAACCCACCAGCCACTCCTCAGAAAGAAGATTGGGCAATCTACCTCCATAGTGATACTGCCTGGGAAACCCAAGGAAGGGTCGCTATGAGTCGACAGTGAGTTTGGTTTGGTTTTTGGAATAACCTGTTTCACATAAGATACAGGTCAACTGAACTTTAGAAAATGGTTCTCCAAAATGATTATGTAAGTTTTAGAATAATCAATATTAAGATAATTTTTTTGAGAATAGGCATTTTTTTCCTATTATTTACAATTATTCTAATGACCAGGTAATTCTTTTCAGTAATGATTTTTTTTTAATCAAATGTCTTATTCTTTTACATTTTAGGTTGTCACAGATATTTTATTGTAAATATTAAAATGTAACTGTCATCAAGTCAACTTGATGACTTATGGTGACGTTATATACAACAGAACAAAACAATGCAAGGTACTACTCCATGCTCATTATCATCAGAATATTTTATTCTATCCTTAAGGCTCTTGTGCCAAGGCATCTCAGTGAGGGCCTCCTTCATCTCATTGGTCTTCTATTTCACTAAATATGATGTTCTCCTCTAATAACTGATTCCTTTTGATGACATGTCCAGAAAGTGTTCTGCTGTGATCAAATAGTTCTTATTTGCTAATTTTCAGAAGTAGCTCACCAGACTTTTCTACTTGTCTTAATCTGGGAGCTTTGCTGAAACTTGTTCACCATGGGTAATCCTGCATGTATTTGAAATACTGGTAGCATGGTTTCCAGCACCACAGCAATACACTAGCCAACATAGTACCATAGTGCAACAAACTGACAGTATAACAAACTGACAGACAGACAATAGATGAAAATGTAGGCTCTTTTAAATTTCATTTTCAGGTATTGAGGTTTTTTACTCTATTTTAATATTGTGTGTTCCTCAATTATTGTATGCTTGTAAATATGAAATTACTTGCTCAGAAAATGAATGGTAAATATTTTCAAATTATATATTTTCTAATTGATATAGCATAATATAAATTTCAGTACATCTTAACATAAAGATATAATTTTTTGAAGCTCTGGCAACTTAAAAAGAGTGTCTATATTGGAGCTCTGGTAGCATAGTGCCTAAGGAACTCGACTGCTAACCAGAAGGCTGGCAGTTCAAACCCACCAGCCACTCCTGGGAAGGAAGGTTGGGCAACCTACTTCTGTAGTGATACTGCCTCGGAAACCCAAGGAGGGGTCGCTATGAGTCGGGTCTGACTTGACGGCACATAACAACAACAATAACAACATATTTTAAATATGGTAAACTTTGTATTAGATAAGTTTCTATTCTTCAACTTTTCTTTTTTTAAAAAACGGGATGCTGGGAATAGAGACAAGAGCAGATAGCTTCCTTGGGAAATTTTATATAAATATCTGCTGTAGTCTAAAAATAGTTACCATACCAAAGGAAGTGGTCAATTCAGGCTTAGAAATAACTAAATTTAACAATGTTAGTAACAACTTGTATTTTTAAAGCACTATCCTTTTATATAAAAAATGATGTGTTTGATCTTAGTTTTTACTCTTAATCTACACAATAATGTTGGAAAAAATGAGATAATGTCTCTAATAATTTTTGATTTACATGATGGAAAGGACTACATAAAAGTGTGCTATCATCAATTTGTTTTAAATTTAGCAAAATTGAAATTACTACTTCAGAATTTGTTTACTGCTTGATTTAGACCTCCTGAACTTAACCTCCTTTTCATATGTTTATTTTACTTTCAAACTCATTAAAAAAAAATCTAAAAAGAACTGCTTTAAATTACTAACATAAACTAAAATAAAAATATTTTCTCATTAATTCATTTTTATCATATATGTATCAAATGTTTTTTCTGTTCCTAAAATACAAACACAAGTTGATTTACTAAGAACTGTAGAATATGAAATAAATGTTTCTGGAAAGCATTTAAACTCTTACTCTCTCAGTATATTCATCATTTGTGTATTTATCTATAAAGTCAAGCATGGATTACTGTCCTGCATTTTTTTAAAATAATTTTTTTATTGAAGAATAGTTTTAGATTCTCAAAAGAATTGTGAATATAGATAATTATCATGGCCCCACAACCAATTTCTCCTGTTGTTAACACCTTCTATTAGTGTGGTACATTTACAAAATTTAGTAAACCAGTATTTATAAATTATTATTAACTAAAACAAAACAAAACAAAACAAAAACTCACTGCCATCAAGTCATTTCCAACTCACGGCGACCCCATTGGGTTTCTGAGGCTGTAAATCTTTATGGAAGCAGATTGCCCCATATTCCCTCTGCAGAGTGACCAGTGGGTTTGAACCTCTGACCTGGTTAGCAGCCAAAGACCTTCTCCACTACTTCACCAGAACTAAAGTTCATCTTTATTCCTATTTCTTTAGCTTTTATCTAATGACTTTATTCTGTTCTAAGGATCTATCCAGGAAACCATTTTATGTTTAGTTGTCTTGTCTTCTTAAGGTTCTCTTGGCTCAGAGTTGCTCAAACTTTTCTTGTTTTTGATGATCTTGGCAAGTTTGAGGAGAAATATCCCTCAATTGAGATTTTTCTGATGCTTTTACCATGATCAGATTGGGGTTATGGGTTTTAGGAGGAAGATCACAGAAATATAACACAACTTTCACCACATCATATCAAGAATTATTGTTGTTAGCTGCTTCCTCTATCTCATGTCAGCCTCATGCAGAATGGAATGGAAGACTACCTGGTCCTGTGCCATCCCCACGATTGGTTGTGGGTCAAATATTTTTGATCCTTAAGGCTTTCATTGGCTTATTTTCAGAAGTAGATCACCAGGCCTTTCATCTTAGTCTGTCTTAGCATGGAACCTCCATTGAAACCTGTTGAACATTATAGTAATATGCAAGTCTCCATTAATAGATCCATGGTGGCTGCACATGAGGTATACTGACCAAAGATCAAACCTAGTTCTCCCTCATGGAAAGGAATAATTCTATCAGTAAAACACTACTGCCCCTCCTCTACTGTAAAGTTAGTGTTTTCTTCCCCTTTCTATACTGTACTTTTTGGAGGAAAGTCACTATAGTAGCCCATATTTATGCAGTGAAGAATTATGTTCCACCTCCTTGAGAGTGGATATTTACATAACTATTTTTGGAATTTTTTGTGCAGGACATTTGTTTCTCCTTTATTTATTTATTCATTCAATTACTTCTTTACACAAGTATGAATCCATGGATATCTATTTTATATTTGTAGTTATAATCCAATACTATTTTATTTTGTTGCTCAATTTGTTCTTAACTATTGGGAGCTCTTTCATTTGGCATCTATGTCCCTTTGGCATATCCCCATCATTATGTACTATTTATTTGTTTCTGAGCATTGCCTTATTTTCTTGTACAAGATTCTCAGGTTCATCATATACAGTTCTAGTACCAGGCCCAAAATTAGCCATTTCTACAAACAGCATTTGTCCCTTTTATTAGAGAATGGTATTAGAAACCAAGACTTGGGTGGTAGGTCCCATGGATTATTCTTGATACCTAAGTCAGTGTTACAAGTAGAAATTCTAGGGGCACATTCTCCCATGTGTATTTCTGATCAAGTGAATGAGTGAGTCTTCTGATGGAGGTGTTCAAGCCAAAACCAAACTCCCTTCCATTTAGTCAGATCTGACTCATACCGACCCCTCCATGAGTTTCCAAGGTCATATCACTACAGAAGTAGATTGGTCCATCTTCCTTCCGAGGAGTGGCTGGTGGGTTTGAACCACCAACCTTCTGGTTAGCAATCAAATGCCTTAGGCACTATGCCACCATGGAGGTATCTGGCTCTGAACAAATACAAGATTCTTGTCCACAGACTGTGATGGTGGTTGTATGATCTCCAGACACATACATGTATTAGTGAATATGTATTAGTGTGATGTCCCACCTTTGTTTCTACTACAATACGGATTGCATAAGATAAGGATTTTTATAAGAATGAAAGCTGAGATTGCTGACTAAATATCTTTCTCTCAAGTATTCTCCAGGCACCTCCTTCTGGTGCCAGATACCAGAATATTCACAACTGCCCAAGCCCAAAGCAGAATCAATCATAATGCCACAGTCTACTCCACTTATTTTATTGAGCAAACATTGATTTGAACATTTACCCTATGCCAAACACTATTCCAAGAAGCATGAATACAGTGTTGGGGGTAACAGACATTTTCTACACAAAAGAGGAACTTACATTCTAATGGTGAAATTAGGAAACAAACAAGTAAACAATGAAATATGTAAGGTAATTTCAAGTAATGGGAAGTACTATGAAGAAAATGAAACTATTGTGTTCTTTAGATGCTCAGGAAAGATAATATTTAAAGTGGGACTTGACTGACAAGAAAGATACAACCATATGAAAATTTTAAAGATGGGAATTCTAGGAAATAGGAGTAGGCATATATTCTTTTGTTTGTTAAAGGAACAGATAGAAGACTAATTGGAATGGAAAGAGTTAGCAAGGAGAAAAGTGGCACAAAATGGAGACAGCAAGATCAGAAAGAGCAATTTTATAAGTAGCTTTCAAAATTTTGGAATCTCTTCTAAGGGTGATTGTGAAGCCTAGTGAATTTTAAGCAGAGGGACAATATGATTTGTGGGTGCTGCATGGTGAGGCAATTATACCAAAACAAATAAACTCATTGCCATCAAGTCAATTAAATTCATAGCGAAAAGATAGGTCAGGGTCGAACTGCCCCATAGAATTTCCAAGCCTATACATTTTATGGAAGCAGACTACCATGTCTTTCTCCTGTGAAGCAACTGATGGATTAAATTGCTGATGATCTTTTGGTTAGCAGGTGAGTGTTTAAAAACTCGATCACCAGGGTTCCCTGGGGCAATTATAAGAGGACAAAACTATAGCTATTGCAGTTTGTCTAGCACGCATGACTATTTGCATTTATTATTTCAGTCATTAGTTGAAATAACACTATCAGATAGGTATTAATTATCACCATTTATATTCTAGGAAATTGAAGCCTAAAATATTTTAAAAATAAATGAAGTCCATCTAGTTAGTTGGTAGTGGAGGCTACATTTGAAATCTACACTATTTCAGCACACAATCCATTTTCTTAGCCCCCACTAGATTAGCAGTCTTTACATAGGCTAAATGTGAAAACAAAAGCAAACCAAGCAAACAAACATAAATGTTTGGAGATGTTATATTTTGTTGAATCCTGTGCTAAATGTTAAATATAGAAGAAAAGATGTGTTTAAGGACTGATATTCAAATAATAAGATGCTTTTAGCCAGTAGTACCCATTATCAGTCTTAATAAATACAACCAGAATGCCCCTTCTGGTAGTTGGGTTGTGTGTCAATTTGGCTGAGCCTGGTTTGAGTGGCTGGGCAGCTAGATGTAGTTATTCCCGGTGATGAGACTGGTAATCAGCTCCCTGGTGGAATCTACTGAAGCAGCTAAGTAGCTGCCTTAGGGCTGTAGTCTGTTTTCAATGTATAAAAAGACAGCTTTGAAAAAGTTTTGTGAGCTTTGTGGCATGCTTGGACTCTGCATATAGCCAAGTCTTCATTCAGTAGCCTTCCACATCTCCTGCCAATCTTGGGACTATCTCTGGACTTGAAATAGCGGCCTGTCATGTTGTTTGGTAATCTTGAGACTGTGCCATTTTATTTTTCAACCTTGGGTTTGTCAACCTCAGCAACCAGAATCTGCCAGAGTTAAGAGAAGCCTGAAGCTTCAGAGGGCTGGGAGGAAAAGGCAGAGCTGAAACCCAAGGTCGAGAGGCCTTCACCCAGAATTACTGGTTGGATGGAGTCTGGTGAGCCCCCAGTACTATGGCCCTGGAATACACTCTGCATCTGGAATAAAACTCACTCCTAGGGGCTGGCTCTCAGCTCAATAGTTAACAAGATGTACATGCAGACCACTCAACCCAGGGTGATGCACCCACGTAGTCTATGGAAATGCATCCCTTGGAGCAATCAACCACGAGGCAGCAGAGGGGCAACATTCACACAGAGGAAATGCAGGACAGACAGGAGTACATAACTATGAGGCGCACAGGGGGAGGGTTACTGGGCAGGGAGGGGAGAAGACTGGGTTAGAGTTGGGCATGGTAAATGGGGAATGAAACTAAATGTACATGTAACGTTGAATGTAAAACAAACTCTTTAAAAACAAAACAAAACAAAAAAAGAATAATGAGCTCATTTGCTATAAAAAGACATGATGTTTGGTAAAGTAGAAGGTGAATAAAAATGCGGGAAACTCTCAATGGGATGGATTGATAAAATAGCTCCAAGAATTGAGTCATGCATTCCAGTGATCAGGAAAATGGTGCAGGTCTGAGCAACATGCATTCTTTTATATATAAGGTTGCTATTAGAGGAAACTCAACGACAACTAACAACAATTGTCCCTGAGATTTTCATCTATCCTCAGTCAAAACAACTTTTATTCATAAAGGCCCTAAGACAAACATATGCAGGAGTGAAGTAAAATAGCAGTGTTTCCTGAAATGATTTGATTTGATTGCTACATGGTGAGGTAATTATACAGAGAGAACAGAATTAAAGAAGGAAAGAAGGAAGAAAGAAAGAAGAAGGGAGGGAGGAACGGCGCATAGGAGGAAGGAAATCCTTGAATAAGCAATGTTGGGACACGTAGAGCATAGAATCTACTGTTACAACACCCTTCTTACGCAGAGACAAAGTAAAAGAAAGCCATTGTTTGATTTGTCTTGGCAAAACTCAATACTCAGGATTAGAATTTTCCATTTAATGGTCAACACTTAATCGAAGAATTATAAGCTTTAAAGGGGAGAGAGTATATGAGTTATGCCCATGTGTACTTTTTTATTTTCTTTGAAAATCTTATTCTTAGAAAATGGGGTAGAGTTAGTATTTGTTTTGGTTACCTAGAGCTGCTCTGACAGGAATATACCACAAATGGGATGGCTTGAAGAAATGGGAGTTTATTCTCTTACAGCTTGGAGGCTTTAAGTTTGAGTTCAAAGTGCCAAGCTCTAGGGGTTGGGTGAAAGCTCCTCAACCTTGGAGTTCAGCTCTGCCTCCTGCTTCTGGCCCACTGAAGCTGGAGGTTTTTCTTCACTTAGATGCTGGCTACTGAGGCTGGCAAGCCCAAGGTTGACAAGTAAAAAGGCACAGTCCCTATGTTACCAAACCAAACGGCAGGCCATTAATTTAAGTCTATTGAAAGTCCCCAGGTCAGCAGGGCATGACAGGCTACTGGACAACAACACGGCTATATGCAGCGTTCAAGTATGCCATAAGCTAGAGACCATTCCCAAAGCTGCTTCTTATATATAGGAAGCAAACCACATCCCTAAAGCAGCTACTCAGCTGCTTGTTGTTCATACGACAATGGAGTTGATTGCCAGTCTCATCGTGGGGAATAACTACTACCAGTGGCCCAGCCAAGTTGACACACCACCTTAACTACCACAGTATTCTACTCCTCTTTTAGGAGTGGAAAAGAATTGTCTTTGATTTTGACTCATCTTCAGAGAGAAGTGAGGTTTGGGTAAGAGAAATGAACCTCAAACTTCCCATAAACCCACTGTCGTTGAGTCAATTCCAGCTCATAGAGACTTTATAGGACAGAATAGAACTGCACCATAGTGTTTCCAAGGTTGTGAATGTTAATGGAAGCAGACTGCCACATCTTTCTTCCAGGAGTGGCTGGTGGGTTCAAATTGCCATGCTTTAACCACTGCACCATTCTTTGGACTGACACTGCACATTGACATATTGAAGATTCTAAGATCCCTGCAGTAAATACACTTGCTTAACTTCATATAATTCATCTTTTCAAGCCTTATGATTATTATTATTTGTGAAATGACATTATTCCCTTTTCTCCTTGGCACCTATGATGCCCCTTTAGAAAGGGAATGCTGTGTACACACAGAGAAATGCTACTCTGTATCTTTGAGACAAAATGCAAATTCCACCTCCTAAAGTTAAAGATTGCTACTGTTAGGTGCCATTGAGTCAGTGCTGACTCAGAGTGACCCAGCATCCAACAGAACAAAGCATTGTCCAGTCCTGCACCATCCTCACAATCATTGCTGTGCTTGCTCTATCTCAGTCAATGTTTCACTGGTATATTTCTGGCACTGTATCAGACAGTGTTTCACTGTTATTCATAAAGTGTTCAGTGGCCATTTTTTTCAGAAGTGGACCACCGAGTCCTTCTTTCTAGTCTGTCTTATTCAGCAAACGCTGCTGAAACCTGTCCACCATGAATGACCTACTAGTATTTGAAATACTGGTGGCATAACTTCCAGCATCACAGCAGCACACAAGCCACCACACTACAACAAACTGAATTAAAAGTAGTTCAGGTTCAATATGCCTGTTCCAGGTAGTGCTTACTTGGGACAGGGAGAGAGATTCCATGGTTTCTGCTTTTCCAAAGTAAAATTATTTTTGTTGATTTTGATTAAGAAATACAAAGATACAGCATGAAAAATTTATTCTATTGCCAGAACGTACTAATACTCTTGAGTAGGTGTTGGGAAAAAAGTGGGGAGAGTGTGGTCTTTGCAGTATATCTGACATAATAGGACCCGAAGATGGTTTGTGCTGGCATATGAAATGACTCCTGCAAGGAAGAGAGAGGAACACTTAGAGATAGTGGTCCAGGTGAGGTACAAAGTAATGAATTTTCCTAAAAAGTAAAATAAAACTAATAAAACTAAAAAAGTGAGAAAGATTATCATTTCTTTTTTGAGTCTAGCAAATTAAAATAACAAACACATAAAACAACCTATAATACCATTAGGAAGAATAGCCTTCCCTAATTCAGCTACAATGGTTTCTTTGGACGTTTTTATTATTGTAAATAAGAACAATAGAGACCAGAGAAAATAAGATGTTTGACATTTTTGCAAATTGTAAGAAATTAAGTTATAATATACTGGTAGCCATAATATCACCAGGGTGGTGATTACTTCAAACGGATTTTTATAGTCTAGTAAATGGAAATTTAATTCTTGAATTATCTTTATAAAATATAGAGTATGTTGAGCCTTCTGATATTAAAATCTAAAAAATATACTTTTAACAACCACTACTTGGAAATATAAACACCACATCCTCTTACCTTACCTAAATGAAATATTAATCTCCAAAGGTTAAATTTGAATTGCTGAGATAACATATATTAGGGTGTGTTTTCTATCTGAGAATAAGCACATTTTGTATGTGAGGGGACAATTTAAGAATAGATTTATGTTAAAAGCACAAATATTATTTTTCTCTTTCTCTTTTTTCTTGGTCTCTTTATTTGTTTTTAAATAGAGAATTTGAATGAATTTCATTAACAATAAAAGCTAAAATTCCTCTGAAAAAAATTTTTTTTGTTCATTCTTTTCTCCATCTCACACCCTAAGCCTTTTCTTCTCTAAAAGTGTAAAAGTACAAGTACAATCTACGGCAACCAGATCTCAGTTTAATGATGATTTGCTAAAGATTTATTTCAAAACATAGGGTGAGTGATTTTCAAGAGCCCTGCAGTTTTCTGTCCATTGAAATTAAGTTTCATGCTATTTATCTTTTTTTTTTTTTTTTTTACCATTTTTCCAAAATACTGTGGCAATCTAGCCTTATGATATGTACTGTTTTTGAAATAGTATTTGATCCTTTCAATTCAATACATTTCCCTTAGATCTTCTAGATTCAATAAGACAGCCTTGAAATGAGGACTTAGTATTCTTTTTTTTTTTTTTTTTTTAATTTTATTTTGATTTGGGTGAAGATTTACAGAGTAAATTCACTTTTCATACAGTTCACATATACTTTGTTTCATGTCATTGACCAAAATTTACAATGCAACAGCTCCCCTCCCACTTCCTCCCCATAGTTACCTCTTCCCAGTGTCCATCCCTCCATACTCTTCTGCGCT
>NW_006921663.1:6081405-6085531 GCF_000298275.1 Orycteropus afer afer
GTCTGTGTTAATTGGTTTCCCTTTTCTTTGTTGAAGAGGGTCTGTGCAATCCTTCTGCCTAGTCCGCCATCTTGCCGGAACTCCCAGGACTTAGTATTCTTATTCTCAAAGGTATCATATATAAGCATACTCTTTTTATACATACCATTCACAGCATATACACTATGGTGATTTTTGAACGATACCCATTTGGTTTCCCATTTGGCATTCTCTCTCTTTGTTCTTTACTCTGCATCCCTATGTATGTATATGTGTGTGTGTGTAAATACTCAAAAAAATCACTGCCATTGAATAGATTCCAACTCTTGAAGACCCCTCCATTGGGTTTCTGAAACTGTAAATCTATATGGAAGTAGATTGCCCCATCTTCCTTCTGCAGAACTGCTAGTGGATTTGAATCACAAACCTGGGTAGTAGCCAAATGCTTTATCCACTATGCCACCAGAGCATCTCATGTGTGTACATATATGTTTGTTTGTTTCCAGAAAGTAAGTGAATTTAACTTTTATGGTCATTTATTTAACAAATAATCATGATCATTTACTCAACAAATAAGGTAATTACTGAGCAACTACTATGTACAGGTATTGTTATAGGCACTAAATGCTATCAAAGAAGCATATGAATTAGTTAAATAAATTGATCTTTAAGGAAAAATTTGCAAATCTTTAGCACTCCATGTGCAAGAGTTTTGGATGCAGCCAAATAAGAAAAATCAAAACTGATGGTGGAAGAGAGAGAAGTAGCAGTGCCAATAGATTTATAAAGAAGGCAAGGTTAATTTTTATTTATCTTCCAGTGTAAATGTTTGAGAGCTATCCACGTTCAAATAGTGTTCTAGGGTGGTCCAAAGGAAAATAGCCAAATGGAGCAGAATATAATTGAAACAGAAAGCATAGCTTTGCTATATTAGGAAATGGTGTTGAACATATGCTTATACTAAGGAGTCAGTTGTGCTTTCAAGTTTACATTAATTGTAAGACCAAAAAGTTGTGGAATTTTCAAGCTGCAATCCCATGAAAAAGCATAGTATAATGATAAGCTATAAAGGATGTGGTGTGAGAAAAGAAACAGACCCCCAAATTCTTGCTGCTTCACTCCACTGAGATAAGCCTTGAGCTAAATGAAAGCTATGTATTTAATGCTTGTGGAAGCCTGCTAATTTTTCTATCCTCTCTGACCTTGTATTTCCCTTTCTCTAGCCAGAGTTCTTACAAACCCATGCTATTTGTCACAACGGGGATGAGACAATTGGAAGTATGTAAACTTAAAATAATGATACATCAGTAGTTTTATTCTTTTGTACAAAGGACACAACCATATTAGTTTTCTGTATATCTTATTTTGTTTAGCAAAGAAGATCAGAAAATAGACTAGAACTATATTATTGATATTTGAAATTATGAGTAAATATTTTATATGTTTTAAATGTTACAATTTTTTGTCATTTTATAGGGTGAAAATAGCATTGCTTTTTTATTTTTGTCTTTTATAAGAACATAAGAATTTGGTTTCACTTTTATACATCTTTGGTCTATTGTTATTTATTTATTAAAAGCAAAACTGTGTTTGCTATATTTTATGGGCCCACTATATGAAGTGCATGCAGTAGGATTTAAACAAACAGCATCGTCTTACCTTCTTCCTCACATATTTGAATGCAATATATATTAAAAAAACATTTTTTTTGTAAATTTCACTAGACATAAATTATATTTCAATAAAATGTATCTTTTTTTTAAAAAAAGCATATATTCATTTGATGGTATTTCTTGCATCCCTCTAATTCCAGATGCATTACTAGTTCCTGATTTTATATTCAGTAAAGCAAGGTAAGCATTTACCCTGACTTCAAAGAACTTGCAGTCTAATGGGTAAGAAAGATCATGAAAGATAAAAATACATATAAAAATCCTGATCCAGATCCCATCATTGTTCTTTAAAGATATGTGAAACCTAATCACCAACTTTGTGTGGTATGCATAAAGACCTTGGATAAGCAAAGGACTCCTAAAGATGAAAATAGTAGTAAGCTTCACTCTCCTCTATCTCAAAACCTACTATACATTTAACCTTTGACAGAGGACTGAAACCCATTCAGTGAACAAGGGAGAGTCTCTTTAACATATGGTGTTGGCAAAACTGGATATTCATTTGCAGAAAAATGAAGCAGGATCCATATCTCTCACTGTATACAAAAACTAACTCAAGATGGATCAAAGGCATACATGTAAAACCTAAAACTATACAGATATCAAAGAAAAAATAGGGGCAAGTTTAAGGGCCTTAATATTTAAAAAATTAATTTAAAAAATTTAAGGACATAGACACAATATTAAACATAACTAAAAATGCACAAACAGAAGACCAACTAGATGACTGGAACCTCCTAAAATTAAAAATTTATGCATACCAAAAGACTTCACCAAAAGAGTGAAAAAAGAACCTACAGACTGGGGAAAATAAAAGTTAGCAATGACATGTTGGACAAGAGACTAATCTCTAAAATTTATAGAAAACTTAAACACCTCAACAACTAAAAGGCAAACAACACAATTAAAAAATAGGCAGAGGACATGAACAGACACTTCACCAAAGAAGACATTCAGGTGGCCAACAAAATCATGAACAAATGTTCACAATCATTACCCTTTTAAAAACTGCCATTGTGTTGATTCCAACTCACAGTGACCTTATGGAACAGAGTGGAACTGCCCCAAAGGGTTTTCAAGGATGTAAATCTTTATGGAAACAGACTGTTTCATCTTTTCTCTGTGGAGTGCCTGGTGATTTAAAACTGCCAACTTTTTGGTTAGCTGTCAAATGCTTTAACCACTGTACCACCACAGCTCCTCATAAGCCATTAAAAAAAGAAAAAGGAACCAAACTCACCGCCAATGAGTCATATCCAATACATAGCAACCTCTCCTTAGGTTTCCAAAGCAGTATCGCTATGGAAGTGGATTGCCCAACCTTCCTTCCAAGGAATGGCTGGTGGGTTTGAACCACCACCCTTCTGGAAAGCAGTCAAACCCCTTAGGCACTACACCACCAGAGCTCCCATTAGCCATTAGAGAGCTGCAAACCAAAACAATGAGATGCCATCTCACCCTAGCATTAACAGCAAAGTTAAAAAAAAAAAAAAAATACTGGCTAGAGTGTGGACACCCATGTGTATTGCAGCATTATTCACAGTAGCAAAAAGATGGAAAAAATCTAAGGGCCCATCAATGGATGAAAGAGTAAATAAACAATAGTACATACACACAATGGAATACTATGCAATGTTAAAGAATAACAATGAATCTGCAAAACACTTCATAACATGGATGGAACTAGAGGACATTATGCTGAGTAAAATTAGTCAATTACAAAAGGACAAATATTGTATGATACCACTACTAAAAAAAGTCAAGATAAAGTTTACACACAAACTTTCTATCATTCTTTGAAGGTTACCATGGTGGAGGGGAGGAAGGGAGGATAAATCACTAACCAGAAGGTAGACATGCATTAACTTACATGCAAGGAAAGGCAATATACAGTAGGGAAAATGGTCAGTATAAAATGATCAAGGCAGAGGAAGACATTGTGATGAGTTCGAGTTAAAGGCAAAAAAGGTGAATAGTATTGCATACAAAATCCTGTAATAGCAGTAATAACAATAAGCTCCTAGTGGTATACATGTCTTTGTTGTTGTTATGGGCCGTCAAGTCAGCCCTGACTCATAGAGACCCCCCTTTGGGTTTCTGAGGCAGTATCATAAGGGAAGTAGATTGCCCAACCTTCTTTCCGAGTAGTGGATACATAGACAAGCTGAATTGGGTGGGAAGACAAATGGGACTACATCCACAAATACATACAGGGTTGACAGAGGAAATTTCTACATACATGTTTATACCAAAAACCAAACCAAACTCACCGTCATTGAGTCGGATCAGACTCACAGCGACCCCTCCTTGGGTTTCCAAAGCAGTATCACTACAGAAGTAGATTGCCCAACCTTCCTTCTGAGGAGTGGCTAGTGGGTTTGAACTGCCAGCCTTCTGATTAGCAGTCAAGTGCCTTAGGCACTATGCCACCAGAGCTCCATGTATATGCTGTTGTAGTTATGTGCCATTGAGTT
>NW_006921663.1:6085741-6096202 GCF_000298275.1 Orycteropus afer afer
ATATATATATATATATATATATATATATATATATATATATATGTGTGTGTGTGTATTTATATGTGCTTATAAATATATCCATGAATATAATAGAACATCTAGGGGGCAAAGGTATGAAATTTCTTAGCCATTATCAAATACTTTGAAAGAATAAGTTGCTCAGTGTAGGAGTTCAAAATCATAGTCTCAGGAATACTAAGGTCAATTAACATAACATAATCCACAAAGACAATATTTTACATCCAATTTTGATAAGTTGAGTCTGGGGCCTTAAAAACTTGTGAGCAGCCATCTAATTTGCAACTATTGGTCTGTCCCCATCTGGAGCAAAGAAGAATGAAGAAAATCCAAAATGTGAGGAAACAATTAGTGCAAAGGACTAAATGGACCACCTGAACCCCAGCCTCTACATCACCGAGACCAGAGTAACTAGATGGTGCCTGTCTAGAAATGCTGATTGCTCTGAAAAGAATCACAATAGGAGGTCTCAGGTAAAGTAGGAGAAAAATATGGAACAAAACTCAAAAGTATAAAAATGATCAGGCTCATTGTCTGATAGAGACTGGTGGAACCCCTGAGGTTGTTGCTTTTAGACAGCCTTCAACCTGGAACTGAACTTACTCTCATGGCTCAACTGTTATGCAAACAATAGACAGGTTTATAAAGTGAAAAGTAATACCAGGGAGGTACACAAACACTCATTAGAAAAAAAAATAATCAAAAACATTTAAACAGTGCATGAGCTAAAATGGTGGAAAATACAGTGTGGAAAAGAACAAGGAGTTAAATGATACGGATTAGAGTAAAACAGATTATTTTGATACATAGCCATTCTCCTTGTATATAGTATATTTCATTAAATCTGAAAAATCACCTACCCATTTATACCAATGGAACATAAACTTGAAAAGATATTATGTCCCATGAGCATCGTGATCATTTCAAATTAAGACTTTTAAAATATAAAAGTTGATCAAATATTAATATTGTGTTAAAGTTTCTAAGGGAACAGATAAAACATGTGCTTACTTAGTAATCTAAACTTCATTTTAGAGCAGAGAGTAGCATTGACTTCATGATCACATTCAAACAATTAAGGTGTTGCTTGCAATCTATAAAGCTTTATTGTCTGCATCTTTCTTACCTGAGGTACCTTATCTGCCTTCCACTGAGCACACTTTGGAGGAGTTCTGCTGACAATTTCCCTGCCTTAATTCTGAGGGGTTGATGAGGCAGCACCATGATGGCAAGTTGCTTGATGCTGGTGCTTCCATTATTCTACCATGGCAGCTGAATCAATATTCTCAAATGTGAGAAAACCCTCCATTTCTGCATTAAGAGAGCAGTCATTTGGTTTTATTTCTGGCAAATGGCATGAAAATATTATTTCTAATGTATTTTACTTATCAGAAAACCTCACTTGTTCAAATAATTTGAGAAACTTTAAATGAGTTATTTCCATAAAAACAAACTTGTTAACACAGGGTATTATTCAGGATTCATGAATTTCATTTTTTTTTTTTCCCCCTCTCTCACTTCCCCTTTGGTCTTTGTTTTATAGCACTGTTATCTGAGAAGATGCTTCATGGGATTTTGATGTTTTAAAATTTGAGGCTTGCTTTCTGGGCTAACAAATGAACTATTCTGGAGAATGTTCAACGTGCATGGAGAAAGAATGCATATTGTGCTGTTGTTGGGTGGAGTGTTCTGTATAGGTCTATGAGATAAAGTTGGTTGAATGTGTTGTTAGGTCTTCCTTATCTTTGTGAGTTTCTGTCTACATGTTCTGTCATTGGAAGTGATGTATTAAAGTCTCCTACCATTATTGTGCGGCTGTCTATTTCTCTTTTCAATTTTGTTAAAGTTTGATTTATCTATTTTGGGGCTCTTTCATTAGGTGCATGCTTATCATGATTAGGTCTTCTTGATGGATTGACCCATTAGTCATTATATAATGGCTTTCTTTTGTCTCTTCTGCTGGTCTTTACCTTAAAGTCTATTTTATCAGAAATTAATATCATCACTCATGCACTTTTTTGCTTGCCATTTTCTTGATGTATGTTTTTTCCATCATTTTCTGCCTTTTGATTTTTAGTTTATTTTTGTCTTTGTGTCTAAGATGAGTCTCTTGTGGACAGCTTATTGATATGTCATGTTTTCTTATCTATTCTACTACTCTCTGTCTCTTGACTGGTGCATTTAATCTATTTACATTTACTCTATTTATCTATAGGTATGAATTGACTGCTGTCACTTTGCTGGATTTTGTTTGTTTGTTTTATTGTGGCACTGGTGATTTCTTTGTTCCATATTTTTTTTTTTACAAATTTTCTTATCATTTCCTTTGTTGCTGTTGTTTTATTGCTTACTAAAGCTTTATGATTTTCTTCTCTTTTATTTTGTTCAGAAGTTTTATTAATTTTCTTTTAGGTTACCTGGTAATTCATTATTATTTTCCCAAGTTTAAAACAGTGTGTTCTTTAGTGATATCGTTTTGACTTCCTCCCCATTTGTAAGTTCTGCAGCTACACCATTTATTCTCTCTGTTTTGTAGTTGTCAAATTGATGTCTCTGGTTCCCTATTTTCAGTCTTGTCACTTCATTTGCTGTGGATAAATTTGTATCTATGTTGAATTCCTGGTGATGTTTTCTTCTGTCTTAATCTCTATTCTTATCTGCTGTTGGTTGTTCTTTCTCCCAAGAACTCTCTTTAGCATTTCTTGTGAGACTGGTCTGATTGATACAAATTTCCTCAATTTCTGTTTATCTGGAAATATCTTAATTTTACTATCTCATTTGAGAAACAATTGCTGGATATATAATTATTGGTTGACAATTTTGTTCTTTAAAAAAAAAAAAATGTTTTGTTTTATATATGTCATTCTATTGTCTTCTTGCCTGAGTAGTTTCTCCCTAGAAAGCAGAGCTTAGTCTTAATAGTTCTCCTTTGTAGTTGACTTTTTGTTTTGCTCAAGCTGCAAACATGGTAATGTGGAAATTTTCCAATAATCGAGCCATATGTGTTCTAGGAAAATAAATGTGTAATGCAAATCATCACCTTAGAAATGATAATTTTCTGCATTTGTATTTTAAATCACATTTAAAAATAAACTCAGATAAGTAACTCTAGCAAGAAGGTAAATCTATGCAATATTTTTATTTATGATTGTTGTTGCTAGGTGCTGTCAAATCATTTCTGACTCATAGTCATCCTATGTACAATGAAACCCTGTCCAATTCTGCTCCATTCTCACAATAATTGCTACGTTTAAGCCCATTGTTGTACTCATTTTGTCAATCTACCTTCTTGAGGATATTGTCCATTCTCCTTTTTCAGTGACCCTCTACCTTACAAGCATGACATCCTTCTCCAGGGACTAATGTCTCCTGATATCATGTCCAAAATTTAAGAAACAAAGTATCATCATCCTTGCTTCTTTGCCATGTTCTGTTGTGCTTCCTTCAAGACAGATTTGTCCATTCTTCTGGCTGCCCATGATATATTCAATATTCTTCCTGAACACCATAATTCAAAGGCATCTGTTCTTCTTCTGTATTCCTTATTCGTTATCCATCTTTCAAATTCATATGAGGCTGCTGAAAATACCATGGCTTGCATCAGGTGCTCTTTAGTCTTCAAAGTGGCACCTTTACTTTTTAATGCTTTAAAAGACCTCTTTAAAGTCTTTTGCAGCAGATTGCCCAGTGAAATATATCATTTGATTTCTTGATGGCTCCCTTCAAGGCCATTGATTGTGGATCCAAGAAAAATGAAATCCTGGACAAACTTTTCTTCATTTGTCATGATGTTGCTTATTTTATCGGTCCAGTTGTGAGGGTTTTTGTTTTCTCTATGTTGAGGGGTAGTGCAGACTGAAGGTTGTATTCTTTGATCTTCATCAGTAAGTACTTAAGTCCTCTTTGCTTGCAAGATTGTGTCATCTGCATATCACATATTGTTAATGAGTCTTCCTCCAATCCTGATGCCGTGTTCTTCTTCATATAGTACAATTCCTTGGAATATTTGTGCAGCACACTGTATAATAATGATGAAAGAACACAACCCTGACACATACTTTTCCTGATTTTAAACCATGCAATATCCCCTTGTTCTATTTGAATGACTTCCTCTTGTTCTATGTATAGTTTCCTTATGAGCACAAGTAAGTGTCCTGGTATTCCATTGTTCTCAATGTTATCCACAATTTGTTTTGATCCACACTATCAAATTCTTTTGCATAGTCAATGAAGCACAGGTAAACATCTTTCTGATATTCTCTGCTTTCAGCCAAGATCCCTCTGATATCAGCAATATCCTTCATTCCATGTCCTCTTCTGTATCCAGCTTGAATTTCTGGCATTTCCCTATGTACTACAGCAACTTGTTTTGAATTAAATTTGTAAAATTTTACTTGCATGTGATACTAATGATGATGTTGTTCCAAATCAAACCAAACTCACTGCCATCAAGTCAGGTCCGACTCATAGCAACCCCTTCTTGGGTTTCCAAGGTGGTATCTTTACAGAAGTAGATTGCCCAGTCTTCCTTCTGAGGAGTGGCTAGTGGGTTTGAACCACCAGCCTTCTGGTTAGCAGTCAAGTGCCCTAGGCATTACTCCACCAGAGCTTGTTGTTAGGGGCTGTCAAGTCAGTTCTGACTCTAATGACCCTATGTACAACAGAACAAAACACTGCCCAGTAGTGTGCCATCATCACAATTTTTGCTATATCTGATCCCATTGTTGCAGCCACTGTGTCAGTCCATCCTGTTGAAGGTCTTCCCCTTTTCCACCGACCCCCATTTTACCAAGTACGATATCCTCCTCCAGAAAATGGTCCCTTCTGACAACTTGACTAAATTAGGTGAGACAAAGTCTGGCCATTCTAGCTTTCAAGGAACATTCAAGCTACACTTCTTCTAGGATAGTTTTGGTCCTTCTGGCAGTCCATGGTACTTTCAGTATTCATCACCAACACTACAACTCAAAAACATCAACTCTTTTTTTGGTCTTCCTTATTCATTGTTCAGCTTTCACATGCATATGAGGTGATTGAAAATACTATGGCTTGGCTTAGTCCCACCTTAGATTTCAAAGATAGATCTTTGCTCTTCAGCTCACTGAAGAGGTCTTTTGCAGCTGATTTTCCCTGTGCAATATGACATCTGATTTCTTGACTGCTGCTTCCATTGGTGTTGATTGTGGATCCAAGTAAAAAAAAATCTTCAACAATTTCAATCTCTTCTCTATTTATCATGATGCTGCTTATTGTCCCAGTTGTGGGGACTTTTTTTTTATGTTGATGTGTAATCCATACTGCAGACTATAGGCTTTAATCTTCATTAGTAAGTGTTTCAAGTCATCTTCACTTTTAGCAAGCAAGGTTGCATCATCTGCATATCAGGTTGTTAATGAGTGTTCCTCCAATCCCGATGCCACATTTTCTTCCATATAGTACAGCTTCTCAGAATATTTGCTCAGCATACAGATTGAATAAGCATGGTGAAAGGACACAACCTTGATGCACACCTTTCCTGATTTTAAACCATGCAGTATCCCCTTATTCTGTTCAACCAACAGCCTCCATGTCTACATACAGGTTCCTCATGAACACAATTAAGTGTTCTGAAATTTCCATTCTTCTCAGTGTTATCCATAATTTGTTATGATCCATACAGTCAAACCCTCTTGCACAGTAAAGAAAACACAAGGAAACATTTTTCTGGGATTCTTTGCTTTGAGCCAAGATCCATCTTACATCAGCAATGATATCCCTCCTTCCATGTCCTTCTTCTGAATCCAGCTCACGTTTTTGGAAGTTCCCTGTCAATACACTGCTGCAACTGTTTTTGAATTATCTTCAGCAAGATTTTACTTGTGTGTGATATTTAATGATATTGTTCGATAATTTCCACATTTTATTAGATCACCTTTCTTTGGAATGGGTACAAATATAAATCTCTTCCAATCTTTTGGCCAAGAAATTATCTTCCAAATTTCTTGGCATAGATGAGTAAGTGCCTCCAGCACAGCATCCATTTGTTGAAACATCTCAGTGGGTATTCTGTCAATTCCTGGAGCCTCATGTTTCACCAATTCCTTCAGTGACGCTTTGACTTCTAACTTCAGTATCACTGGTTCGTAATCCTATGCCACCTCCTAAAATAGATGACCATCAACCAATCTTTTTTTTTTTTTTTTTTTTAAGTGACTCTGTGTATTACTTCCATCTACTTTTGATGTCTCCTGCAGAAATATTGATCTCTTCTAGTCTTTTGGTCAGATAGTTGTCTTCCAAATTTCTTTGTATAAGCTGGTAAGTGCTCCAGCACTTCTTCCGTTTGTTGAAACATCACAATGGCTATTCGGTCAATTCCTGGAGCCCTTCTGTGCACCTTGAAATTTTTCCTTCAATGTCATAGGCCCTTGATGATATGCTGCCTCCTAAAAGGGGGAACATCGACCAATTCTTTTTAGTACAGTGACTATGTATAATCCTTCCATTCTTTCTCGATGCTTCTTGCATTGTTCAATATTTGCTCATAGAATCTTTCAATGTTGCAACTCAAGGCTTGAAATTTTTCTTCATTTCTTTCAGCTTGAAAATGCTGAGTGTGTTCTTCCTCTTTGGTTTTCTATCTCCAGGTTTTTGCACATTTCATTATAATAACTGGCTTAGTCTTCTCGAGCTCCTCTTTGAAATTTTCTTTTCAGATCTTTTATCTCATCATTTCTTCCATTTGCTTCAGCTACTTCCCATTCAAGAGTAAGTTTCAGAATCTCTTCTGACATCCATTTTGGTCTTTTCTTCCTTTCCTGTCTTTTTAATGACCTTATGCTTTTTCATATCAATGTCATCTGACAACTCGTCTGGTTTTTGGTCATTGATATTCAGTGCATCAAATCTATTCTTCAGATGGTCTTTAAATACATGTAGGATGATATTTTGGATCTCATGGACTTGCTTGCATTTTCTTTAGGATCAATTTGAACTTGCACATGAGCAGTTGATGGTCTGTTCCACAGATATCTCCTGGCCTTGTTTTGGCTGAAGATCTTGAGCTTCTCCATTGCCTCTTTCCACAGATTTAGTTTATCTGATTCTATGTACTCCATCTGATGACGTTCCCATGTGTAGCCACCATTTACGTTATTCGAAAAAAGTATTTGCAATGATTAAGTTGTTTGTCTTGCAAAATCCTATCTTGTGTCTCTGTAGTCATTGCTGTCACCAAGGCCATATTTTCCAATGTCCGGTGGTTCTTTTTCACATTCCAATCATCAGCAATAATCAATACATCTTGATTGCATGTTTGGTCAATTTCAAAATGCAGAAGTTGGTAAAAAGTCTTCAGTTTCCTCATGTTTAATTTAGTGGTTGATGCATAAATTTTAACAATAGTAATATTAAGTGGTCTTCTTTGTAAGCATATAGATATTATCTTTTCACTGACAGCATTGCACTTCAGGATAGATCTTGAAACATTCTATGTGACAATGAATGCCATGCTATTCATCTTCAATTTTTAATTCTCAGCATGGTAGATCATATGATTGTCTGATTAAAAATGGCCAACACTAGTCCATTTCAACTCATTAATGCCTAGGATATTGATCTTTATGCATTCCATTTCATTTTCTGACAACTTCCAATTTTCCTATATTCATACTTTGTACATCCCATGTTCTGAATATTAATGGATGTTTGCAGCTATTTCTTCATATTTTGAGTCATGCCACACCAGCAAATGGAGGTCCCGAAATCTTTACTCCATCTATGTCATTAAGGTCACGTCTACTTTGAGGAGGCAGCTCTTCCCCAGTTGTATTTTGAGTGTGTTCCCACCTGAGGGGTTCATCATTCAGCACAGAAAATGTTTCAGGGCTATTCATAAAGTTTTAAATAATATATCAGACAGTGTTTCACTGCTATTCATAAGATTTTCACTGGCCAATTCTTTGAGAAGTGGATGGCCCCATACTTCTTCCATGTCTGTCTTAGTCTAGAAGCTCTGCTGAAACCTGTTCACCATGGCTGACAGTGCTAGTATTTGAAATACCAGTGGTATATCCTCCAGCCTCACAGCAACACACAAACCACCACACTATGACAAACTGACAGACAAGTGGTGGATATTAATGATGTTGTTTGATAATTTCTCCATTTTGCTGGAACATCTTTCTTTGGAATGGGAACAAATATGGATTTCTTTCAGTCAATTAGTCAGGCAGCTGCCTTCCAAATTTTTGGACTTAGGCAAATGAGAGCCTCTAGTGCTGCATACATTTGTTAAAAATTTTCAGTTGGTATTCTGTCAATTCCTGGAACTTTTTTTTTTTTGGCCAGTGCTTCAATATCTAAAACTACGGCTACTAACCAAACTACGTTGTTCTAATGCATTTGAAAAATTGGAAAGGAAATACTGCAATTACAGTTTTAAAACTATATTATTTTATTTGCTAAAATTGCCCCAAGAATTTTATGTCAAGTCCACTAACACGAAGTAAATCAATACTTCCTTTTTAAAGAAACAGTGAATTTATATATCCTTTCTTTATCCTTCCCATGGTGTGCTTTATTTCTATGAGGTTACTTTCTTTTTCTGTTTCTCTTTTATCATCTATAAAGGAACAGAAACACAAAATACCACTTTGAACTTAGAATATAGTACTTTAAGTAAAAATAGTCTATACAAATTGTCCATAAAAAACATCCAAAAATATTATTTCTGTATTCCTCTGAAACTCAGAAACTGTACAGTGTGGTACACACTGGAACTGTAATTTTCCAAAAGAGTGTTTTAATGAATTTGATTTTTTTTTTCTTTCTCCCTATTTCCAGTGACTCTCATAGCGCTAAGTTTTGATTATTCCATTGTCCAGTTTCTGGAGCTCAGGTGAGTATAATCCATACCGGGCTGTCTTTCCCACCCCTTTTTTTCTTCCTTCAGTAAATATAATTTTAGGAGTGAACTAACAGAATTTTCAGGAGTAAAAAAAAAAAATATGTCAGTTGTGGTTTTGTAGGAAGATTTATCTCTGTAATTAATTACTTCTATCATCCACTCTATCTCTTTTGAACACAATCAATTTATTTCACTTGCTTGGTTATTGCTTGTGGCATAGTGAAGCATGACAGAGTCAAATGGAATACCAAGAACAAAATGAAAAAGGATATGGGACAAATAAAAAATATAAATGATAGGTTGCTATACATTGGAGTTATGTAATAATATTTGTATTTTAAATAACCTGTCTCAGTGTATAACCTGGTAACCCCATAAAAAAATTATTAAATCACATTTTCAACCTGCCTATTTGTCCAGAACACAGTTTAAGAAGGAGTAAAATAGAAATATTTGCCAAATTGAAAGTAATTTTATGACAAAGAAATTGAATATATGGGATCATAATTGATGGCTGAATGTTAGAGGGTAGATCTGATGTTCTCCATGATCTTCTAAGTTACAGTATTAGGGTGAAGATGTCGCCAAGAATCTTATGATGGAGCGTGTGGTTTATTAGGATTATATTCTGAAAATTAAGAAGAGTCATTCTAGAAGTTTATGCACCAAAAAGAGAAATTATTACACTTTAGGGATACCAGGCTGACTTGTGTGTGGAAAATTGATTCTAAGATAGCAAAGATGGGGACAAGAAACCAGTGAGATGGCTATTGCAATTATTCAGGTAAAAATTAATGGTGACTTAAACTCACTGTGAATCACAACCAACTCAATAGCACACAACAACAACAATGGTAATATGGTCCCTACATGACACAAATAGTTAAGCACTTGATTACTGGCCAAAAGGTTGGTGATTTGAACCCACCTGAGGGCTCCTGGGAAGACAAACCTGGTGACCTGCTTACAATAGGACACAACCTTAAAAAGTCTTTGGAGCATTTCTACTCTTCAAATGTGAAGAAGCCATTTATCTTAACTGACTGGATGGCAACTAACAACAACAATGGTAATTATAACATTAGCACACATTTTTTATTTTTTGCTATGTGCTAGGCTTTTTTTGAAATGTTTATGTATACTCAGTAATATTCAAATAGTTATGTGAGCAAGTCACTCTTTCCATCCTCATTTTGCTGAGAAGGCTGAGGTATAGTGCAATTAACTAATTTATCTATGATCATAGAGGTTAAGTAACTCCCTCACAGTTATACAACTAGCAGGAGGAAATGACAGGATTTATACATAGGAAGTCAGAATATTGAGTTCTCTATATTGTAATATTTCTGTGACTGGGAATGGAGCTAAGTCATAGATTCAAGTGAAATTTTTGAGGAAAGTGTGATAGGAATTGATTATTACAAGAATGAAAGATGTGACCTAGAGGGCAAGATAGTGGACTAGGCAGAAAGACTGCACAGACCCTCTTCAACAAAGAAAAGGGAAACCAATTAACACAGACACAGAAGATAATCCTGGAATCCTGAGCCTTGAAG
>NW_006921663.1:6100427-6102054 GCF_000298275.1 Orycteropus afer afer
TATGATTTGAACATTTACCTGAGGTAGATACACTCCTTAGAGAGAACAATCATTGAGAAAGAAGGGCTGCCTATGCACAGGGAGACAGCTTAGGGGGCAGGAGTCCATGGAGGGATGGACACTGGGAAGAGGTAACTATGGGGAGGAAGTAGGAGGGGAGCTGTTGCATTGGGGTAAACTGTGGTCAATGTCATGAGACAACATATATGTAAACGCTATCTGAAGAGTGAATTTTGCTTTGTAAATCTTCACTCAAATCACAACAATAAAAAAATAAAAATAAATAAAAATAAATAAAAAAAAAAACAGATGATTACCTAGGAAACTATGGGGGAGTCCCACTCTGTTGCAATGAGTCACTATGAGTAGGAATCTGATCTACAGCACCCAGCAAAAACAACAGGATTCCCCCTCCCAGCTCTGCAAAGGTCCCAGTGCCAGAGTTAGCTCTGGTCTACACCACAGGCCTGGGAGGTTAAACAACTTCCCCCAAATTCTCTAACAAATAAGGGCAGTAGTGGGGTAGGTGAGATTCTCAAACCAAGAACAGAAAGCAAATAGCATCCAAGACAAGAATGTTCTCTTCGTGTCTCACAAGACCTCTGAAAACCACAGGCTAGCTAGCAAGAGACTTCATTAAAAGTGCTTGACCACATAGTACATAAAAATCTCGTTCTACAACCTACTTTGGTGAGTAGCGATAGGTGTCTTAAAAGCTTAAAAGCAACTATTGGTCTCTCATCTGAATCAAAGAAGGGTGAAGAAAATCAAAAGCATTTGAAACAATTAGTCCAAGGATAAGATGGATCACGAGGACCTCAGCCTTCACTACCCTGAGAACAGAAGCACTAGATGGTGCCTGGCTACCAATGCCAACCACTCAGAAAGGGATCATAACTGGAGATCCTGGATAAAGTAGGAGGAAAAATGTGGAACAAAATTTAAAAATGCAAAAATGACCAGAATTACTGGTCAAATAGAGTCTGGTGGAACCCCCAAAACTATGGACCTGGGTTACCCTTCAGGCCTAGAAATGGACTCACTCCCATGGGTTGGCTTTCACCCCAACAGTAGGAATTATTAAATTATTATTATTAAATTATTAAGCAATTATTAAATCTATGTCCCTCTGTCTATTCCCAATGATAATGTCTTAGTTCAACTTTGTATCTGTTGATAAATCTGAGAAGGTTCTTTTAGGTTCTCAACAGCCTATTAACATGACAAGAGATTTACTGCTCTTTTACTTAAAAGAACAAAGTAGATCTCAGCTTGTTGACTGAGCAGGCTCTCAGAATCTTGCCTCTTCTTGACACTGTTGCACTGTTTCCACTGGTCCAAACCTCACACCCAATGAGCAACCCAAAAGAGGAAATCAAAAGTTGATGTTCTCATGGAAGGTTACACTTGGATTTATAGTTCTCAACCCTGGCAACTCCAACAGGATCCTAGATTGAATCTGTTTTTTAAAAGCTGGAAGGCAGTCATTCAAAATGACTCCTTGGTCAGTGGTCAGTCTGTGTATGATATAATGAGCAGTCCAATCTCTGGTAGCATAATGCCTAAGGCACTTGACTGCTAAACAGAAGGCTGGTGGTTCAAACCCACCAGCCACTCCTCAGAAGGA
>NW_006921663.1:6110539-6115862 GCF_000298275.1 Orycteropus afer afer
CCCAAATGATTTTGAGTTTTGTTCCACATTGTTCTCCCTCTCTATCCAGGATCTACTACATAGATCCCCCTCCAAGGGGTTGACAGTGGTAGCCAGGCACCATTAAGTTCTTCTGGTCTAATAGTCATATAGGCTGAGGATCACATGGTGTACCAATCACTAGGACTAATTCTTTCCATGAATCTTTGGGTTTCTTCATTCTTTTTTGCTCTGGATGAGGAGAGACCTATCTTTGCATTTAGATGGCTGCTTGCAAGCTTTTAAGATCCCAATTGCTACTGACCAAACTAGGAGGTGAAACAATGATTTTGTGTAGTATATTAAGCCAATCGAGCTTGATGTCCCCCATGACTATGATCCCAAGGCCACATGTTCAACTACTCAGTCCCTCTGAGTAGCTGGCTTTGACCAAGAAGTGACTACAAACTTGTCCCTTGTCATCTCTACTATACAGCTGTGAATTCTTATAAATCATAAAAATACATTTATAGAACCATTGTCAGCCAACCCTATACATGGTCTTGGGAACATTCCCCACTTCATAGATATCTAATAGTTCAGCCTGTCCACCCATCTATCCACCCGTATACCCATGTTTGCCTTCACTGACATCGCAGTACTGTATGTGCAAAAGGGTTTATCTTTGTTGTCTGCACCTCCCATGTACCTCTCTCTGTCTTCCTCTTCCTCAGTGTCACCATGTTGATCACTCACATTTGGTACATTGCCTTTCTCTTCACCTAAATCAATACTTATCTCTCTCTATCTAACAGTGTTCTCTCCCCTCCGCTCCCACCCCTGGTAATCATTTGTGCTTCCTTGCTTCTGTGTTTTTTCTGTTCCTTTCATATATCAAAACTGATTGGTTTAAAACATATCCTACACTGATAGAAACTCATTGACATAAGAAAGAAAACCTTATTCCAAATGGAATTACAACCCTTGGTATATGGACTAGGGTTTACAACACATTTTTTAAGGACACAATTTACTCTCTAATATATGATGTTATGCATTTGTCAAAACCTATAGAACTCTACCACACAACGAATAAACCCTGATGTAAAGTATAGATTGTTCTAAATAATAATGTATTAATATTAGTCCACCAAATGTAACACATATATGGGCGCTCTGGTGAAACAGTGTTAAGTTCTTAGTTGCTAACTGAGAAGTCTGCTGCTTGAGCCCACCCAGTGGCTCTGTGGGACAAAAGATCTGGTGATTTGGTGGTCCTGTAATGATTACAGCCTACAGGGTCACTATGAATAGGAATCAACTGGATGGCACCTTATAAAAATAACACAATGGAAGACGTTAATAATAAGAGAAATTTTGTCAGAAGGAAGAGGGGAAGAGGGGTTATTTTATACTTTCTGCACATTTTTTTAAAAAATGTATACCTAAAACTGCTTTTAAAAATAAAGGGAACTAATTAAAAGAAAAAAAAAAAGTTGCATTTCCTCAGTGTTAGCACATTTAAACTTCCCAAAATCTTTGGTTTTTTTGACAGCTATGACCTCACACCACTAATTCTGTTGCTGTTGTTAGTTGCCGTTGAGTCAGGGCCTGATTCATACAACCTCAAGCATAATAAAACCAGTTGCCCAGTACTGTGGTTTCTGTTGGCTGATTTTTAGAAGTAGAACATCAAACTTTTCTTCCTAGTTCTTTTTAGTCTAGAAGCTTTGTTGAAATCTACTCAGCATCATAGCAATATGAAAGCCTCCATTGACAGATGGGTGGTTCCTGTACTTACAGTTCATTGGCCAGGAATCAAAGCAAAATCTCCCTCATAGAAGGCCAGAAGTCTACCACTGAGCCACCAATATGTTGTTGTTGTTGTTGTTGTGTGCCATCGAGTCGGACCCAACTCATAGCGACCCCTCCTTGGGTTTCCAAGGCAGTATCACTACGGAAGCAGATTGCCCCATCTTCCTTCTGAGGAATGGCTGGTGGGTTTGAACCCCCAGCCTTCTGGTTAGCAGTCAAGTGCCTTAGCCACTATGCTACCCATGAATTCATTTATCACTTAGACAATCATCTCCATAGTGCATTTGTACATATACACATCTGCACATGTACTCTCTTTGTCTCTCTCACACACAGAGACACAAGTCTACTTCCAGTTGTTCTTTATTGTGACATGGTCCACATAGTACAATGGAAGAGATAAGTGTATATGCTATCATGTAGCCTGACCATGGCAAGTATTAGACCTAGACTGGCTATAAGGTCCCCTTTTCCATCAGGAAAAAGCTCTACCACAATACTAGCAGTTAGTACTTCCTCACTGAGAAGAGGATTTTCTCTATCTGGGCCTAGATTTATAAAATTCCACCTGAGAATTTTTTTGTTTCTTTTAATTTAAAGTAACTAGGATAATTACTATTGTATATTAGCCAACCAGACCTGGGAACTGAACATAGAGGTGGTCATAGTGGTCCCATACTCATCAGTCAATGTCTTCAGGTATACTTTGGAAGTACTCAACAGTAGCTAGGGACATGGTCATGCCACAAAGCTTTGTTTCAGTTGTTTATTTTGGTTTAAATGATAGAAATGTCAAAAGTAGCATTTATTATTTTAATTCTTTTCCTAAAGAAAGTAATCAACATTTCATTTATAGTATTCTTTAAGTTTCTTGTGCCAATAATGATCTAAAGGAGCTCTGGTAGCATAGTGCCCAAGGCACTTGACTGCTAACCAGAAGGTTGGCAGTTCAAACCCACCAGCCGCTCCTCAGAAGTAAGGTTAGGTAATCCTACTTCTGTAGTGATACCGCCTCAGAAACCCAAGGAGGGGTCACTATGAGTCAAGGCCAACTCGATGGCACATAACAACAACAACAACAACGTAATGATCTAAACTGCATAAGCTATAATTTTACTAATTTCAAATTGTTTCTTCTTTTCCTCACATATAAAGGTATTTTTATTATTTAATTTGATTTATTCTGTATGTCTTCTCATTAGTAAATGTCAGATTAATGCAAACTTTTATTGTGAATATTTCCATCTATACTGGCAAAGGCTATGCGATAGAGTGGACTCACTATGACTGAAATATTGTAATATTGTACATGTGGTTTAAAGAAAAAAAAAATTATCTTTAGTGAGTATATTCAGATGAAAATGTTCTAATAAGTAGAACTACAGATAGAGTTCTACACCTAGAATACCTCATATTATTGGGACAAAGTCCAGGGAGAACTCATTTTTCTGGGGACTCCCTATTAGAAAAAAGTCCACTTCTCCTGCCTCTATGCTCAGCTTTATATTTTCCCTTCTAACTTAATCACCAAATTATCCCTTGTCCTGTGTTTTTAATGTTTACTGGATTTGAGTATTTAGTGAGGAGTTAAAAAAGTAGACATGGAGAACCCTTTGAAATTTACCATGAGAAATCATCTTGACTTCTGCATGAGAGGGTTCATGGTGCACAACACTAGTAAATATAATTGGGAAAGCTGACTTAAAACCTAAGCAGAGTTGCCTAACCATGACTTAGGAGGTAAAATGAAGTTTTGTGAATTCTTGAAAAAAATGTTTTTCTTTAGGATCAGATATTTGGCAGTAGGATCTCTAGGTCTTGGAAATGGAGCTTCATTGAATAGTGAAGACTGGAAATGCTATTTGGATCAACAGCATAGGGGAAATATTTGAAGCTAGGAAAATTTATGAACTCTCTGAGAGAGTGAACTTAAAAGGTCATGGGTATACACAGAGCTGCAGAGAAACTTAAATGTATAAGTTAATAGGAGAGAAAGAAATAATAAAAAAGAATAGAGTAGGAAAACACAGAAAGTTTGAAAATCTTCTCAGTCTTAGTGTCAGCATAACAAAGAGACAATTTCAAGGGGGAAGACATCTATTAAGTAGAAATGATAGAGAATTAAAATAAACCTTTGTATTTAGAAAGACAAATCTTTTGTGAGTTTCCACATTTTTTCAGTAGAACCACAGTTTTTAAATTATTTCAAAGGAATGGAAAAAAGTGAGGGCAATTGTTCATTTATTCAATGATGTTTATTGAGCAATTATTATGTGTTAGATATGCTTCATTGATTCTCATCAAGTCATTTATGACCAACTTCTTGGGAACACTTTCATCTCTGAACTTTTTCCAGTTTGTTTACATCTAGCATGTGTAAACACCCTTCCCCTCAAGCTTATTCAGTCATGCCAAAATTTCTTCAAATCTTAAGTACAGAAGGTATGATCTTAAGATATTTCTATATTTGCTTATGTATTTTTGGCCCCAGTGGAAGAAAAGTGTTTAAGAGTCTTTATGAAATTGCTATTAATTAATCAGAAAAAAAGAAAAATGATTGGAGTTTGTGGAAGAAAAGGTTTACATTTTTAGTTAAATCTGAAATTACAGAATTGCAGAGTGAAGACCGTGCTGTATGTCTCTTGCACTTTCCTGTTTAGTTTGTTAAGAAATGTCAGACCAATGGAATGAGCTAGAAAAGCTTAATTTGCATAAACATCCCTTTAACCTCTGGAGCAGATATGTTTATGGTGTAGATATTTCTCAACCCAAGTCAGCATTCTCAAGAAACAGAAATTTTCTCAAAAAAAGGAAAGTATATGAGGAAGAGTTTGAACTCATAGAGAAGGGATGATTTTAAAATATAACCAGAGCTATTTTACTCAAATTATCCACTGATCTAGTCTCATAGGAGACTTGGATCAGGCTCATATGATAAAAGATGTTCAATTTATTTATTTATTCTACAAATATGTATTGAACACTTACTGCCACTCCTTGGAAGGAAGGTTGGGAAATCTACTTCTGTAGTGATACTGCCTCAGAAACCCAAGGAGGGGTCGCTATGAGTCCTGTCTGACTCGACAGCACATAATGACAACAATATGTGCCAAGAAATTACAACAGTGGAAAAGAGAAAAATGGTTACTTTTAGTGATTCTTACTTTTCTTATGGAGTGATTCATACAATAAATAATTAATTAGTTTCAGGTATTTTCAAGTACTCTGAAGAAAAATAAAGAAAGATAAGGAGATAAAAGTAAAGTGTGTATTGATAGATGGAGTTAGAGAGTGGCTTATTACATGAACAATGTGATTAGGGAGAAGTCTGTGGGTAGGACAAATGGTTAATGTGCTCAGTTCATACCTACACTATTGGAGGGTTGGTCTACCCAGAGACATTTTGAAAGAAAATCCTAGAAATCTACTTGAGAAAAATCAGCCACTGAAAATCCTGCGAGCACTGTTCTAGTCTTCTACTCTGACCCCTGACTGGGAACCAACTCTAGAGCAACTGTTTTGGATTTTTTTTTTTTTTTTTTTTTTTTTT
>NW_006921663.1:6115962-6121650 GCF_000298275.1 Orycteropus afer afer
AGGCACTTGACTGCTAAACAGAAGGCTGGTGGTTCAAACCCACCAGCCACTCCTCAGAAGGAAGGTTGGGCAATCTACTTCCATAGTGATACTGCCTCAGCAACCCAAGGAGGGGTCACTATGAGTCGGGTCTGACTGGATGGCACATAACAGCAACAACAACGATGGTGCAACAGTTAGACATTTGATTGTCAACCAGAAAGTTTTCAGTTTGAACCCACTCCACTGATCTATGATAGAAAGACCTGGTTATCTGTTCTTGTAAAGATTACATCCTAGAAAACCCTATGGGGCAATTCTACACTGTTACATGGGGTCACTCTGAGTCGAAATCTACTTGAAGGCACCTGATAACAACAACCAAGAGGGGCAGCATTCACTTAGAGAGAAAACTGGACAGACAGGAATGCATAGATAAGAAGGGCACAGGGAGGGGTAGTCACAGGAATGGGAGAGGAGAAGAGTTGTTTATGGTCAGGGATGGTAATCAGGTCATGAAATCAAATGTGCATGAACTATTGAATGTAAAACAAACTTGCTCTATAAATTTGCACCCAAAGCACAATAAAATTTAACAAACAAATAAAAGTAAAGGAGAGGCAAAAAAAAAAAAAGTTAAAAAGAATGAAAGATGTGAGGGAGTATCATGATTTAGATATTGTGGTGTAGTAAATTACTTAGTGTGGCTTTTCTACCCATAAGTCTTTGTAAACTCCAGGTGGAATTTGCCATGAGCAACTGAGGAGCTCCTGATCGCTAAAGATGTCCACCTGGGGTATTTCTGTTGGAAGTAGCACTAAACAATGTTCTGGGAGGTTCCCACTCTCTCTCAGGTGTTTAGAATTCTGATGCTATGATTGGTTGTTTTGGCCACTCTGCCGGGCTCAAAAGGAAGCCTTCTAGAAGTAGAAGTCTCTCTCTGCTGGTTAAGGAAGGACGTGTCCCTGAGAGATGCAAGCTGCTGGGAAAGAGATGCAAGAGACATGCATTGCTGAGTGAGACACCGAGGGACACGCAAGGCTGGGAGAGAGGCTGTGAGAGACTGTTGGCTGAGGGACGGTGGGCTGGGAGAGAGACTGAGCATTTTTCCTGAACTTGAATTGTAGCCTGGTGCTTCCCTAATAAACCCCATAATCTGTGAGTTCTATGTGGCCACTGCAGTGAATTATTGAACCCAGGAGAGAGGTGGTGGGTGCTTTGGGAGGAAGGGTTGATGAAAAGGCTGGAGGGAGGCAGCATGTCTGGCCTCGCAGGAATAGGCCTTGGGCTATTGATGGTGATTCTGTCTTCCTCTTGTGGGGTTAGAGGAGGTCAGGAGATGTGGCCTCCTTGCCTTTTTTGCAGATATGTAGATTTGGGGATCATCTGATTATATTGTGAAATTAAAGTCTGAGAGAAAAGAGAGCTTGTGGAGATTAGAAGAAAAAACTTCCAAGAATGGTACCCTAGAAAACTCCAAGATTTAATGTATTATGGAAGAGAAGCCCACAAGTGTTATAAAAACAGAAACAATAAAATCATAGAATCCAAGGGTGGTTGAGGTTTCAAGGATGCTGTCAAAAGAACCAAATTCTGCAGAACATAATAAAAGGAAAACATAATAAAATAAAATAAATATGTGATACAAAAATGTGAAAGCTGCCCATTACTTTTAGATTCAATAACAAAGAGGTCATTGGTGACCTTGGAAAGAACAGGTTCTAGGGAGAGGTGAAGCCTGATCTAATTAAATCTTAATTAGATCTAGCTATGGACTTGAAAGGGAACCTCATGATTTATATCTTGTGTAGTAGCACAGTAGAAAAGGACTGTAACTAAGTATTTGCTGTATATGCTAAAAATAGATACCACCTGGAAAATCTAACTAAGAGAGGGAAGAAGAGAATGAAATATCAAGACAGAGGAAATATTGAGCAATATTTTGAAAAAGAAGATAAAGATCTAGAAAGTGGAAAATGACTGATAAAGGACAATTTACCAGAGGAACCAAAAGAGGTATTGTACCTGAATTATTTGAGAAACTTATATTGCTAAAATATATACCATTTAGGATTGGTCACAGTGTGTCTTTGCTCAGGGATTTATCACCTTTGAAAAATAAATCACATTCCTTTTTAGTCTTTGTGCTATGTCACTTTAGAGTCCACAAACAAGTCTGTACTGAAGATATTTTTGTTCAGAATATAATATTAGTTTCCCTTTCTAAATATATGTGAATATGTGTTTTCATATGCAAATGATTTGAATTATGAAAATTAGGGTAAGGTATTGCATTTTGTTACATATCCTTTAAAGATAATAGTTACTTGAAGTCTGTTTCCAGAATTACAATGGTTAAGCCACACTATTTTCTAAATACTCAAATTTGGTATGCAGCTTTATGACAGGAAGTTGGCCTTCAGAGCAGGAATGAATGTAAACAAAGAAATGTGGTTCACAGGAAGGTTTGGTTAAATCAAATCCTGAAGTCGGCCCCCACTCTGAGCCTATTTCTGTATCTTGATTATTTGCAGATGCTTCACGTGAAGCCAGGGATGAAACCCAATAGTTAACCTCTCAAAAACTCCCAAGGCAGTTCACAGTCAGTCCTGAGTGTTGACCAGCTAACCCAAACAATGAGGAGGAAGTAGGAAATTTAATGCCATCCTGCTTGGAGATGAATAAAGTACTTTTTTCTCTCTTAGGAATCAAACCTGAAGATTGAACTTTTACAAAAGAGATTAAAAGTCAAGTAATGGAATTGCCTGGAATCATCACTACAAACGGGAAGGGTTAAAAGTTACAGTTGTTCTACCCTTTGACATTATTATAAAATTACATGCCTGTTGTGTTTCAGATACTCCTCTTTTTTTTTTTTTTTTTTTTCCAGAAGTGCCTACCTTTGCGTTTCTTGACTATAAAAATGTTAAAATGTCAAGGACTGCACACTGTTTTATATAAAGTCATGGAAACTGAATAGCATAAAATAGATAAAAAAGAAGAGAAAGAGAGATATCTTGTTAGTCTTAGAATTTCTGTCTTGATAAATGAAAGCAGAGTATTCTGATTCCTGCAATATTGCCTGATACATACATACAACCCCATTCTTTTGGTAAGTAAGAGTTGCTTTCATTTTCCCAAGCTAAACAACTGGGAAAAGTTGCAAAAAGGTAAGACTAGTATTCTATTCTCTGATCAGAAGTCTCTTTGTAGGTGAGTATTGCACTAACCGAGCTGTAGAGAAACAAACTGAGAAAGCATGCTAGAAAAGGCCTGGAAAAGGAGAGCCTGCAGATAAGGATGCCATACTCCTCCATTGTTGCTGTTGTTATTGTTAGGTGCCATTGAGTCAATTCTTACACATAGTAACCATTTGTACAACAGAACAAAACACTGCCCAGTCTTGTGCCATCCTCACAATCCTTGCTATCCTTGAGCTAATTGTTGCAGCCACTGTGTCAATCCATGTATTTGAGGGTCTTCTTCTTTTCCTTTAACCCTGTATGTCACAAAGCACTCCCCCACTATAGGGAGCTCTGGTGGCATAGTGCCTAAGCCATTTTGACTGCTAACCAGAAAGCTGGTGGTTCAAACCCACCAGCCACTCCTCGGAAGTAAGATTGGGTCATCTACTTTAAAAGAGATACTGCCTCAGAAACCCAAGGAGGTGTTGCTAGGAGTCAAATTCTCTCCACGGCAGTGAGTTTGTTTTTTTGTTTTGTTTTGTTTTGGTCCCTACCAAAGAGGCAAGGAGGCCACATCTTCCAACCTCCTCTAACCCCACAAGAGGAAGACAGAATCACCATCAGTAGCCCAAGGCATATTCCTGCGAGGCCAGATATGCTGCCTCCCTCCAGCCCTTTCACTAACCCTGACACCAACCGTTCCTCCCACAGCACTCACCACCTTTCTGCTGGGTTTGATAAATCACTGCAGTGGCCACACAAAACTCACAGATTACTGAGTTTATTAGGGAAGCGCCAGGCTATTTCAAGTCCAGGAAAAATGCTCAGTCTCTCTCAGCCCACCATCTCTCAGCCAACAGTCTCTCTCAACCACTCTCCCAGCAAGGCGTGTCTCTCGATGTCTCTTTCACAGCAGTGAATGTCTCTTGGTGTCTTTTTCTCAGGAGCACTCCTCAGCCAGCAGTCAGAGAGACGACTTCTGCATCTAGGAGGCCTCCTTTTGAGCTGGGCAGAGTGGCCAAACTAACCAATCATAACATCAGAATTCTAAGCACCTGAGAGAGAGAGCGAACTTCCCAGAACAATACTTTGTGCTGCTCCCAACAGAAATACCCCAGGTGGTTGATTTTAACAATCAGAAGCTACTCAGTTTCTCACAGCAAATTACACCATGGAGTTTACATAGACTTATGGCTAGATAAGCCATACCAAGTAATTTACTACACCACAGTCACCCACTATAAGGTCACAGTTCCCAAGCAGTATGGAATGTGGATCCTATAGCTGCCCCCAGGCCTAGGGTCTACAATAGAATAATAATAATAATAGGGGTCTATAGTTTTGCTGAAACCACTGCAAAGAGGATTTATACTTGAGACCACCCACCTGTTAGGGGTTTGTTAACCAATTGCCATTGAATGCATTCTAACTCAGGGCAACCCCATATGTGTGAGAATAGAATTGTGCTGCATACGGTTATCAATGGCTTGAGTTTCCTGATGTAAATCACCAGGCCTTTCTTTCTAGGTGCCACTGGGCAACCATGGATGAAGAGGGAGGGTTTGCAAGTGTCAGGTAAGAAGGTATCTGTGTTTTCTTTCTTCTCCCCTTACCAACATCAGAGAAGCTAGCACCAGGAAGTGAGAATGCAAAGAAGTATGAGAGGCACATTAGATCCACTCCATCTTGTAGACATCAGAACTTCAGCTCATACCGAACTAGGGTGAAAGGAGAAAGTTCTCTTAGAATATCAAATGAAATTTTAATATGAGTTGGGATGAGCATGATAAACCAAGATGAGACAGTTGAATAATTGAAAATGGCTATAAATTATAGGATTGGGTGAAAAAATTAACAAATGTGGGTTTTACATGGTTGGAATGTGTGGTTCAATACTGGCAGTTATGAAAAAAATAACTGTTTCTTGTTTATAAGCCAATGATCTGAGATAACTCAATAAATCCATTACATACAACAGGTCAGTTTTGAAAAGAAGGATTAGGTTCTTAACTTATGAAATGAAATTTTTTAATTTCTTTGGTATTTATATTGAAAATAGTGACTTCTTTCTTCATAGGAAGGTAGTACATATCTGATTATTTCCTGAGTGTTTTGGGGGAAAAAAATGTGAATTTTTTTTTTCTTTTTTAAATAAAAATTTTGTTTCTTTACCAGGATGGAGCAAGTAGTTGGACCTGTGAGCTCCAGACCATGGTTGCAGGGAACATCTAGCTCAATTGGCATAACATACTACACAAAAAACCCTAGGATCTTAAAAGCTTGCAAGCAGCCATCTAGATGAAACAGTGGGTCTCTTCTCATCTTGAGAAAAGAAGAATGAAGGAAACGAAAGACTCGTGGAAACAATTAGTCCAAGGGACTGGTACACCATGTGATCCTCAGCCTATATGACTATGAGACTAGAACTAGATGGTGCCCAGCTACCACTGTCAACCACTAAGAGGGGAATTTATGTAGGAGCTCCTGGATAGAGAGGGAGAACAATGTGGAACAAAACTCAAAA
>NW_006921663.1:6129564-6131785 GCF_000298275.1 Orycteropus afer afer
TGAAGCATATTAGATATTAGAGCCTGAATCTGATGTGAGAAAGTGACTATGAAAAGATCCAAGGCAAAAGAATGCCACAAAAAAAGAATCAGCAAGAGCAAAGAACTATATAGAGGGAAAGCCTTAGGGGTCTGTTGAGAAACAAGAGACAGGTGTGAGGAGGGAATGGTAGCAATATAGTTGAAGTAGCTCACTTCCAGAGCATTAAGGTCTTAGTTGTTAACTGGGATTTTGTTCTAAAGGTGAGGGGAAACCAGATGATTTTGAATAAGGAAGAAATACTATCTGATTTGCATTCCTAAACTATCAGATAGCTACTTTGTGAAAAGTAAATTGTAGTGGGAAAGAGTGAAAGGAGATAAATCAGTTAAGAATCTGCTATAGATGTAGAGGAAGAGCTCTGACTGCTAACCAGAAAGAAGGCTGGCGGTTCAAACCCACCAGCCACTCCTTGGAAGGAAGATGAAGCAATCTACTTCTGTAGTGATACTGCCTTGGAAACCCAAAGAGGGTTCATTATGAGTCGGGTGTGACTCAATGGCACATAACAACAACATAGATGTATAGGATAGAGGTAAGTAAATTGGGTTCATATGGTAGCTATGAAGGACATAATTGTTTGTCAAGATGTGTGATATAATGAGCACAAGTAGAAGGGTAGTTTTCACCACTTCTATGTAACAGCCATTGGACAAAAGGAGAAAAGGAGCTATAATCATGTGAACTTAGATGATGGAAAGAGAAACAGTTATGATAAATTGAAGCAGACTCTTTATTTTAATGCTAATCAACCAGAAATAATTTAATTTCAAATAATCAAAAATTAACAGTGGATATCGATAGTACCAAGACTTTTGGGTTTTTTAAATCTTATAAAAGGACCCACATTGTGTTTTTATTTGATCAACTGAGAGTATTTTTTAAAAAACAGCAAAAGAATGATCTCTTCTCCCTCTATTTTGGGAGCTCTGGTGGCATAGTGCCTAAGGTATTTGACTGCTAACCAGAAGGCTGGCACTTCAAATCCACCACCCTCTCCTCAGAAGGAAGATGGAGCAATCTACTTCCATAGTGGTATTGCCTCAGAAACCCAAGGGGGGGTCTCTATGAGTTGAAGTCGACTTGACGGCAGTGAGTTTTTGGTTTTTCTTGGTTTATCCTCTATTTTAATAAGTGAGAAGACATTAGAATATTAAAATTAGAGCATACTTTTAAAAGTTTTTTCTCAGTATACTAAGTCCATTTCTTTTTTTTTTTTTCTTAATAACAAGTTTATTCATATATAATTCACATACCATATAATTCACCTATGTAAAGGATACAATTCAATGATTTTTAATAGATTTACAAAGTTGTACAACCATCACCACAATCAATTTTAGAAAATATCCATCACCCCCAAAAGAAATCCCTTAGCAGTCACTCCTTATCTTGGATTGAATTGTGTTCTCCAAATGTGTGACAACTTGGCAGGGCCATAATTCTCAGTGGTTTGGCAGTTATATAATAATGTAATCATCATTCCCCATGATGCAATCTGATGTGATCAGCCAATCAATTGTAAGGGGATTAGGGTGACGTGCAACACTCAGGTCACAGCCCTGATCCCATATAGGGGGAGTTTCCCTGAGCTATAGCCTGCATCATCTTTTTTTTTTTTTAATGCATTTTATTGAAATATAATTTATTTATAGTGAAATACACAGAACTAAAGAGACATGAGTCAGTGCCTTTTTTTTTTTTTTTCCCACCAGCAGTGTATGAGAACCTTGATACCTCCACATCCTCACCAGCATTTGTTATATTCTGTCTTGTTGAACTTTCCCATTTGTGCAGGAGTGAGATGGTATCTCATTATTGTTTTGATTTGCATCTCTCTGATGGCTAATGATTGTGAGTATTTCTTCATGTATTTGCTGGCCACCTGAATATCCTCTTTGGTGAAGTGTCTGTTCATGTCTTCTGCCAATTTTTTAAGTGGATTTTTAATCTTTTTTGTTGTTGAGGTGTTGGAGTATTCTATCAATTTTAGAGAGAAGTTCCTTGTCAGATACGTCATTGCCAAATATTTTCCCAAACTGTAGGTTCTCTTTTTACTCTTTTGGCAGTATAATTATCGACAAGTATGAATAAGTATTGAGAGATTCTATGGGCAAAATATTGAATGATGCAGGAAACATCAAGAGAAGATGGCAGGAATACACAGAGTCACTGTACCAAA
>NW_006921663.1:6132690-6146446 GCF_000298275.1 Orycteropus afer afer
TGAGTGAGACACCGAGGGACCAGCACTGCTGGGAAAGAGACTGTGAGAGACTCTTGGCTGAGGGACGGTGGGCTGGGAGAGAGACTGAGCGTTCTTCCTGAACTTGAGTTGTAGCCTGGTGCTTCCCTAATAAACCCTGTAATCTGTGAGTTCTATGTGGCCACTGCAGTGAATTATCGAACCCGGAGGAGAGGTGGTGGGTGCTTTGGGAGGAACGGTTGGAGCAAGGGCTGGAGCGGGGAGGCAGCATGTCTGGTCTTGCAGTAATAGGCCTTGGGTTACTGCTGGTAATCCTGTCTTCCTCTCGTGGGATGAGAAGAGGTCGGAACATGTGGCCTCCTTGCCGTTTTTGCAGTTGTTGTGTCTCAGGAGCCCGTGTCTCTTTCAGCAGCACGTCTTCCTCCACCAGAAGTCAGAGAGAGTTCTGCCTCCAGGAGGTCTCCTTTAGAGCCCGCAGGGTGGTCAAGCTAGCCAATTATAGCATCAGAACTCTAAGCACCTCAGAGTGGGCACCTCCCAGAACATTGTTTTGTGCCATGTCCAACAGAAATACTCCAGGTGGACACCTTCAGCAATCAGGAGCTCCTCAGTTGCTCATTGCAAATCCCACCTTGGAGTTTACAAAGACTTATGGGTAGAAAAGCCACACAAAGTAATTTACTATGCTGCACCATGTTTACAAGAAATTGGCATTTCCAGAAAAAAAAAATTAGGACATTCAGTTGACTTTGAATTTCAGAGAATGACATAGTTTTTCATTATAAGTAAATCTGAATATATATACAACTAGAAAAGTTATACAGCATGGTTGTATATTTTCACCATACTTATTCACTCTATATCCTGAAGAAATAATTCAAGGAGCTGAACTGTCTGAAGAAGAACATTGCATGATGGAATGAAGACTTATTAACAACCTGTGATATACAGATGACACATCATTGCTTGCTGAAAATGCCAATGGCTTGAAGCTCTTACTGATGAATATCAAAGACCAAAGCCTACAGTTAAAAATGGATAAATAAATAATATCATGATAAATGGAGAAAATATTGAAGTTGTCAAGGATTTCATTTTACTTCCATCCACAGTCAATGCCCATGAAAGCAGCAGTCAAGAAATCAAATGATGTATTGCATTAGGCAAATTTGCTCCAACAGATCTCTTTAACATGTTCTAAACCAAAGATATCACTTTGAGTACTATGGTATGCCTGACTTAAACATGGTATTTTCAATCACTTCATATACATGCAAAAGCTGGAAAATGAATAATGAAAACCAAAGAAGAATTCATTCCTTTAAATTATGATGTTGGTAAGACATATTGAATATAACATGGACTGCCAGAAGAATGAACAAATGTATCCTGGAGGAAGTACAGCCATGAGGCTCCTTAGAAACAAGGATGACAAGACTTCATCTCATATACTTTGGATATTTTATCAAGAGCAACAAATCCTTGGAGAAGGATATTATATTTAGTAAAATAAAGGGACAGTGATAAAGGGGAAAACCCTCAATGAGAGGGATGACATGGTGACTGAAACAAAGGGCTAAAATATTACAATGATCATGAGGATGGCACAGGACCAGGCAATGTTTTATTCTGTTCTGTACAGGGTCACTATGAATTGAAGCTGAGTCCAAAGCACCTAACAACAAAAGCAAGATGTCCCAAATATTTCACAGGACATACATATAAATCTACTCTTCACTTACCAACTATCTTCTTATCTGATATTTCACATTTAAAATGATGATAGTAAAAAATCTACTAGCTATTTCTCACATCAACGTGAGGTATGTCTAACAGTCACAGACACCCAAATACAATTCAAGAGCAATGCTAACTGTAATGATTAAGGCTAAGTGTTACCTTTACTGGGCCATGATTCTTAATGTTTGGCTTTTATGTAATCATGCATTTTGCAGTTAAATATTGATGTAGTCATTCTCCATTTTGTGATCTGATGTGTCATCTTCCATTTTCACATAATGCCAATTTTGACATAAAGACCTGGCCATTGGAATCTAACCATATTTTTAAGTGAGAAGTAGGTGTAAAAAAAAAATGAAAATTAAAAAGTATTTGTTATTTATATGCAGTATACCTTCTGGTTAGCAGTCAAGTGCCTTAGGCACTAAGCTACCAGAGCTTAGTGCCTAAGGCACTTGACTGCTAACTAGAAGGCTGGAGGTTCAAACCCACCAGCCACTCCTTGGAAGGAAGATGGGGCAATCTACTTCCATAGTGATATCGCCTCAGAAACCCAAGGAGGGGTTGCTATGAGTCATGTCCAACTCCAGGGCACATCACAACAGCAACAACTATATTTTTATTTGCCAGATATGGAAATTCTATGCCAGTCCCTTCTATATGAATTTTCATTTTGGTTAGCTAAGCAGTGAATTGCTCTCAAAATATATTTATCCTGTCACCAAGAATATTTGTGTATGTTACAATTTCCAACTCTCAAAAAGAGCGTTTTCATGGTTCCTATCCCAACTTCCCACCACTCGTCACTTTGTTGTGCTGTGGTGGCTTGTGTGTTGCTGTGAGGTTGCAGGTTATGCCACGGGTATTTCAAATACAAGAAGGGTCACTCATGGTGTGGACAGATTTCAGAAGAGGAGCTCCGGTAGCATAGTGGCTAAGACACTTGCCTGCTAACCAGACGGCTGGCGGTTCAAACCCACCAGCCACTCCTCGGAAGGAAGGTTGGGCAATCCTACTTCCGTAGTGATACTGCCTCGGAAACCCAAGGAGGGGTCGCTATGAGTCGGGTTTGACTCGACGGCACATAACAACAACAACAACAACCAGATGAAGATAGACTGGGAAGAAGGACGGGGCCATTCACTTCTGAACAAAATTGGCCACTGAAAGTCTTAGAAATAACAACTTTATGAATTCAACTTCACAGGTGCTCTGGTGGTATCGTGGTTAAGGTATTTGGCTGATAACCAAAAAGTTGGAGGTTCAAACCCACCAGCTACTGCACAAAATAAAGATGAGGCAGTCTGCTTCTGTAAGAAGCAGATAATAATAATAATGCTTCTGTAAGATTTGTAGTCTTGGAAGCTGTTCTGGTTACCTAGTTTCACTGTGACAGGAATATACCATAAATGCGATAGCTTGAACAAACAGAAGTTTATTCTCTTACAGTTTGGAGGATTTAAGTCTGAGTTCAAAGTGCCAGGCTCTAGGGTCTGGGTGAAAGCCCCTCAACCTTGGGCTGCAGCTCTGCCTCCTGCTCCCAGCCCACTGGAGCTAGAGGCTTTTCTTCACTCAGGCACCTGTTGGCTGGTAAGACTGACAAGCCCAAGGTTGACAAGTAAAAGGCACAGTTCCAATGTTACCAAATCACACAGCAGGCCATTATTTCAAGTCCATTGAAAGTCCCAAGGTCAGCAGAGCTTGGCAGGCTGCTGAACAATGGCATGGCTACATGCAGGGTCCAAGCATGCCATAAGCTAGAGACCATTCCAAAAGCTGCTTCTTATTTATAGGAAGCAGACCACATCCCTAAAGCGGCTACTCACCTGCTTGTGGTAGATCCCACCATGGAGTTAACTGCCAGTCTCATCATGGAGAATAACCAGCTTCACAGACACTCCACCATGCCCAGCCAAGTTGACACACAATCTTAACTACCACAGAAGCCCAACTTGGGTCACTTTGAGTCAGATTCCATTTGATGGCAGTGATTTTGGTTTAGATTTGATCCCAACATCAGCTTCCTTAATAGCAGGTTGTAGTTAATTATAAAAATTATTCAGTCTGTGTTCTCCAGGGGGAAGACCTGAACTTCTTAATCACTCAGTGAAGGATGCCATGCATTTGGTATCAATCCCTATGTATTGAAACAACTGAAGTCTGTTAACTTATGTGCTTAAGGCAAAAACATCCTTTATTTCCTTTTTAGGAATGTATAACCTTCAATAATTTGAGAGCAAGCTAGTACTTGCAGTAATGTATTATCTTTCTTCTTAGAGTCTTTGTGTATCTACAATACACCTCCTGCAGGCATGAAGAGTTTAGATGCATTTTAAATAATTGGGATGAAGTGAGTTTTCGTCACTCATGTACACTTGATTGTTCACCTACTGCCTTGATATTGCTTTCATTATTTTGCCTCTTTTCATTGAATGCAAACACAATTGACTATTCAGTAATATTTCCAGGTAATGGATTATAAGAAACTTATGATTCTTTCTAACAAATAAATTCTTCTAATTCAACCACTTTGCCATTTTAATTTCTGATTCTGCTTACTATTTTAAAATGGAATCTCGAATGATTTTCATATAACAGCAGTCCTTTTATCCGCACTTAAACTTTTTTTTGTTTCTTTAAGAAAAAATAGACTACTCTTTTAAATGATACCTTTCTTTAATCTGAAATAAATCCAGACAGTGAGACTGAAGTCTTTCAATAGAGAGACAGCCAGAGAGAGAGAAAGATAACTGTTTCCTCACAATTTACAGATGCAGTTATTCTTGAATATGGGAGAGAAAGCTAAAGCAGATGGCATGGATTTTGACAACCACATTTAAATTGCATATTTAAAAAAAAAAAACGTTGCCAGTAAACATAGGTGTTCCTGATAAAGAGGAGACTGTGGCATCTGAAATCTAAGAGAAAAAAAAATCCACAAGACTGGATATGTTCAGAAAGTATGCAGTAGAATACAAAGCTGCTTAGATTAGCACTATTTCAAGGTGTGGAAGTCTTAGCTGGGGTCATTCAATAGAAATATGAAGAGAAAAGTCCCCAATATAGCTTAAGAAGAAAACAATATTTATATATATTTCTAACATTCTTATTCAGGAATGTATTAATAAAGCAATTGATCTTTAAGTAAATTTCACCAACAGCATATATATCAATTTATAATAGTCAAAAATAAATTACTTCTGATTTGAAACATAAATATTGCAACTTACAGCTTAATAGTTGTGATAGTTAACATGTGTCAACATGGCTTTGCCATGATTCTCAGTGGTTTAGCAGCTTGATGTACTCATCCCCCATGACAAGATCTGATATAATGTAATCGCCTCCATCATGAGATCTTCTCTGAATACTCAATCAATTGAAAGAGAATTTCCTTTGAGATTTTGCTTGACTCCAATATATATGTAAAAGCCCTGGGAGAGTTCTCGGGCTTTTTGCTCAAGATACTGCATCTAACTCATCATCATCTGGACTTGAACCAGTGGCCTGCCATATTGCCTACCAATCTTGAGATTGTTGCCTTCACCACCTGTAAACTAAAAATCTGCCATTATATTTGCTAGTCTTAGATTGTTGGCCTCTAAAGCCAGCAACTGGCTGTATTGTCTACTGATCTTGTGTTCATCAGCCCCTGCCACTACATGAGTCAAGAGAAGCCTCCAGCTTGACTTGGTATTTGCCAACTTCTATAATTGCATGAGCCATTTCTTTGTCATAAATTTCTCTATCTCAATCTCTTTCTCTCTCTCCATATATATATAAGCCATTAAGTTGGATCCAACTCATAGTGACCCCTTTTAGGGTTTCCAAGGCAGTATCATTACAGAAGTAGATTGCCCAGTCTTCTTTCCAAGGAGTAGTTGGGTACAATGACTCTGTGCATTCCTTCCATCTTCTTTTGATGTTTCCTGCATCATTCAATATTTTTCCCATAGAATCTTTCAATATTGCAACTCAAGGCTTATTTTTTTTCCTCAGTTCTTTCAGCTTGAGAAATGCTGAGTGTGTTCTTCCCTTTTGGTTTTCTAACTCCAGATCTTTGCACATTTCATTATAGTAATTGGTTTTATCCTCTTGAGCTGCTCTTTGAAATCTTCTGTTTAGTTTTCATCTTATCATTTCTTCCATTTGCTTTAGCTACTCTCTGTTCAAGGGCAAGTTTCAGAGTCTCTTTTGTCATCCATCCTGGTCTTTTCTTCTTTTCTCCTCTTTTTAATGACCTCTTGATTTCTTCATGGATGATATTCTTGATGACATCCCATAATTCTTATGATTTTTGGTCATTGGTGTTCAATGCATCAAATCTATTCTTTAGATGTTCTTTAAATTCAGGAGGGATATATTCAAGGTCATATTTTGGCTCTCATGGACTTCTTTTAATTGTCTTCAACTTCAGGTTGAACTTGCATATGAGCAGTTGATAGTGAGTTCCACAATCAGTTCCTGGCCTTGTTTTGGCTAAAGATATTGAGCTTTTCCATTGCCTCTTACCACAGATGTAGTCAATCTGATTCCTGTGTACTTCACCTGGGAAAATCCAAGGATATAACCACCATTTGTGTTCTTGCAAAAAAGGTATTTGCAGTGAATAAATCTTTGGTCTTGCAAAGTTCTATCATGTGATCTCCAGCATTATTTCTGTCACCAAGGTCAAATCTTCCAACTACTGGTGACTCTTCTTTGCTTCCTACTTTTGCATTTTACTCACCAGTGAAAATTAAAACATCTTGATTGCATGTTTGGTCAATTTCAGACTGCAGAAGTTGATAAAAATCTTCAATTTCCTCATCTTTGACTTTGGTGGTTGGTGCATACATTTGAATAATAGAATTAGCTGGTCTTCATTGTAGGCATATGGATATTATCCTATTACTGACAGCATTGTACTTCAGGACAGATCTCAACACATCCTTTGTGATGATGTATGCCACACCATTCCACTTTAAATTGTCATTCCCTGCATAATAGATCATATGGTTATCTGATTCAAAATGGCCAAATCCGTTCCATTTCATCTTACTAATGCCTAGGATATCAATCTTTATGCGTTCCATTTCATTTTTGACAACTTCCAATTTTCCTAGATTCATACTTTGTACATTCCATGTTCCAATTATTCATGGATGTTTGCAGCTGTTTCTCCTCAATTTGAGTTGTGCCACATCAGCAAATGGAGGCCCTGAATGTTTTACTTTATCCATATCATTAAGGTTAGTCCTACTCTGATGAAGCAGCTCTTTCCCAGTTGTATTTTGAATGTGTTCCAACCTAAGGGGTTTGAATGAATCACACTGATGTACAATCACAAATTAAACATAAATACAACAACACCATAATGTCTCAGAGACAACAGACCATCACAGCCCACACAAAGAAACAAGATAAAGTAGTAGAAACAAGGGACCAGGATACAAACCCATAAAACATCCCTGAGGAAGAAACAGGGAACTCCCTTCTCTGATAAGGAATTCAAAAGAATTATATTTGGGTCTCTTTAATGGATTGGCAGACAGATCAACAAAAACACTGACAAGATCAAGGAAAACACTGAGAAAATTAAGGAAAACACAAACAAAACTCCAGAACAATTTAGGAAAACAATATAAGAACAAATGGACAAAATATACAAAAAATTAGAAATGATACAATAACAACTGACTGAAATCCTGATTAATACTAAGATTTCAGAAATAAATAACATGTTGAATGGCCAAATGTGTAGAATCTCACCAATGAAAGACAAAATTAATGAGACTGAAGACAAATAATTCTACTTTGTTAAGTGATCAATCAGAAAAAGGGATCAAAACAAAATGAAGAAAGCCTAGGATTCATGTGGGATACCATAAAAAGGAGGAACCTATGTGTAATTGGAATTCCAGAACAAGAAAACATAGATAAAACCACAGAGAAAATTGTTGAAGATTTGTTGGAAGAGAATTTCCCTAATAAGATGAAAGATGAGAATATATCCATTCAAGAAGTTCAATGAACCCCAAGGAGGAGAGAGCTCAAAAGAAAATCACCAAGACATACAATCAAATTCACCAAAACCAAAGACAAAGAAAGACTCCTGAAAGCAGCTCAGGAAAACCAAAATGTTACCTATAAAGGCAACCAAGAAGACTAAGTTCTGATTTCTTGGCAGAAACTATGCAGGTGATAAGGCAACACAGTGATATTTATAAAATGCTGAAATAAATAATTTCCCAACCAAGAATTATATACCTAGCAAAACTGTCCCTCAAATATAAGGGTGACATTGGGCAATTTCCAGATAAGTAGAAATTGAGGGAATTTGTTAACACTAGACCAAACTTCCAAGACATGCTAAAGAGAGTCCTTCAGAGAGAAAACTAACAAAAGCAAACAATAACAAATGATGGACACATATGATGACATAACCCAGAAATCAACCCAGTTATAGAACTATCCAAATTGAAATAAGTTTACAGGACTGTAAACAGGGAACCAGAGATATCAATAGGACAATATAACCAAAAAGAGCAAATAAGTAGTGTAGTTATAGACCTTCTAAATGGTAAGAAAGTCAAGATAGAAGAAACTATTTTAAAGTTGGGAAGAAAATAATGAATAACAGGGTAACCATAAAGAAAAATAATAAACCTTTGCACCAACATAAAAAAGCAGATAAGCACAAATATTTAGTAAATATTAAAACAATAATAACAAAGGAGATAAAAGCACAATTGATTAAAAAAATTAATGAACTCAGTACAGAAAATTATATGAAAGACAGAAATCAGCAACATTGTGAAAAAATACATAACAAAATGACATCAATAAATTCATAATTGTTGATAATTACACTGATTGTCAAGGGCTTCTATGTACCACTCAAGAGATGGAGAGTTGCAGACTGGATAAGAAAACATGACCCATCAATATACTGTGTACAAGAGACTCAACTTATACACAAAGACAAAAATAGACTAAAAAAATCAAAGATTAGAAAAAGGTATATCAAGCAAATGTTAACCAAAAAAGGGCAGGAATGGCAATATTAATTTCTGATAAAATAGACTTTAAGACAAAAACGACCAGAAGTGACAAGGAAGGATATTATATAATGATTAAAGGATCAATTGAACAAGAGAACATAACCATAATAAATATCTATTGACCCAATGAAAGAGTACCAAAATACATAAATCAGATGTTAAACAGAATTAAAAAGACAAATAGATGACTCCACAGTAATAGTGTTGTTGTTGTTGTTGTTTGCCGTTGAGTTGGCCCCGACTCATAGCGACCCCTCCTTGGGTTTCCGAGGCAGTATCACTACGGAAGTAGGATTGCCCAACCTTCCTTCCGAGGAGTGGCTGGTGGGTTTGAACCGCCTGCCTACAGTAATAGTAGGAGACTCAAATACACCACATTCAATAAAAGAACAACTGGAAAGAAACTCAACATAGATGCAGAAGAACTAAACAATCGAATCAACCAACTTGACCTTATAGACATCTACAGAGCACTCCACCCAACAACAGCAAAATATACATTCTTATCTGGCATGCATTTACCATTCTTCAGGATAGACTATCTGTTAGCCCACAAAGCAGGCCTCAATAAATTTAAAAACATAGAAATACTGCAAAGAATCTTCTCAGATCAAAATACTATAAAAGTAGAAATCAAAACTAGCAAGTCCAATGGCAAAAAAGCAAACACATGGAAACTGAATAACACCCTTCACAAAAATGACTAGGTAACAGAAGAAATTTTTAAAATGACATTAAAAAAATTCCTTGAATCAAACAAGAATGAAAACACAGCATACCAAAATCTTTGGTACTCCTCAAAAGCAGTGATTAGAGGGCAATTTATAGCAATATATACATACATCGAAAAAGAGGAAAGAGGAAAAATCAAGACCTTAATCCAACATCACCAAAAAGAGCAGCAAAAAAAGTCTATAGTCACGGGAAGAAAGAAATAATAAAGATTTGAGCAGAAGTAAATGAAACAGAAAATAGACAGTAAAAAAAAAATCAGCAAGACTAGAAGTTTGCTCTTTGAAAAGATCAATAACATGGACAAACCAGTGGCAAACATAACAAAGGAAAAGAAGGCGAAAAAAAATAAAATAAAATACTGCTGTCAAGTCAGATCCACCTCACAGCAACCCCTCCTTGGGTTTCCCAGGTGGTATTACTACAGAACTAGATTGCCCAACCTTTCTTCCAAGAAGGTAAAGAAGGAGAATGCAAATAACATGAACAAGAAATAAAATGAGTGATGTCACAACAGAACCAACAGAAATAAAAGGAATAATATCAGGATATTATGAAGAATAGTATTGTAACAAATTTGAAAACTGAGAAGAAATAGACTAACTACAGATGGACCAAAGGCTTAAATGTGAAACCTAAAACTATAAAGTTCATCAAAAGAAAATTAGGGGTAAACATAGGGGCCCTAATTTATGGTATAAATAGACTATCAAGCATAACCCAAGACACACAAACAGCAGAAGATAAACTAGATGATTGGGACCTTCTAAAAATTAAATTCTTATGTGCATCAAAATACTTCTCCAAAAGAGTAAAAAGAGAACCTACATAAATAAATATTGAGCAATGACATATCAGACAAAGGGCTTTTCTAAAATTTATTGAAAACTCTAACATCTCAACATCAAAAAGACAATCCAGTTAAAAAATGTGCAGAAGATATGAAGAGACACTTCACCAAAGAAGATATTCAGGCAGCCAATGAACACATGAAAAAATGTTCATGATCATTAGCCATTAGACAGATGCAAATCAAAACAACCATGAGATACCATCCCACTCCAGCACTTATAACAAAGCTCAATAAGACAGAAAATAGTAAATGCTGGCAAGCATGTGGAAAGATTGAGACTCTCATATACTGCTGGTGGGACTGTAAAATGATACAACCACTGTAGAAATCGGTATGGTGATTCCTTAAACAGTGAGAAATAGAAATACCATTTAATCTAGCAATCTCATTACTAGGTATATATCTTAAAGAAGTGAGAGGCAAGACACAAACAGATATATGTGCACCCATGTTTACCACAGCACTATTCTCAATAGCAAAGAGATGGAAACAACCTAAGTGCTCATCAACTGAGGAATGGATAAACAAACTGTGGTACATAAACACAATGGAATACTATGCAACCCTAAAGAATAATGTACAATCTGAAAAACACCACATGACATGGATGAACATGGAGGACGTTGTGCTGAGTGAAATAAGTCAATCACAGGACAAATAGTGTCTTAGTATGTTACTGTAAAAAGTCAAGGAAAGGTTTACATATGAAAAGGAACTTTGTTGGTTACCAGAGTTGGGAGGAGAGGGAGAGAAAATTCCTAAATAGGTTGAAAAAAAATATATACACACATACATAGAGGCCCTTTGTGAGCACAATTAATTGTGCTGGATTTCCCATTCTTCTCAATGTTATTCAAAATTTGTTATGATCCACACAGCTGAATGCTTTTGCATAGTCAATAAAACACAAGTAAACATCTCTTTCTGGTAATCTAAGATCCAACTGACCTTAGATTAGCAATGCTATCCCTCCTTCCATGTTCTCTTCTTAATCCAGCTTGTACTTCTGGAAGTTCCCTGTCAGTATACTACTGCAATCATTTTTTTAATTATTGTCAGCAAGATTTTAGTTGCATGTCATACTAATGATATTGTTCAATAATTTCCACATTCTGTTGGATCACTTTTCTTTGGAATGGTTATAGATATGGATATCTTCCAGTGAGTTGGCCAGGTGGCTGTCTTCAAAATTTCTTGGCAAAGTTGAGTAAGTGCCTCCAGTATGACATCCATTGGTCGAAACATCTCAATGAGAATTCTGTCAATTCCTGGAGACTTGTTTTTCACCAATTCCTTCAGTGTAGTTTTGACTTCTTTCAATACCATTGGTTCTTAATCATATGCTACCTACTGAAATAGATGAACATTGACCAATCTTTTTTGGTACAGAGCCTGTGTACTCCTTCCATCTTCTTTTGACGTTTCCTGCATCATTCAATATTTTGCTGGGCCTCTTGGGCCCAGTGTCCCTTGGTATCTGAATGTGCACTTCTTAAGTTCTCTGACACCAGGGGCAGTGGGACATTCGAGTGCCTTATATGAGCCCCATAGCAATGGCCAGCTCAAGGGGTCTGATCCAATCTTTGGGGCCAAGGATACAAGATTATCTGAATCAACTAAGGCCCACCTGAAGTGAAAAAGCAACTAGAAAAGAAAAAGAAGGACTCCAAGGCATTGCTGAATTTGAAGAAAAAAATGAATGAGAACTGGAGGAAAGAACTAGAAAAACACAGGGAGAAACAATTAAGTGAAAGTGAGCTCATCCAAAAAAAAAAAAAAAAGTCAGAGAAAGAAAACAAGAAATCTGGTAGGCAATTCTTCAGATTCTGAAGATGAAGATTAAAAAAGAAAAAAAGGGAAAAGAAAATGAAGAACCATTCACATGAATCTTCAGCAAACTTCATGTCAGAAATCGAATCAGACAATAAAGATAGCTTTAAATAGAAAAGGAAGTCAAAGGATGCAACTGAGAAAGAACAAGATGTTAAAGGACTGGGCAAAAAATGAAAGCTGTATCCTGAAGATATTCTGACTTCTTGTCAGAATCAGATTATATTGAAGAGGTATGAGCAAAAAAAAGAAGAAAGCAATGAATAATGAGAAAAAGCAATAGAACAAGAAAAAAATAAGCATAAGAAACACATAAGAAAAAGAAAAAGAAGGCTGCTATTTCAAGTCTTGACTTGCCATAACATTAAGAAAAATCAGGATACTTTTAAAAAGAAAGTACAATGTCTATGGAAATTTCAACTGTGAGAATTATATTTACTAAAATGCATGACTTTTCTTGTTTTTAAAACTATTTCTGAACTTTCAGCAGTCACTCAGTTGCCACTGTGTGAAAGGACCATAATTGTTGCCTGCTGCTTGAACATCTTTTTGTTTTCTTCCAGTGTTTAATTACTCTGGGAGATCATACACTGCGGTCATAATAGTGGTTAAGATATTTGGGGATAAAGTTAAGTATTTTTTTGTTAGAAGTATCTAATTACTTCCAGTTACGGCAATGGCTTTATGTAACAAGACACAACATACCAGTCCTGCCTGACTTACATTTATCAATGTAAATTGAAGCTGGATACATCTTTAAGACGTGTTCAGAAGCATCCAGATGACTCTAACATTTTGAAGTAGGGATTACATTGATATTTCAAAATGCTTACTCTGTAGCTAAGGGTATTTTTTTTTTCTTCCTTATATGCATTTATTTATCTGGGGAAGGAGCTTTTAGAGATGAACAGGGTGGTTTTCTATCTCTTCAGCTAGTGGAATAGCATGCATTTGATCCTCACATCCTGTTTTTGTGAATGCAGCATCCATGCATCCTGGGGAGGTCAGAGCTGGATATAAGCAGTCTTGCTCTGTACTGAGCTTAGTGACATCCTTGGACTCTGTCTATGCTGCTTTGAGGGAACAGACCTTCACAGCATGAGAAAGCCCCAAAAGCTCTGGAATTTACTTCCATTTTAATAATACTGAAGGAGCTCTGGTACCACAATGACTAAGGAATCTGATTGCTAACCAGAAGGTTGGTGGTTCAAATCTACCAGCTACTCTGTGGAAGCAAGACTGAGCAATCTACTTCCATAAAGATTTACTGCCTCAGAAACCCAATGGGGGTTGGTATGAGTTGGAATCTACCGAATGGCAGTGGGTTTTTAAAGATACTGAATATTTTTTAACATTAGAATGTGTTACATCATTTAAGTTAATTTTGACAACACTTTGGCTTTGGAGAGTCATCATTTCAAAGAAACACTGGTACTTTTTTAACTTGATAGTTTAAAGATTCTGAAACACATGTTTTATACTGGTAAATTTTCACTAGTTATGTAACCAGCAATAGTTATTTTACTTTTATATGAATTTTGTTTAGGCTACAATGTTTACTTGTGTAACTCCTTACTCT
>NW_006921663.1:6151991-6171259 GCF_000298275.1 Orycteropus afer afer
TCCAGCTTGTCCCTGGGATAGCATTGCAGGTAGGCCACACCCCTGGGGAAACTCCCCTTGGGCAGACCAGCCGCTTAGAACTCAGTCATGTGATCCATCATGGGAACCACCACTCACAACTGGAGTCCAGCCAAGTTGACACATCTTCAACTATCACACTATCTTTTTATTTTTATTTTATTTTATTTTTTTATCTTTGCAGTGTTTCCTCCCCTCCCCTTTCCTCCCACCCCTGGTTACCAACAAAGAAAGTTTTCTTCCATATTTAAATCTTTCCTTGACTTTTTACAGTAATGAATTAATACAATATTTGTCCTTCTGTAACTGAATTTTTTCACCCAGCATAACGTCCTCCAAGTTCATCCATGTTCTGCAGTGTTTTGCAGATTCTACTTTATTCTTCAGTGTTGCATAGAATTCTATTATGTGTATGTACCATAGTCTGGTTATTCATTCTTCTGCTGATGGGCACCTAGGTTGTTTCCAACTTTTTGCTATTGTAAATAGTGCTGCAGTGAGCATGGTCTGCATACATCTGTTCATGCTATCTTAAGTTCATTTCTGCATTTAATGGTATACTTGCCGAGCAATTTAGCATGTAAAAAGCAGGGTTTTTATTTATTTTTATTTTTTTAAACAGCTTGATATTGAAGCTGAGATTTACCATATACAAGTTGAGTGGCAGGACTGGTATGTTGTGTCTTGTTACATAAAGTCATTGCCAGAATCTTGGTAAATATAATGTTTAAGAATTTGTTGTCTTTGTATATTAATAACATTATGACAACTTAAACAATTATATTATTGCTTTTCCTGTGTCATATTTTACTAAGGATTTGTGCCTCATATCTCTTGCTGAATTGTTTACTAGTAATGTTAAAAAGAATTGATAAATCTTTTTTACTTTACATTTTTATATAATCAGGTAACATTAAATGTAATTTAATATACAATTAATGCCTGTTACAGAGATGTGGTACTTATAATGGTATATGCATAAAAGATTTTGGCATGCATGATACGAGGCTGAATAAATAACTATTTTACTTAATATATATATATATATATATATATATATATATATCCCATAGAATCATTCAATATTGCAACTTGAGGCTTAATTTTTTTCTTGAGTTCTTTTAACTTAAGAAATGTCAAGTGCGTTCTTCCCTTTTGGTTTTCTAACTCCAGGTCTTAGCATATTTCATTATAATACTTTACTTTGTCTTCTTGGGCTACTCTTTGAAATCTTCTATTCAATTATTTTATCTTGTCCTTTCTTTCATTTGCTTTAGCTATTCTCCATTCAACAACAAGTTTCAGCCATATTCATCTTTTCTTCCTTTGCTGCCTTTTTAATGACCTTTTGCTTGCCTTATGTATGATGTTCTTGATATCATCCCTCAATTTCTCTGGTATCCAGTCATTGTTGTTCAATGTGTCATATCTTTCTTCAGATTTTCTCTAAATTCAGGTGGGATATAATAAATGTCATATCTTTGCTCTTCTGAACTTGTTTTAATTGCCCTCAGCTTTAACTTGAACTTGTATATGTTCCACTGTCAACTCCTGTCCTTGTTTGGCTGAAGATATTGAGCTTCTCCATTACCTCTTTCCACAGCAGTAGTTGGTCTGATTCCTGTGTATTCCATCTGGTAAGGTCCATGTATATAGCTGCTGTTTATGTTGATGGAAAAAGAAAAAAGAAAGTATTTGCAATGAATAAGATGTTGGTGTTGAAAATTCTATCATGTGATCTCAGTGTCATTTATATCACCTAGGGCATATTTTCCAATTACTGGTGATTCTTCTTTGTTAAACTTTTACATTGAAGTCACTAGTAATAATCAATACATCTTGATTGCATGTTTGGTCAATGTCAGATTGAAGAAGATGGTAAAAATCTTCATTTTCCTTATCTCTGCCTTTGGTCATTGGTGCATAAATTTGAATCCTAGTGGTATTATCCCATCTTCCTTGTAGGCATATGGATATTATCCTATCATTGACAGCATTGTACTTCAGGATGGATCTTGAAACATATTTTGTGACCATGAATGCCACTCCATTCCTCTTCAATTTTTCATTCCTGGCATAGTAGATTATATGATTGTCTGATTCAAAATGGCCAAAACCAGTCCATTTCAGCTCACTAATGCCTAGGATATCAATCTTTATGCATTCCATTTCATTTTTGACAGCTTCCAATTTTTCTAGATTCATACATCGTACCTTCCATGCTCTCATTATTAGTGGATGTTTGCAACTATTTCTTCCCATCTTGAATCATGCCACATCAACAAATGGAGGTCCCAAACTCTACTTTGAGGAGGCAACTCTTTCTCTTTCTCAGTCATATTTTGAGTGCCTTATGTCCTGAGGGGCTCATCTTTAGGCACTATATCAGACAAAGTTTCAAAGCTATTCATCAAGTTATCAAGTAATGTATCAATGTTTCATTGCTATTAATAAGGTTTTCACTGACCAATCATTTGAGAAGAACTTCTTCTTCCTAGTCTCTCTTAGTCTGGAAGCTCTGCTGAAACCTATTCACCATGGGTGATACCCTGCTGGTATTTCAAATACTGGTAGCATAGCCTCCATCCTCAGAGCAGCACGCAAGCCACCGTAGTATGACAAGATTGACAGCTGAGTGGTGAGGAGATGAAAGGAGAACTTTTTATTGTTGAGATTATAATTGGTGCTATGAAACAAAATGTTATGAATTTTTGAGAGTAAACCAAATATGCTTTGTAAATTTACCACCATATACTAATAATTTTTTTTAATAAAATAAGATTATTGAAAAGCTCGTGAACAGTTACTGATTAGTGAAAGTTGTTGAATGCTTGGTAACCATTAAATTATCAAATGATTCTCAGACCCAAGTCATTGTTTTCTGTTTAGATTTTAGGTTTCTTTTTGTTTGTTTTAATGCACTGAGGCTCTGGTTATCAAAGAAATTACAAATTTCAAAATTTAGATAAAAATCTGAGTCTCCCTTTGTCAATTAGCTGGTCATGTTCTTTAGACTGACTTATCAAGTTACATATCTCAATTCTATTTCCACTCTGTGGGTGAAGATATTGCCACATATAGAAATATACAATGTTCCAGGGTCAGTCTTTATTGTCACAGACACAACCAACTTATGTTGTTGCAACTCCAGTTATCAAAGAATCTGTTAATGGAATCATAAAACTTGACACACTATTTCTTTTTTTTTTTCCTTCAGGAAGGAAAATTAGGAAGTTTAATTTCAATATTGAAATGGCATTGAGATAAGTGACCACATATAAATCTAAACACTATTTTCAGAAACAGATTTCATTTTCTATGCCTTGTCCACTAAATGTATGTATCTTTGAAATTAACTAATATTTTACATGTGATCCAAATCCAAAACAATATCCATTTTATAATGCTTTTAATCCCTGAATTAGAGTCTATTCTTTGCCAAGAATTATGATATTAAATTTGGGAGATAGGCTTGGCCTATAATGTGTTTATATTTCAAAAGCAAATGTACTCTAGCTCAGAGATTAAAACTTTTAGTTGGATTTTTCATCTGAGAACTGGTGATAAGGATTTGCAGTTTGCAATATCAACTCTCATATGATCCAGAATTTATTATTGAGACTAGTAAACTGCCTGCAAATGCAACCCTTGATGACCAAAACCATACCAAACCCACTGCCATTGAGTCAATTCTGGCTCGTCATATGCTGTAAAACAGAGTAGAAATGCCACGTGAGATTTCCAAGGCTGTAAATCTTTATGGAAGTAGACTGCCTCATTTGTCTCCCACAGAGCTGATGGCAGGTTTTAACTGCTGAACTTTTGGTTACCTACAGAAAGCTTTAACCACTGTGCCACCAGTGCCCCTTGCTACTTAAATACTGTTTAGCTGAGAATAGTTTTATCAGAATTTGTGGAGATGCCATCACTTTTTGTATGTAAAAGTATTCATTCCATCATATGTTTATTTCATTTAGCCTAAAATACTACTTTTTGAGTTAGTTTACTGTTACTATATTATTGATCATCACAAGTTCTAAAGCAAAAATTTTAACCCTTTCTATACTATTCGTCTATTGAAGATGGTCAGTCATTATTGCTTATCAGCTACAATGTTATTGCAGAGGCTGTGTTAAGGTTTCTATGTCCTTTTTTAAATCCCAGAATCCTCAATACAAAAAAGAAATAGAGGAATATTGGTATCCAGAGAAAGGGATGCTATTTGGACCAAAAAATGGAAAAACAGTTCATTTTGCATTTCAATGTAGATCTATTTCACCTACTTGAAAAGCTGCTATTAAGGAGCCTGTGATCTGATGTTCTTGGAACACTGAATCATATGAAATAAAACCTTCTACTTCCCTCTATCAACACCAGTGTGAGGAAGTACCAAGAACTTTTTGTCTCATTGTTTTTATAAATTTTTTTAAGAAATCTTTAAATCTTTTACTTCATTTTTTTTATTTCACTTTGCTTCAGTTGGTGAGTGATGAACGTGAGTTTTAAGCAAACTATGAACTTCAAAAAAGCATAATAACTAAATGAAAAAGAAATAAGTGTATCCAGATGAGGAATAGAGATTTTGTTTCTATAAGACAATTACCCCCTGAAAATAAAACTCTTTGACATGGTTCACCATAATGCAGTTAACAAAACCAGTAGTCCACCTTTCCATTTCTAAAGAAATTTTCTATGAAAAGATATTTTATTTTTCATCTCACCCTATTTCTTGGGGGAGCTCTGGTGGTGTAGTGCCAAAGGCATTTGACTGCTAACCAGAAGGCTGGTGGTTCAAACTTACCATCCACTTCTCGGAAGGAAGATTGGGCAATCTACTTCTATACAGGTATCACCTCAGAAACCCAAGAAGGGGTTGTTATGAGTCAGGACTGACTGGATGGCATTGAGTTTGTTTGCTTGTTTGTTTGTTTTCATTGTAGTTCACCATATTTACACCTTGCTTACTTGTCTTCTTTTTGTCACATATAGCACAAATTCTTCAGAGAATTTGTGTAAGTAGTGACTTTGAAACTACTTAAAAAATATATTTAAGGAAATCTGAAATATATATGTATATGAATAAAATATGTAAAGTTATACATATAATTTAAAGTTAAATAATATTTTCATGATAAAATGCTTACCCTTACCATACAGTTTTCATTTTATTTTATTTTTTTAAAAGAAATGCTGTCAGGGACCTACTACATTGATTAAATAGCACCACATATTAGAAAACATCAGTATAAATTAAACATTTGTATCATACAACAGCTTCTTAGAATGGAATGCCTGCTTGCAAAAAACAGAATTTAGACATTTTAAATATTAATTCCCTGTAGTATGTAACTATTACTGATGTAATAGGAAATTAAAAATTGTTAGTTTTGACTGTTGTTCAATTGTTACTATATTGAAAACACTTTTCATTATGAAATGTTATTTATATATAGTATTATATTTTTTTCATTGTAATTTGGGTGAAGGATTGTACAGCAAATTCATTTTCCATACAGCAGTTCGTACATATTTTGTCTCATAACTTTGACTGTTATTCCCCACAATGTAACAACATCTCACATCCCACTTCCTCCTTGTAGTTATCTCTTCCCAGTATGCTTCCGTCCCATGTGTTCCTGCTCTCTGATCTGTTTCCCTATGTAAACACTGGCCTTCTGTTCTCCCATGATTGATGGCTTTAAGTAGTGTATCTACCTGATGTAAATGTTCAGCCCATATGCCTGTCTATTATTTGGCTGTAAGCCACAGGATTGAGTTCAATTCCTGGCCTGAAGTTTGGCTAAAGGCCGTAGTTTCAGGGGTCTCACCAGACACTAACAAACCAGCAAACCTGGTCTTTTTTTATGATTTTGCATTTTGTTCCACATTTTTCTCCCACTCTATCCAGGATCTTCTGCATTGATCCCCTTCCAAGTGGTTGACAGTGGCAGCTGGGCACCATCTAGTTTTTCTGGTCTCAGGATCATAGGTTGAGGATCTCATGGTTTACCAGTCCCTTGGACTAATTGTTTCCATGAGTCTTTAGTTTTCTTCATTCTTCTTTGGTCTGGATAAGGAAAGATCCACTTACATCTAGATGGCCACTAGCAAGCTTTTAAGATCCCAGTTACTACTCACCAAAGTAGGATGTAGAACAATGTTTTTGTATGTTATGCCAATTGAGCTTGATGTCCCCTGCAAACCAGGTCTCGAGCCAACAAGTCCAACTACTCACTCCCTCAGGGTAGCTGGCTGTGGCCAAGAAGTCACCACAAACTTGTCCCTTGTCAGCTCTACTATATACCTGGACATCCTTACAGCCATACAAATACACTTGTAGAAACATCATCTGGCAACCCTATAGCACACTCCCCACTACCCAGACATACCTGATCATTCAGCCTATCCACCCATCTATCCACCTGTAGATCAGTGCTTACTATCACTGACAACACAGTACTGTACATGCAAAAGGTTAATCTTTGTTGTTTATAACTCCCATGTACCTCTCTGTCTTCCTTTTCTTCAGTGCCTCCATATTGATCTCTCACATTTGGTACATTGCCCTTCCCTTCAATACATATCTTTAACTAGTAAGCAGTGATCCCTTCCCTCCCCTCCCACTACTGGTAACCAACAAAGAAAGTTTCTTTCCATATATAAACTTTCCTTGACTTTTTATAATAATTAACTGATACAATATTTGTCCTTCTGTGATTGACTTACTTCACCCAGCATAATGTCCTCTATGTTCATCCCTGTTATGCAGTGCTTTGTAGATTCAACATTATTCTTTAGTGTTGCATGGTATTCCATTATGTTCATGCACCGTAGTTTGGTTATCTATTCTTCTGTTGATGGGTACCTAGGTTGCTTCCATCTTTTTGCTATTGCAAAAAGTGCCGTGATAAACATGGATATGGATATATCTGTTCTTATCCTGGTTCTCACTTCTTTAGGACATATATTCCTAGATAGATGGATTAAATGGTATTTCTAATTTCAACTTTTTAAGGAATCACCATACAGCTTTCCACAGTGGTTGTATCATTTTATAGTCCCACCAGCAGTGTATGAGAGTCCCAATCTCTCCACATCCTCCCCAGCATTTGTTTTCTGTCTTGTGGAACTATGCTATAGAACTAGGGTGAGATGGTATCTCCCTGTTGTTTTGATTTTCATCTCTCTAATGGCTTTTGATTGTGAAGGTTTCTTCATGTGTTTCTTGGAAGCCTGAATATCCTCTTTGGTGAAATGTTTGTTCATGTCTTCTTCCAATTTTTTAATTGGATTGTTTGTCTTTTTGCTTTTGAGGTGTTGGAATTTTCTATAAATTTTAGAGATAATTCCCTTGGCAGATATGTTGTTGCCTAATGTTTTTTTTGCAATCTGGAGGTTCTCATTTTGCTCTTTTGGAGAAGTCTTTTGAAGCACATAATAATTTAATTTTTAGAAGCTCCCATTAATCTTCTGCTATTTGTCCATCTTGGTTCATGTTCGATAGTCTACTTATGCCATAAATTAGGGCCCCTAAATTTGCCCTTATTTTTCCCTTGAGGAACTTTATAGGTTTAGGTTTCACATTTAAGTCTTTGATTCCCTGGAGTTACTTTTTGTGTATGGTATGAAGTAGAGATCTTGCATCATTTTTCTGCAAATGGGTATTCAGTTTTGCCAGCCCTTTCGTTAAAGACACAAATTGCTTCCCCATTTAATGGATTTCAGTCCTTTGTCAAAAATCAGCTCACCATAGGTCTGTTCTGGTTACCTAGTGCCGCTCTGACAAGAATATATACCACAAATGGATTGGCCTCAACAAACAGTAGTTTGTTCTAACAATTTGGAGGCTTTAAGTCCAAGTTCAAAGTGCCAGGCTCTAGGGACTGGGTGAAAGCCCCTCAACCTTGAGGTCCAGCTCTGCGTCCTGCTCCCAGTCCACTGGAACTAGAGGTGTTTCTTCACTCAGACAGCTGCTGAGGCTGAGAAGCCCAAGGTTGAAAAGTAAAATGGCACAGTCCCAATGTTAACAAACCACATGGCAGGCCATTAACTTAGAAAGCTGCTGAGCAGTGATATGGCTACATGCAGGGTCCAAGCATGCCATAGGCTAGAGACCATTCCCAGTGCTTTGTCTTATATATGGGAAGCAGACCCTAAAGCAGCTACTCAGCTGCTTGTGGTAGGTCCCATCATGGAGTTGATTGCCAGTCTCATCATGTGGAATAACTACCACCAGCTACCCAGCCACTCAACCAGGCCCAGCCAAGTTGACACACAAACATAACTACCACAGGTCAATGGATCTATTTCTGGGTGCTCAATTCTATTCTATTGGTCTATGTGTCTGTTGTTGTACCAATACCAGGCAGTTTTACTACTGTGGCTGTATAGTAGGTTTTGAGACCTGGGAGTGTGAGTCTTACTACTTTGTTCTTCTTCTTCAATAGTGCTTTCTTATCCTAGATCTCTTTCTTTTCCATATAAAATTAGTAATATTTCATATCCTTCACGAATTGTTGATGGGATCTAGATTGGGATTGCATTGAATGTATATACTTTTGGTAGTATTGACATTTTTACAATATTCAATCTTCCTATTCATGAGCATGGTATGCTCTTCATTTATGCAGATTTTCTATGTTTTCTTGAAGTAGTGTTTTGCAGTTTTCTTTGTACAGGTCTTTTGTGTCCCTGGTAATATTTATTTCCAAATATTTTATTTTTATGGTAGCTATTGTAAATGGTGTTGTAGTGCCTAAGGCATTTGACTACTAACCAGAAGGCTGGCGGTTCAAAACCACCAGTCACTCCTCACAAGGAAGGTTGGGAAATCTACTTCTGTAGTGACACTGCCTCAGAAACCCAAGATGGGGTCACTATGAGTCAGATCTCACTTGATGTCAGTGAGTTTTTTTTTTTTTTTTATTGTAAATAGTATTGATTTTCTTGTTTCATTTTCAGTGATCTCTTTGTTGGTATAGAGGAATCCAACTGATTTTTCTATGTTGAACTTGTATCCTGCCATTATGCTAAATTTCTCAATTTGTTCAAGTTTTCTTGTTGAGTATCTTGGGTTTTGAATATATAGGACATATCATCAGCAAATAGGGATAGTTGTATTTCTTCCTTACCTATTTGGATGCCTTTGATTTCCCTTCTTTGCTTTATTGCCCTGGCTAGGACTTCCAATACAATGTTGAATAGAAGTGGAGATAGAAGTTGTCCTTGTCTGGTTCCTGTTTGCAAAGGGAATGGTTTCAGTCTCTCTCTATTGAGAATAATGTTGGCTTTTGGTTTTGCATACATGACCTTTATTGTGTTGAGGAATTTCTATTTTTCTGAAATTTTTGTCAGGAATGGGTGTTGGATTTTATCAAATGCTTTTTCTGCATCAATTGATATTATCATGTGGTTCTTTTTCTTTATTTTAGTTATGTGATGGATAATGTTGATTGTTTTTCTAATGTTGAATCATTCTTACATACCTGGTGGGAAAGACCACTTGGTCATAATATATTATTTTTTAATATGTTGTTGCAGTCTATTGGCTAGGATTTTGTTGAAGATTTCTGCATCTATACTCTTGAGGGATATTAGTCTGTAGTTTTCCTTTTGAGTGATGTTTTTGCCTGGTTTTGGTATCAAAGTTATGCTTGCTTCATGAAATGAATTTAGGAGACTTCTATTACTTTCTTTGTTCTGGAATAGTTTGATTAGGATTGGTGTCAATTCTCTGAGCATTTGGTAGAATACTACAGTATGTTATAGGTCTGTTCAAATTTTCTACCTCATTCTGTGTTACTTTAGGTAATTAGTACATTCTAGAATCCATCATTTTCTTCTAGATTTTCATATTTGTTGGAGTACAATTTTTCACAGCATCCTGATATCATCCTTTTTATTTCAGTTGGTGCTGTTGTGACATTGCCCAATTTCTTTCTTATTTGTGTTATTTGTGTTCTCTCCTTCTTTTACTTTGTTAAATTTCCCAGTATTTCATCAATTTTATTAATCTTTTGAAAATACCAACTTCTAGTCTGGTTGATTTTTTTCTATTGTCTTTCTATTTTCTGTTTGTGAGTTGAATCTGACTCATAGCGACCCCTCCTTGAGTTTCTGAGGCAGTATCTCTATGGAAGTAGATTGCCCAGCCTTCCTTCTGAGGAGTGGCTGGGGGCTTTGAATCACCAGCCTTCTGGTTAGCAGTCAAGTGCCTTAGGCACTAAGCCACCAGAGCTCCTTAGTCTTGTTGATTTTTTCTGTTGTCTATTTTCTGTTTCACTTATTTCAGCTCAAATCTTTATTATTTCTTTTCTTCTGATGATTGTAGTCTTCTTTTGCTGTTCTTTCTTTAATTGTTGGAGATGTTGGATAAAGGTGTGTATTTTGGCTCTTTTTTTTTTTTTTTTTTTTTGATGTGTGTATTTTTTGCTATAAATTGGTCTCTGATCATTGCTTTCACTATGTCCTAAAGATTTTGGTATGTTGTGTTTTCATTTTCATTTGATTCAATGATTTTTTTTTTTAATTTCTTTTTTTATTTCTTCTATTACCCAATTGTTTATAAGGAAAGTGTTACTCAGTTTCCATGTGTTTGCTTTTTTCTGTTGATCTTCCTCTTACTGATTTCTAATTTGATAGCATTGTGATCTGAGGAGAACCTTTGCAGTATTTCAATGTTTTTAAATTTTATTAAGGCTTGCTTTATGGTCTAAAATAGTGTATATCCTGGAAAATGTCCTGTGTGCCCTGGAAAAGAATGTATATTGTGCTGTTGTTGGGTGAAGTGCTCTGAAGATGTCTATAAGGTCAAGTTGGTGGATTGTATTGCTTAATTCTTCTGCATCTTTGTTGAGTTTCTTTCCAGTTGTTCTATCTTTCATCAAAAGTTGTGTATTAAAGTCTCCTGCTATTACTCTGGAGTCATCCATTTGTCTTTTCAATTCTATTAGTCTGATTTATGTATTTTGGGGCTCTTTCATTAGGGTCTATAGATATTTGTTATGGTTATGTCCTCTTGTTCAATCGATCCTTTAATCATTATATAATCTCCTTCTTTGTCTCTTCTGGCCAATTTTGCCTTAAAATCTATTTTATCAGAAATTAATATTGCCACTCCTGTACTTTTTTTGGTGGCCATTTGCTTGACGTATCTTTTTCCAACCTTTGATTTTTAATCTATTTTTTTCTTTCTCTCTAAGGTGTGTCTCTTGTAGACAGCATATTGATGGGTTATGTTTTCTTATCCAGTCTGCAACTCTCTGTCTCTTGAGTAGTACATTTAATCCATTAACATTCAGCGTAATTATGGACAAGTATGAATTGATTTCTGTCATTTTGTTATGTGTTTTTTCTTGGTATTGCTTATTTCTTTGTTCCACATAATTGTCTATGCTGAGCTCATTTTGTTTATGAGTTGTGTATCATTCCCTTCATAGCTTTTGTTTTAGTATTTGCTAAATATTTGTGTTGTCCTCTTTTTTTTTTATTTGAAGGTTTATCTTTTTTTTTTTTTTTTTTGAGGTTGTCCTGTGATTTATAATTTTCTTTCCAAGTTTAGAAAAGTCCATTTCATCTTGCAATTGTCTTGACTTTCTCACCATTTAGAAGATTTGTAGCTATATTATTTTTCCCCTCCTTTTGGTTTGTAGTTGTCCTCATTTGTCAATTGATGTCTCTGGTTCCCTGTTTACAATCTGATAAGCTTATTTTACTTTGGATACTTCCATAATTGGGTTAGTTGCTAGGTTATGCCATCATGTTTGTTAGTGGTTGGTTATTGTTTGCTATTGTTGTTTCTCTGTCCAAAGGACTCCTTTGAGCATCTCTTGCAGAATTGGGCTGGTTTTAACAAATTCCCTTAATTTCTGCATATCTGGAAATATCCTATTTTCACCATCATATTTGAGGGATAAATTAGCTGGGTATATAATTCTTAGTTGGAAATATCTTTTCTTTTAGGGTTTTATATATACCATCCCATTGCCTTCTTGCCTGCATGGTTTGTGTCGAGAAATCAGAACGTAGTCTTATTGGTTGCCTTTTGTAAGTTACTTTTCATTTTCCCTGTGCTACTTTCAGGATTCTTTCTTTGTCTTTGGTTTTGGTGAGTTTGGCAATTTTCTCTGTAGTTTTATTTGTTTCTTCCTGTTCTGGAATTCCAATTACATGTAGGTTATCCTTTTTGATGATATCCCATGTGATCCTTAGGCTTTCTTCATTTTATTTCGATCTTTTTTCTGATTCATCCCTTTCCAAAGAAATATTGAGGTATTTGTCTTCAATCTCACTAATTCTGTATTCCATTGATTCAATTCTACTCCTTTGCCTGTTCAATATGTTATCTATTTCTGAGAATTTAGTATTAACCTTAATTAATTAAACAAGCAAAGGAGCAGAATCTTAATACTAATTAATCTTAATCCTAAATTCTCAGAAATAGATAACACATTGAACAGGCAAAGAAATAAAATCTTAATACTGGTTAATCTTAATACCAAATTTTCAGAAATAGATAACACATTGAATGGGCAAAGGAGCAAAATTGAATCAATGGAAGACAGAATTAATGAGATTGAAGACAAATACCTCAACACTTCTTTGGAAAGGAGCTCTGGGGGTGTAGTGCCTAAGGCACTTGACTGCTAACCAGAAGACTGGTGGTTCAAATGCACCAGCTACTCCTCAGAAGGAAGACAGGGCAATCTATTTCCATAGTGACACTGCCTAAGAAACCCAAGGAGGGGTCACTGTGAGTAGGATCTGACTCAAAGGCAATGAGTGAGTATTAATCTTCTGGATTTCTATTTGTAGATTTTGTATCATTTCTAATTTTTCATTTATTTTGCCATTTTTTTCTTGTATTGTCTTCTGAAATTGTTCCAGGGTTTTGTCTGTGTTTTCCTTAATTTTGTCAGTGTTTTCCTTGATCTGTCTCTCAATCCATTGAAAGTATCTAAATACAATCCTTTTAATTTCTCATCAGGGTTCCAGGGCTGCTTCTTCCTCAGGGATGTGCTCTGGATCTGTATCCTGGCTCTTGTTTCTATTGCTTTATCTTGCTTCTTTGTGTGGACTGTGATGGTCTGTTGTGTCCTAAACATTATGAAGTTATTGTACTTCTATTTAATTGATGATTGTATGTTGGAGTGATTTGCCCAAGAATTTCATTTTCTTTGGTTTGTTTGCATGTATCTGAGTAAGCAGAGTACTGTGTTATATTGGCTTGTTGGCAGCATTTATGCACCCACCACCTGTCTCCTATTAGGTGAGACAGAGACTGAGAGTGGGTACACAGACCTCTGTTAGCTGTTTGTTTCTTGACTGCTGCTTCCATGGGTGTTGATTGTGGATCCAAGTAAAATGAAATCTTTGATGACCTGAATCTTTTCTCCATGTATAGTGATATTAATTGAAACTGTTGTGAGGATTTTTGTTTTCTTTATGATGAAGTGTAATCCATATACTTAAGAATGTAGTGTTTGATTTTCATAAATAAATACTTCAAGTCCTCTTCAATTTTAGCAAGCAAGGTTTTATCATCTGCGTATCATTGGTTGTTAATGAATCTTCCACTAATCCTGATACCTCACTGTTCTTCATATAGTTTTGCTTCTCAGATTATTTGCACTCCTTTCCAGATTTTAAACTGTGCATCATCTCCTTGTTCTTTTCTAATGACACACTCTTGGTCTATGCACATTTAAATGCTCTAGAATTCCCATTCTTCACAATTTTGTCCATAATTTGTTATGACTCACTCAGTGGAATCCCTCTGCATAGTCAATAAAATGCAGGTACACATCTTTCTGGTATTCTTTGTTTCAGCCAAAATCCCTCTGACATCAGCAATGATGTCCTTCATTCCATATCCTCTTCTAAATTCTTTGGAATCAAGCTCGAATTTCTGGATGTTTCCTGTTAATATACTGCTACCAAACCAAACTCGCTGCTGTCAAGTTGTATCTGACTCATAGTGACCCCTCCTTGGGTTTCTGAGACAGTATCACTACAGAAGTAGATTGCCCAACCTTCCTTCCAAGGAGTGGTTGGTGGGTTTGAACTGCCAGCCCTCTGATTAGCAGTCAAATGCCTTAGGCACTACACCATGAGTGCTCCTATTTTTAAATTACCTTCAGCAAAATTTTACTTATATGTAATATTAATGATATTGTTTGATAATTTTCACATTCCGTGGGATCACCTTTCTTTGGAATGGGCATAGATTTCTTCCAAATTTCTTGGCATAAACTGGAATGTGCTCCAGTGCTGCATCCATTTGTTGAAATATCACAATGGGTTGTTGTTGTTGTTGTTATGTGCCGTTGAGTTAGACCTGACTCATAGTGACCCCTCCTTGGGTTTCTGAGGCAGTATCACTACGGAAGTAGGTTGCCCCATCTTCCTTCTGAGGAGTTGCTGGTGGATTTGAACCACCAGCCCTCTGGTTAGCAGTCCAGTGCCTTAGGCACTATGCTACCAGAGTTGTTGAGACATCACAATGGGTAGTTCCTATATTTCTGGAGCCTTGTTTTTTACCAATTACTTCAGTATTCCTTGGACTTCTTCCTTCAATAAAATGGCCTCTTGATCATATGCTACATCCTGAAAAGGTTGGACATTGACCATTTCTTTTTGGTAGTGACTGTATGTTCCTTCCAGCTTCTCTTGATCTTCCTGTATTGTTCAATGTTTTTGCCCATAGCATCTTTCAATATTGCAACTTGAGGCTTGTGGTAGTTAAGATTGTTGTCAACTTGGCTGGGCCTGGTTGAGTGGCTAGGCAGCTGGAGATAGTTATCCCATGATGAGACTGGCATTCAACTCATGGGGGAATCTACCTCAAGTCACTGAGTAGCTGCTTTAGGGATGTGGTCAGCTTTCTGTATATAAGGAGAAGCTTTGGGATTGGACTCTAGCCTTTGGCATGCTTGAACCCTCCATGTAGCCAAGTTGTGCTTCAAACAGCCTGCCATGCCCTGCCAAATTTGGGACTTTTTCTGGACTTGAATTAGTGGCCTGCCATATTGTATGGTAACATTGGGACTGTGACTTTTCACTTGTTAACCTTGGGCTTGTCATCCTCAGCAGCCAACAGCTGCCTGAGTGAAGAAAAGCCTCTAACTTCTGTGGGACGGGAGCAGAAAGCAGAGCTGAAGCTCAAGGTTGAGGGCTTTCACCCAGCCTCTAGAGCCTGGCACTTTGAACTTGGACTTAAGCCTCCAAAATTACGAGAGAATAAACTCATATTTGTTCAAGCCATTCTCTTTGTGGTATATTCCTGTCAGAGTGGAAGTAGGTAACCAAAACAAGACATAATTTTTTTCTTCAGCTTTTTCAGCTTGAGAAATGCCAAGTGTGTTCTTCCCTTATGGTTTTCTAACTTCAGGTCTTTGCACATTTCATTTTAATACTTCACTTTGTCTTCTCACACCACCCTTTGAAATATTCTACTCAGCTTTATTATTTTCATTCACTTTAGCTACTCTCCTTTCAAGTGCAATTTTTAGAGTCTCTTCTGACATCCATTTTTGTCTTTTCTTCCTTTCCTGTCTTTTTCATGACCTTTTACTTTCTTCATGTATGATGTTCTTGATGTCATCCCAGAACCTATCTGGTCTTCTGTTATTGATATTAAATGTGTCAAATCTATTCTTTAGATAGTGTCTAAATTCAGGTGGAATATATATAAAGTTGAAATTTGGCTCTCATGGACTTGTTTTAATTTTCTTCAGCTTCAAGTTGAACTTACATCAGAGCAATTGATAGTCTGTTCCAACATCAGCTCCTGGCCCTGTTTTGACAGAGGATATTGAGCTTCTCTATCATCTCTTTCCACAGACATAGTTGATTTGATTCCTTTGTATTCCATCTAGTGAGCTCCATTTATATAGCCAACATTTATGTTGTTGAAAAAAAGGTATTTGCAATGAATAAGTCATCAGTATTGCAAAATTCTATCATGTAATCTTTGCAGTCACTTCTATCACCAAGTCCATATTTTCCAACTACAGATACTGTTCTTTGTTTCTAACTCTTGCATTCTAGTCACCAGTAATTATCAATGTATCTTGATTGCATGTTTGGTCACTTTCAGACTTCAGAAGTTGTTAAAAGTCTTCAATTTTTTCATCTTTGGCTGTAGTGTTTGGTGCATAAACTTGAACAATGGAAGTATTAACTGGTTTTCCTTTAGGAATATGCATATTGTTCTATCACTGACAGATTGTACTTCTGGATGGATCTTGAAATATTCCTTTTGACAATGAATGAGATGCTATTCCTCTTCAATTTGTCATTCCGGGGATAGTAGAACATGTGATTCTCAGTTGCAAAATGGCTAATACTAGTCCATATCTACTCACTAATGCCTAGGATATTGATCTTGATGGGTTGTATTTCATTTTTGACAACTTCCAATTTTCCTAGATTCATGCTTCATACATTATATATTCTGATTCTTAATGAATGTTTATAGCTGATTCTTCCCTTTTTGCGTCATGCCTCATCAGTAAATGAAGGTCCCAAAAGCTTTACTCCATCCACTTCATTAAAATCAACTCTACTTTGAAGAGGCAGTTCCCAGTTGTATGTTGAATGCCTTCCAAACTGACGGGCTCATCTTCCAGCACTACATCAAATAATGCTTTAGTGCTTTTCATAAAGTTTTCTAGTAATATATCAGACTATGTTTCATTAGTATTCATGAGGTTTTCAGTAGCCAATTTCTTCAGAAATGGCTGGTGCCATCGTTTTTCTCAATCTGTCTTAGTCTGAAAGCACCACTGAAACCTAGCCACCATGCACCATGGTGACCCTGCTGGTATATGAAATGCCGGTGATGTAGCTTCCAGTCTCATGGCAACATGTAGGCCACCACAGTGCAACAAACTGACGGATGTGTCTTGGTAGGTCCATATATGTATATATCTATTTATATGTGAGTTTTTTATGATATATAGTTATGTCTGCATTCTTTTGGATATTGTTATCATGTGCTTCTGTCATTTTCATAATAATATAAAGAAAAATGGGTAAATAGAACTAGATTAATTCTAAATTTATTATTTTTTGGTTTAAAAACAAGTGTTTTATTATTAGTAGTGAGATATTACTGCTTATTATCAGTAAGCTATACATATAGTTATTTCTCTAGCAAAAAATGACAGAATTATTCTTTTCCCTAGGCTTCTTATTTGGTTTCCTGAGAAAATCAGGGTGCACACTTTTTAAGACAACAAGTCAGAACTAGTTAGTAGTGCACTTGATTGTTAGGAAAAGTATAATCTTTATGTGCATATGTCAGCTTAATGTGTTGCCCGTAACCCCTGGCCTTAAATCTAACTTTATTTCTTGAATTCTTTTCCCTAAAAAGATAACATTTCTATATCTGAAATAAAGTCTGAGACTTTTCTGTGTGAGATAAGTAAAATATGAACCACTGAACACAATGCTTTCTTCATCACAAATAAGTAATGGCTAAGAGATGATAACTCCTCAGAAGGAAGGTTGGGCAATCCTACTTCCGTAGTGATAACTGCCTCGGAAACCCAAGGAGGGGTTGCTATGAGTCGGGGCCAACTAGACGGCACATAACAACAACAACAACAAGAGATGCTAAAATGTTGTTGTTGTTGTTATGTGCCGTCGAGTCAGCCCTGACTCATAGCGACCCCTCCTTGGGTTTTCGAGGAAGTATCACTATGGAAGTAGGATTGCCCAACCTTCCTTCTGAGGAGTGGCTGGTGGGTTTGAACCGCCAGCCTTCTGGTTAGCAGTCAAGTGCCTTAGCCACTATGCTACCAGAGGTCCCAAAATGTAGTGTACTCATAATAATAATAATTCAAATATATTGGTAAAATTCAATCATATGGTTTTATAAGTATCCTTTGGTGGCCTAGTGCTTAAGGTATTTGACTGCTAACCAGAAGGCTGGTGGTTCACACCCACCAGCCACTCCTTGGAAGGAAGGTTGGGCAATCTACTTCCATAGAGATACTACCTCAGAAACCCAAGGAAAGGTTGCTATGAGCTGGATCTGACTTGATGGCAGAGAGGTGTTTTGCTTTTTTGTTTTTTTACTATAGGATGATATTTAATTGAATGCAATGTAAAGAAACAATGTGCCAAAACTTTCTACAATCTATTATTGCAAACTATTTCTTCACCTAACATTTCTTTCCCAGAGTTTAGGTGTAAATCCTTTAGATTTTCCTATAAAATATACTTTAGACATGATAGGTAAGATTTCTCTATTAAATGAGTTGATCCCTTTTCAAGATGTACTGTTTACTGTTTTAGCAAACAGAGTACACACATCCAGGCATACAAACTTCATATTGTTCTGCTAAATATAAGGCAGATTTTGACATCAAAGATTCTCTTTATGCTGATGTAAATTTAACTATAGAGCAAAAGAATAGCTTTTTGTTGAGGTGAAGTGGAGCTTAAAAGAAAAACAGCTAAGTGGTTATCCTTCACCCTGTCAGACAGCAGATTTCATATTCAGTACCATGACATGGTTTTACTTTCTACAGCCTTCATTTCACATGTCTGTTGGAATGAGATAGAAGCAGGCATAAAAAGTCTCAGGGAAGTAGAAGACTCTCAATATACGCATTCACATCTCTCAACATACATACTAGGGGAATTAAAGTCCAATCAAAACATATATTGAGTATTTCATTATGTACATATTTGATTTGAGGGTGAAGTTTTGAATGATCATATTCATAGCCTTTAGTTAACATGAAAAACTATGTGACAGGCATAATAGTACTAAAGTGGAAGTTAGGTAGTTTTTACATGTGATTTCAGAGGTCTCAGAAGAGATATTTCTCCATATTTTGTCTCACAATAAAAGATAGCTCTAGTCACTTGTAAATGCTATACATACCACATTTTGTTGTGCCTTAATTTGGTACCTGTATATGGGTGAAATCTATTACAAAATATAATAAGCACAGTGGGTTTAATAAACTAAACAAGGTTATTAAATGATGTCCCTATGAGTTGGAATTGACTTTACCACACACAACAAAAAGAACCAAGTTTATTTTAGTCATAAATAAGCCACACAAAATGGTGATTCTGCCAGAAGTGCAAGTTGTTGTTGTTGGTGTTAAGTGCCATCGAGTCGTTTCTGACTCATAGCGACCCCATGCATAGCAGAACGAAACACTGCCCTATCCAGCGCCAACCCCACAATCCCTGCTATACTTGAGCTCACCATTGCAGCCACCGTATCAATC
>NW_006921663.1:6172784-6185864 GCF_000298275.1 Orycteropus afer afer
AATTAATACAAGTCCAAGAGAGCCAAAGTATGATCTTGAATATATCCCTCCTGAATTTAGAGATCATCTAAAGAATAGATTTGATGCATTGATCACCAATGACCGAAAGCCAGATGAATTATGGGAAGATATCAAGAACATTATCCATGAAGAAGTGCAAGGGATGTATGGAATAAGAAATTTTGACAAGAAGTCTAGCGTGAACTACTTTAACTTTATATAAACACATCCCAAGTTCTACTAAACTACTTTATTCCTTCTGAAGCTTTCTTTTAGGTGAGAAATGAATAAAACATAAAAAAGTTTGAGACTCCACAAGTCTCAAGTAAAGCCAGGGAAGGTGTTAATGTGAATTAAAACCTTTAAATATTAAAAATTTAATTTCCTAGTTTTACATAAGATACCAATTCTAATAAAATAACATCAATTATCAATTAATGAATTAACTAACTAAAAGGATGTTAATAAGATAATTAATATCTATTAGACATATAATTAAGGAAAATGAAAATCACACTAGAAATTCAAACAGAAAGAGATTTAATAGAAGGAATTTAAGGCTTAGAAATTCCTTAACAGGGCTAAAGAAATGAAAGTGGTGGTATGAGGGCTGTCAATAGGTTTTAGTTTTGCTTTCACTTGTAGTCCCAAGAATCATAAATTAGTTTCTTCTTTCTCAAGTAAGGAAACTGTAGAAAACAGGTTCCAGTGACATAGTGATGATCATCTTCCAGATTCAATATTAAAGGAGGAATAGAGTCCAATTTGTAATTGTAAAACTTCACATCTGCAAAAATCTATGTACTCTCTGCCTTCTGAAGATATGATGAATAGCATGTGGTGACATGTTTGACCTGTTTATGCTGGTATGAGAAAAAGTAACTATGCATAGAAATGTGTTGTTGCTGTTGTTATGTGCCATCGAGTCGGACCCGACTCATAGCAACCCCTCCTTGGGTTTCTCAAGTGGTATCCCTACAAAAGTAGATTGTCCAAACTTCCTTCCGAGGAGCAGCTGGTGGGTTTGAACTGCCAGCATTCTGGTTAACAGTCAAGTGCCTTAGGCACTACTCTACCAAAGCTCTGCACAAAAATATACTAGAAGAAAATTCATTAAAATATTTATAGTGTCTCGTTATGTTGTGAGTAAATAAGATTTTGGTCTTTTATGTATGTATATGTTTCTTTCTTTCTTTCTTTCTTTTTTTTTTTTTTTACATTGGAAGGCATGCTGTTGTTATTAGGTGCCATCAAGTCAGCTCTGGCTCATAGCAACCCTGTGTATAACAGGATGAAACATTTCCCGGTCCTGAGCCCATTGTTGCAGCCACTGTGTCAATCCACTTTGTTGAGAGTCTTCTCCTTTTTTGTTGACCCTCCACTTTACCGAGCATAATATCCTTCTCCTGGGAGTGGTCCCTTCTGAAAACATGACAAAAATATGTGAGCATTCTGGCTGCACTTCTTCCAGGATAGGTTGTTAGTTCCTCTGTCAGCCCATGGTACTTTCAGTATTCTTTGACAACACCACAACTCAAAAGCGTCAACTTTTCTTCTTTGGTCTTCCTTACTCATTGTCCAGCTTTCATATGCATATGAGATGAATGAAAATATCATGGCTTGGACCAGGCATACCTTAGTCTTTTCAAAGAGACATCTTTGCCATACAGCACTTTTGTAGCAGATTTGCCAAATGCAATGTGTCCTCTGATCTCTTGTCTGCTGCTTCCATTGGTGTTGATTGTGGAAACAAGAAATATGAAATCCTTGACAACTTCAATCTTTTCTCCATTTACTGTGATGCTGCTCATTTGTTGGATTGTGAGGATTTTTGTTTTCTTTATGTTGAGGTGTAATCCATTCGGCAGACTGTGGTCTTCAGTCTTCATCATTATGTGCTTCAAGTCATTTTCACTTTTAGCAAACAAGGTTGTGTAATCTGCATATCACAAGTTGTAAATGAGTCTTCTTCCAATCTTGATGCCATGTTCTTTTTCATACAGTCTAGCTTCTTAGATTATTTGCTCAGTATAAGATTGAATAAGGATGGTGAAAGGATATGACCCTGACACACTCCCTTCCTGATTTTAAACCACGCAGTATCCTCTTGTTTGGTTTGAACAATGACCTCCTGGTCTATGCACAAGTTTCTCATGAGCACAATTAAGTGTTCTGGAATTCCCATTTTTCTCAATGCTATCCATAATTTGTTATGATCCACTCAATCAAATGTGTTTGAATAATCAATACAACACAAGTGAGCATCTTTCTGGTATTCTTTGCTTTCAACCCAGATCCATCTCACATCAACAGTGATATCTCTCATTCCTCATCCTCTTCTGAATCTAGATTGCATTTCTGGAAGTTCTCTGTCAATATACTCCTGCAATTGTTTATGAATTATCTTCTGCAAGAAGGGAGCTCTGGTGGCATAGTGCCTAAGGCATGTGACTGCTAACCAGAAGGCTAGTGGTTCAAACACACCAGCTACTCTTCAGAAGGAAGGTTGGGCACTCTACTTCTGTAATGATACTGCCTCGGATAACCAAGGAGGGGCCACTATGAGTCAGATCCAACTTGACAGCAGTGAGTTGTTTTTTGTTTTTTTTTTTTAAGTAATATTAATGATGTTGTAGTTGTTGTTGCTATGTGCCATTGAGTCGGCCCCAACTCATAGCAACCCCTCCTTGGGTTTCCAAGGCAGTATCACTACAGAAGTAGGATTGCCCAACCTTCCTTCTGAAGAGTACCTGGTGGGTTTGAACCACCAGCCTTCTGGTTAGCAGTCAAGTGCCTTAGGCACTATGCTACCAGAGCTCCTGATATTAATGATATAGTTTGATAATTTCCACATTCTTTGGGATTACCTTTCTTTGAATAAATACAAATATGGATCCCTTCCAGTCAGTTGGCCAGGTAGCTGTTTGCCAAATTTCTTGGCATAGATGAGTAGTGCCTCTGGAACAACATCCGTTTGTTGAAACATCTCAATGGGTATTCCATCAATTCCTGGAGCCTTGTTTTTTGCCAACTCCTTCAGTGCATCTTCATCTTCTCCCTTCAATACCATTGGTTCTTGACCATATGCCACCTCCTGAAATGGATGAACATCAGTCACTTCTTTTTGCTATGATGACGCTGTGTATTCCTTCTATATTTTTCTGATGTTTCCTGCATCATTCAATATTTTGCATATAGAATCTTTCAATATTTCAACTCAAAGCTTGATTTTTTTCTTCAGTTCTTTCAGCTCAAGAAAGGCCAAGTGTGTTCTTCCTGTTTGGTTTTCTAACTCCAGGTCTTTGCACAATTCATTATAATAATTGACTTTGCCTTGTTAAACTGCTCTTTGAAACCTGCTCAGCTCTTTTATCTTGTCATTTCTTCCATGTGTTTTAGCTACTCTCCACTCAAGGGCAAGTTTCAGAATCTCTTCTGACATCCATTTTGGTCTGTTCTTCCTTTCCTCTCTTTTTAACAATGTTTTGCTTTCCTCATGAATGATGTTGATGTCATCCCATAGTTTCTCTGGTTTTCAGTCATTGGTGTTCAATACATCAAATCTATTTTTAGATGGTCTCTAAATTCAGGAGGGATATGATCAAGGTCATATTTTGGCTCTTATGGACTTGTTTGAGTTGTTTTCAGCTTCAACTTGAACTTGCATATGAGCAACTGATGGTCTGTTCCACAGGAAGCTCCTGGACTTGTTTTGGCTAAAAATATTGAGCTTCTCCATCCTCTCTCTCCACAGATGAAGTCTATTTGATTCCTATGCACTCTGTTTGGTGAAACACATGTGTAAAGCCACAGTTCATGTTGTTGAAAAAAGTTATTTGCAATGAATAATTTGTTGGTCTTGCAAAATTCTATCATCAATTCTCTGGTGTCATTTCTATCATGAAGGCCATATTATCCAACTACCAGCGATTCTTCTTTGTTTCCAACTTTTGCATTTAATCATCAGTAATGATCAACACATCTTTATTCCATGTTCAGTCAATTTCAAACGCAAAAGTTGGTAAAAATCTTCAATTTTCTTATCTTTGGCTTTGGTGGATGGTATGGTATCCCACAAAGCAATGCTGTGTGGGATACCATGACGGTAGATAAGGCATTCTGTAAGTCCATGAATGGTAGTTTTGGAAGAAGCATTGCATACAGGGAAGGCAATTCCATATCCAGAATAAGTATCTATTCCGGTAAGAACAAAATGCTGTCCTTTCCATGATGTAGTATAAACTGGTCTTCCTTGGGGGTGTATGGATATTATCCTATCACTGACAGTATTGTACTTCAGGATAGATCTTGAAACTTTCTTTATGACTGTGTTAGACTGGGTTCTCTAGAGAAACAAAACCAGTAAAGCTTAGAGAGAAAGAGAGAGAGAGAGAGAGAGAGAGATTTATCTTGGGGAAATGGCTCACACACTTATAGAAGCTGGCAAGCCAAAGTTCTTGGATCAAAAGTCAAGCTGGAGGCTTTTCTCGACTCTTGCAGCTTCAGAGGCTGAGGACCTCAAGGCTGACAGGCAGTGTACTGGATGTTGACTCTAATAAATGATGAATCCAAGATCTCCGGGCCAAATGGTGGATTGTTCGCTCACGGACAGTTGTAGGCAGCGCAAAAGAATCCCGATCCACAGAAGAATGTCTCTTTACCCAGGATGTCCACAGATATACTGGAAGCAGGCCACACCCCTAGCAGAACTTCCTTTCAAGAGATTGGCTGCTGAAAACATAATCATCTGATCCCATCATGGGAATAACCACATCACAACAGCTTAAACCACACAGAATTGTGGTCCAGCCAAGTTGACACACTGCTCCAACTATCCCAATGACAATGAATGCCACACCATTCCTCTTCAATTTGTCAATCCTGGCATAGTAGATCGTATGCTTGTCTGATTCAAAATGGCCAAAATCAGTCCATTTCAGCTCACTAATGCCAAGGATATCAATCTTTATGCATTCCATTTCGTTTTGGACAACCTCTAGTTTTCCTAGATTCATACTTTGTACATTCCATGTTCTGATTATTAATGGATATTTGTAGCTGTTTTCTCATTTTGAGTCATGCCACTCCTGCAAATGTAGGTCCTATTACTCCATTCACATCATTAAGATCAACTATACTCTGAGGAGGCCACTCTTCCAAAGTCTTACATTGAATGCCTTAGGGGCTCATCTTTTGGCACTATATTGAACAGTGTTTCAAAGCTATTCATAAAGTTTTCTGGTCATATGTCAGACAGTGTTTCACTGCTATTCATAAGGTTTTCCCTGGCCATTTCTTTGAGAAGTGGATGGCCTCTTCCTTCTTCCTAGTCTGTCTTAGTCTGGAATCTCTGCTGAAACCTGACCACCATGGGTGACCCTCCTCGTATTTGAAATACCAGTGGCACAGCCTCCAACCTCACGGTGACATGCAAGCTACCACAGTAATCAGTAGCAGTTTTTTTTCTGCTGATTTATTAATATTCTATTGCTGTATTACAAAATAGTGTAATAAAACAATAACAACTGATTATGTCTGATTTCATGTGGATCAGGAGTCTAGACACAGCTTACCTGGGGACTCTGCTTAGAGTCTCAAGATGTTGGTCAACAATAGGGCCTCATCTGAAGGTTTGATTAAGAAAGAATCTTCTCTTGATATCCTCAAATTAATTTTCTTGCAGATTATAATTCATGAGGGCTTGCAACTTTTCTGAGCTCAGAGAAAGCCTAAAACATGCTTTAATCAGGCCCACTCAGGTTAATTTGTTTTTTTATTAACTCAAAGACAAATGATTATTGTTGGATCCAACTCCACCACAGTGAGTTTGGGTTTTGGTTTTGGTTTGAACTGGAACGATACGGTTTGAGTTTACCAAAGAGCAGGTAATGCAAAGACAAAAAAAGAGTAGTGCAAACTATTGATGTGTTTGGCAGCTAACTGAAAGGTTGGAGGTTCAAGTCTACCCAAAGGTGTCTTTGGAAAAAAAATCAGCCATTGAAAATCCTATGGAGCACAATTCTACTCTGACACACATTCTTGAGTCAAAAATCAACTGGTTTCATTTTATTTTAACTCTACCTCAAAAGAAGAGAAACCAAATTAATTTGAAAGTACTTTAAAGATGTTTCTTACTTCTAGAAGAAAGACTTGTTATAGCTGCCTCAGCAGCAATGCTGCTTATGTAATTATACCCTAAAGCAACCAGTGCTGCAGATAGAAACATGCTGGGAAGATGCAGAACTTAAATCCCAGTAAGATTTGCATCTTTAAGATGTCTGAAATTTCTAAAAACTTGGTTGGTAATGGGTGTCAGAAACACACAGCAGACATTCAGTAAGAATTTACTGAACTGACAAGTCTCATTTAAGTTTCTTTTTGGAAGGTGAAGACCAGACTGGCTCTCTTTACTAACACATTTCCACCAGGAAGCCCAGGACTAAATGGACACATAAAATTTACCTGCTCACTGAATTTAAAGGAGCAATCAAGCACAAGCAGACATTTATAATGTCCAGATGTTCCCTACTTTATTGAGAAGTTGTTTCTTGGGTAAGTTACCTAACCCAAGTCTATTTAAGCTGGTGTGGTTAGAGAGACCATGTACCACATTGATTCTGCTGGGGATCTGGCTTCCTTATACCATCCTCTGCTTCACCATGAGGAGGTAAACATCTAATTTACTTTTGCTCCCTTTGCTTGACAATCCTGATTCCAGTTAAATCAGCTCTTGTTGTTCAGCTGGAAGGATCCAATTCCCTTTCTTTTGCCAATCCCTAGCTAAGGGAGAATGAGCTCTCCTGGCATAGTGCCTAAGGCACTTGACTGCTAACCAGAAGTTTGGTGGTGCAAACCCACCAGCCATCCCAAGAAGGAAGATTAGACAACCAACTTCTGTAGAGATACCACTTTGGAAACCCAAGAAAGGGTCATATGAGTCAGAGACAAAGTGACAGTAACAGCAACAGCTAAGGAAGATAGCAAATATGTGGTGAATGGGTCTCAAAGATTAAGCCCAAGTGTCCTTGGTCCTCTGGTAATCGGGCAGGAGTACTGATATTATACTTCTCCTGTCATCTTCCACTTCTTATCACCCCCAAAAAGTCAGCAGATAGATTTGGGGAAAGAGAGAAAGTTTGTCTGCTATCCCAGTTCAGTGAAACATGAACTCTTTTCATTAGCAACATCTCTCTCAAAATACAATCTCCACAAATTCTTTAATACTGCTCCATCTCAGAGATGGGGTATAATTCTCCTCCCCTTGAGTGCTGACTGGGATTACTGGCTTGCTTCTAAGAAATAGAAGGAGAACATGACAGTGTGTCATCTCAGAGACTACGAGAGACTATGTCATAAAAGGTACTGCAACTTTCTTCTGGCCCGCTCTCTGAAGGGTACCAGCTGCCATGTCATAAGGATACTTGTACTGCTCTTTGGAAAAGGCCCACAAGGGGATCAGGGGGCCTCCTGCTAAGTGACAATCACAAAGACAGAACTTAGAAGGGATTCCTCCAGCTGCAGCTGATATCCTGACTGCAATTTCATGAGCCTCTCCCTGTGTCAGAACCATCACACTTAGCTGCTCTCCAATTTGTAACCTACAGAACTGTCCCATAATATGTGTTGTACTAAATGATGGGACAGTTTGTTACACAGCAATAGAAGAGATGGAAGGACAAAAGTCTTGGTTTGGAAGTCCAATGCCTAGAAGACAGCTTCTCTATACCGGTGCTCTTGAGAACACTCTACCTATTTATCAAGAACTGGAGGGAATAGAACTTGATGAACTACAATAAAGAAGGTAGAACTATGATCATGCATGTCTCCTGCTGGAACTTGGAGGAGAGGGTCATATCTTAAGATAGACTTTTCCCAAAAAGTGTAGAAATGTGGTGTTTTCATAAAAAGAACAGTACAAATGGTCACTATGATTTTAAGAAACCCTAAGAAAAAGCCAGGATAGAGTATTCATTTAGGGCTGTCAGGGTCCTTCCAAACATCCAAAGGAAAATGACCTACTGGACTGTGATTTGTCCTGCAAATGACTCAATGAGGCATGAAACAAAGGTGTCATCTGTCAAAAGTTTCCCTCTTGCCTTGTGGAATATCTTCATAATGCTGATTCATGACAATCCAACTATCTCTAGTAGTGGTAAACGCAAACAAAACCCACTGCCATTGAGGACAAAGTAGAACTGCCCCATAGGGTTGCCAAAAACTGTAAATATTTACAGAAGCACACTCTGGTATCTTTCTTTCATGAAGTGAACTACCAACCTTTTGGGTAACAAATGATTATTTTTCCCACATGCTACCAAAGCTCCCCTCTAGTCGTGTTAGCCTCCAGGAAAGAATTGTAGCAAGTAAGGTCTTTTCAGAGAAAGGTAAGGGAGTTGGCAGCTGATATATGACATAGCTAACATTCCCAGGAAATACTGGAAACCTGTCCTATGCTTAGGAGGTTGTGTGCAGAGTCCTGAAGATACTACTTAATCTCATATTTTAAATCCATTTCCCATTGTTCAGTATAGAAACCATGTTTTCATGTGCAGCAATAAAGATCAAGAAGGGCATACACTTCTGCTCATTGATAGACTGACTAGCTGCTAGCTGTAGTCAGATTCCACAGGACGTCAATGCCAATGTATAAAGAATGACAGTTCATTCCCAAAGAATCATGCTCTCCAGAGAGCTCCTGAAGAGGTCTTGGACAAGGTTCTTATGCAATTTACAATGCAATTTACATTTTTCCAAGAGTATGTAAAGCAAAATTTGAGTTTAATTGAAATCAGAAAAGGGACACATTAAACAAATAAACAAAAATACTTTTTCTGATTATCACATTTGAAGACTCAAAGCATCCCCAAAACTCTGGAATCCAGTTTATTCCAAAGAGACATCAACCATCATAAAATGTTTTCAATTTTTGAACGATTCACATTTTGTAGCAGAAAACAGAACAAAGTTCATCAGACAGCCTTCCTCTCTTTTGTCTAAAATCTGTTCACACAAAAGGTCTTTTCATAGGTTAAAATAAAAACAAACAACTTTCTTAGCCAATTGGAATTTTTAGTCTCAGTCTAGGATCCAATCACTTTACAAGAGGGCTCAGGACACCAAATCTGACCAGAAACTCCCAGGTTACCAGTGGCTACTTCACTGTCTTTCTAAGAGGGGATGGGTGCATTAGTCTGTGAGTAGAGTCACTCTCCTGTGGTCATTGTGCCCCTCAACAGTCACAGGAGAGTGAGGTGGGGATGAATGGGAATGAGAAAGCAAAGTGATGAAAGTATGAGGCTTTCATCAATAACCCACAGCAAAGCAGAATGGTCCAATTGTATAAATCACCCACTCCAAACATCCACACTCAAAACTAGAGGACAAGGAAAGAGCACATTGGAACTCAGGAGACAAAGGATGGTGACAGAGAACAGCAAGTTTTCCATAGAGACTTCTCACCTCCATCCTATGGTGTTCTTGCACTAACTCCATCTGAGTATTATAAAATTAAATTTATGAGGGGGAAGGTGAGAAGTCATGTGAAGGTTTGCTTTACTCTAACAGCAGAATGATCCTTTGGACTGATTGATTCAATTTTATTCCAGAATTGTAGATTATTTCATCCTAAAACTAGTAGTTGCGTTACAACTCATCTTGCCATACCCTGTAAGTTTTAAAAGATAAAGAAACTGAGAATTAATTAGAAATGTAGCCATGATCAGAACATGAGTTTCTTGGCCAGTAGTCTTTTGAATAATACTATTTTACATAGGCCATGAAATTATTCTACATAAACTTTGTTACAATCATAACTGTATTCCTGTTTATATATATGTACATGTATGTATGTATATATATATATAGACACACACATGTGTATATATAAAAATTAAGATTTATACTTTGTGCCTAACTTTATATTTTAATTGTAAACATTTCCAAATGAGACCTTAAGATTGCACTGTTTGTGTTACACACAAGCAATAATACTTATAGAACTCACAGCGAACCCTCCTTGGGTTTCCAAGGCAGTATCTCTATGGAAATAGATTGCCCAATCTTCCTTCTGAGGAGTGGCTGGTGGGTTTGAACTGCCAGCCTTCTAGTTAGCAGTCAAATGCTTAGGCACTACCACCAGAGCTTCCTATAGAACAGTGGTAAAAAGAAAAACAATGTTAAAAAGAGATAAGTAAGTTACCAGAATCTTCCCCTTATATCTATATGGCTTGTTTTCTCTTCTCCTTTAGACATTTACCCAGTGTCACTTTATTATTAAAAATAAAAATGCATATTCAATACTTCCAGCCCCTTTTCTCTAGAAAATTTATCATTATATAACATTTTAGCAATTTTGGTTAGTTTATTGTCTATATCCAACCAGCAGCATATAAGAATGACCATGACAGGGATTTGTACCTGTTTGATCACTATTATATCTTTGTTACCTAAAACAGTAGCTGATAGAGAATGTGTTTTCAACAAATATGTGTTGTATAAAAGAACAAAAGAGCAAATGAATAAGTAGATGAATATTTAATAGTAAGAGAGAAGGATCAACCAGGATAGCTATAAGACAAAGAATATGCAAGGGAAATATAGATACTGCTTGGGTGAAACTGGAAAGTTTCTATCAAAAATACTGGGAAATTTTAGATTGTAACAGAGTTTAGGTGGCCTAAAACTTTATATTCAGTGATTTAGATAACATAATGCTATCTCTCTCACTGGTCTATCCTTGATAAACTATTTGGAATACCATGCAGTAATAACTTGCTCAAATGAGTAACCTCCAATCTGCTATCTAGGCGCTATTAAATGTCTAATAGAGAGAGAAATCATTTTTATTGCATGATATCCTAAGGAGACATGTTATCTATTTACTCCTTAAGTATTTTATATTCATAACTAACCAGTAAATTGAATCAGCTTTTTACTGATTACTTTCAGTGAAAGCTGTCCAATGTTAGGCTTTCACTTTTTCAAAATTCAGTGCAAGAACAAGCCCTATGAATTATATTTCTGTATTTTCTGAGAAACTAACACAGAAGTCTGTTTACTATTCAATGTCTCTTAAATAATATTTAACCTAAGTTTTCTTTAAACCCAGTAATTTGGGGGGAGGCAGATTCAACTGGAGAACTGATATATTTTATCCCACCTAATAACATTTTTCTGTCTTTCTGTTGGCTACAGGAAGTTTAGAACCATTGTCATCTTCTCAGAGTGACCAACCTCTCTATTTGTCTGGGACTGATGGGTTGCCTCTGACATGGGACTTTTAATGTAAAATTGGACATGTTGAGCTAACTAACATAATTAGTCCACCACTCATCTGTCAGTTTGTCATACTGTGATGGCTTTCAGGTTGCTGTGAGGCTGAAGGCCATGCCACAAGTATTTCAAATACCAGCAGGGATACCAATGGTGGACAGGTTTCAATAGAGCTTCCAGATTAAGACAGACTAGAAAGAAGGAAAGGGCCATCAACTTCTCAAAGAATTAGCCAGTGAAAATCTTATGAATACCACTGAAACACTGTCTAATATATTACAGGCAAACTTTCTGAATAGATGTGAAATATTGTCTGACATAGTGCCAGAAGATAAGCCCCTCAGGTGAGAAGGCACTCAAAATATGACTGGGGAAGAGCTGCCTCCATAGAGTAGAGCCAACCTTGATGATGTGGATAGAGTAAAGCTTTTGGGACCTCCATTTGCTGATGTGGCACAGCTAAAATTGAGAAGACAGCTGCAAATATCCATAAAGATAGTATCCTAGGCATTAGTAGATATCAATCTTCATGCTTTCAATTTCATTTTTAACAGCTTCCAGTTTTCCTAGATTCATACTTCATACATTCTATGTTCTAGTTATTAATAAGCATTAGTGGGGAGCTCTGGTAGCATAGTGCCTGAGGCATTTGACTGCTAACCAAAAGACTGGTGGTTCAAACCCACTAACCACTCCTCAGAAGGAAGGTTGGGCAATCTACTTCCATAGTGATACTGTCTCAGACACCCAAAGAGGGGTCGCTATGAGTTGAGGCCAACTCGATGGCATATAACAACAACAACAACAACATGCATTAGTGAGCTGAAATGGGCTGGTTTCAGTCATTTTGAATCAGACAGCAATATGATCAACTATTCCAGGAATGACCAATTGAAGAAGAATGGAATGGCATTCATCTTCACAAAGAATGTTTCAAGGTCTATCCTGAAGTACAATGCTGTCAGTGATAGGATAATATCCATACCCCTACAAGGAAAACCAGTGAGTTTGGTTTTGGTTTGGTACAAGGAACACCAGTTAATAGTACTAACATTCAACTTTATGCACCAGTCACCAAAGCCAAAGATGAGGAAATTAAAGCTTTTTACCAAATTCTGCAGTCTAAAATTGACCAAACATGCAATCAAGATGTGTTGATTACCACTGGTGATTGGAATGCAAAATTTGGAAACAGAAGAATCACCAGCAGGTGGAAAATATGGCCTTGGTGATAGAAATGACACTGGAGATTGCATGACAGTATTTTGCAAGACTAATGATTCATTCATTACAGATATCTTTTATCAAAACATAAACAGGGCTACACACATGAACTTCACCAGATGGAGTAGAAAGGAATCTGATCAACTACATCTGGGGCAAGCGGGGATAGAGAAGTTCAGAATCTTCAGCCAAAACAAGACCAGGAGCTGACTTTGGAACAGACCATCAACTGCTCATATGCAAGTTCAAATTGAAGCTGAAGACAATTAACACAAGTCCACAAGAGCCAGAATATGTCCTTGATTATATCCCTCTGGAATTCAGAGACCATCTGAAAAATAGAGTTGATGCATTTAACACTAATGACTGAAAACCAGAAGTTTTGTGGGACGACATCAAAAACATCATCCATGAAGAAAGCAAAATGTCATTAAAAAAACAAGAAATGAAGAAAAGACCAAAATGGATGTCAGAAGAGACTCTGCTACTTGTTCTTGAGTGTTGTTGTTGTTGTTGTTATGTGCCATCGAGTCAGCCCTGACTCATAGCGACCCCTCCTTGGGTTTCCGAGGCAGTATCACTACG
>NW_006921663.1:6186649-6191641 GCF_000298275.1 Orycteropus afer afer
AGCAATATATTAAGAGGGAACTTCCAGAAATACAACCTGGATTCAGAAGAGGACATGGAATGAGGGATATCATTGCTAATGTCAGATCGATCTTGGCTCAAAGCAAAGAATACCAGAAAGATGTTTACTTGTGTTTTATTGACTATGCCAAAGCATTCAATGGTGTGGATCATAAATAATTATGGATAACTTTGAGAAGAATGGGAATTTCAGACCTCTTAATTTTGCTCATAAGAAACATGTACATAGACCAAGAGGCTGTTTTTTGAACAGAACAAGGGGATACTTCATGGTTTAAAATAAAGGAGTCTATCATGTTTGTATCCTTTCACCATACTTATTCAATCTGTATACTGAGCAAATAATCTGAGAAGTTGGACTGTATGAAGAAGAACATGACATCAGGATTGGAGGAAGACTCATTAACAACCTGCGATATACAGATGACACAATTTTGCTTACTGAAAGTGAGGATGACTTAAAGCACTTACTTATGAAGATTAAAGACTATAGTCTGCAGTATGGATTAAATCTCAACATAAAGAAAACAAAAGTCCTCACAACTGGGACAATAAGTAGCATCATGATTGTTCTGGTTACCTAGTATCACTCTGACAAGGATATACCACAAATGTGATGGATTTAACAAACAGCAGTTTATTCTCTTACAGTTTGGAGGTTTTAAGTCCAAGTTCAAAGTGCCAGGCTCTAAGGGCTGAGTGAAAGCCCCTCAACCTTGGACTTCAGCTCTGCCTCTGCTCCCGGCCCACTGAAGCTAGAGGCTTTTCTTCACTCAGGTGCTGGCTGCTGAGGTTGACAAACCCAAGGTTGGCAAGTAATAAGGCACAGTCCTGATGTTACCAAACCATACAGCAGGCCATTAATTCAAGTCCATTGAAAGTCCCAAGGTCGGCAAGGCATGGCAGGCTGGTGAACAACAACACAGCGGGGTTCAAGCATGCCATAAACTAGAGACTATTCCCAATTTCTTATGTACGGGAAGCAGACTATACCCCTAAACTAGCTAGTCAGCTGCTCCAATAGATTCCACCATGGAGTTAATTACCTACCTATCTTACCATGGGGAATAACTACATCCAGCTGCCCAGCCATTCAACCAGGCTTGGGCAAGTTGACACACAAACTTAATTATCACAAGGATAAATGGAGAAAAGATTGAAGTTGTCAAAGATTTCATATCACTTGGTTCTACAATCAACACTAATGGAAGCAGCAGTCAAGACATCAGATGTCATATTGCATTGGGAAAATCTGTTACAAAAGACCTGTTTTAAGTGACAAAGAGCAAAGATGTCTTTAAAGACTAAGGTGTGCCTCACCCAAGCTGTGATGTTTTCAGCCTCCTCATATGCATGTGAAATCTGGACAATGAATAAGGAAGACCAAAGAAGAGTCGATGCTTCTCAGTTGTGGTGTTGATGAAGAATACTCAAAGAACCAGGAACTCCCAAAAGAACTAACAGATCTGTCCTGGAAGAAGTGCAGCCTGAATACTCCTTGGAACCAAGAATGGCCAGACTTTGTCTCACTTACTTTGGTCATGTTGTTAGAAGGACCCATTCAATGAAGAAGGATATCGTGCTTGGTAAAGTGGAGGGCCAATGAGAAAGGGGAAGGCCCTCAGTGAGACAGATTGACACAGTGGCTACAATGATGGGCTCAGGTATAACCGGCATCATGAAGCTGGCCCAAGACAGGGCAGTGTGTGTTTTGTTTTGTTGTCCATAGCATCGCTATGAGTCAGAGATGACTCAAAGGCACCTAACGACAACACAACTGCATAATTGGTTACCCAACTTCTGATTATAAAAGTAATATATGTTTGCCTTAGAAATGTTAAAGAAAAATGTGAAGGAAGAACAATGAGTTGTAAACACATAAGCTAAATAAAACTCACTGCCATGGAGCTGATTAGACTCAACTCATAGCAACCCCCCCCCTTGGGTTTCTGGGGCAGAATCTCTACGGAAGTGGAAGTAGATTGCCCAATCTTCCTTCTGAGGAGTGGCGAGTTTGAACTGCTAGCCTTCTGGTTAGAAGTCAAATGCCTTAGGCACTACACCACCAGAGCTCCTCATAAGCTAAATAGGAAATTTGATCATCCACTCTCAGTTCTGGTTCCAAATTCCAACTAAACAAACAAACAAACAAACTCACTGCCATGGAGTCAACTGTGATTCATTGCGGCCCCTCCTTGAGTTTCTAAGGCAGTATCTCTAGGGAAGTAGATTGCCCAGTCTTCCTTCAGAGGAATGGCTGGTGGGTTTGAACCACCAGCCTAAACCCAACTAGTCAAATCAAATTTTCTTAAGCTAAATAGGAAATTTGATTTGATTAGTTGGGTTTTGGAACCAGAACTGAGGCTAAGAGCGGGTGAGTAAAGTGATGGAATTATAAGTAACTGATGTGGGTAGGGCAGCAAAAAGATGGTTTCTTTATGTGTCTTGTAGAGGAGAAAGGAAGTGGCACACATTATTGAAGTCCAGACCCCTCTTCGAGTTTCTGAGGCAGTATCTCTACAGAAGTAGATTGCCCAATCTTCTTTCTGAGAAGTGGTTGGTGAGTTTGAACTGACAGTCTTCTGGTTAGCAGTCAAATGCCTTAGGCGCTACACCACCAGAGCTCCCATTAAGTGGTAGGGGAGAAAAAAAATAGAGATAACAGGCAAGGAAAGTGTTTATTTTTATTGTTTGCTCAAGGTATTTTATTTCATTTTTAAAATTTTCTCATTAAGACTTCATATTGACAATCGTTTGGATTGATTTTCACATGTGCTTGTTTTTGTTTGGTGTTAACTGATATGTCTTAGACTCTGAACAGAGTTATAAATTAATGGATTAGGTAGGTGCTAAGTAAAAAGCAGGTATCTGTCTATACCAAGATACCTGTCTCAGAAGTATTTGCCTAAGTATTGTCATTGTAAAGTGACAAAGGTCCAAGTAGAGATGTTTTGGTTGGAAATGGTGCAAAAAGAATCCCAGCCTCTGCCACATATTGAAAGCACTTCCTTGTGTCCCTGATGTCACCACTTTTTCAAACTGTGTTCAGCCAACGTATTGTTTTTCTGTCCACGTAATTTTCAGTAACACCCACCAAATCTCTAGGAGTGATTTCATCTAACATAACACCGGGCAAAAATTCAACTTGATGTGAGCAAAATGGTATCATAGAATTCACATCTCTGAATGAAACTCTTAATGTACATTCTGAAAGAGAATAAAAGAAATGAAGAAACCTAGGGATGTGAAATTAAGATATCTTAACCCACTAATTCTAAGAGAAAATAACTAAATAAGACATGTTTATTTTATAATTTGATTGCAGCCTCACTAAGAAAAGCAAACTTACACAATTCTACTCAGAGTGAATCCACCTTACAGCACTAAGTAACTAAAACCCAGTCTTTTTTAGAGAAGCTTTTTCCATCAGATTCGAGACATCATAAAGAAGTCTGCTTTATGTTTCAGGAATGTGATGACTCCCTTCTTCACATACATTATTATTTCCAGTCAAAGAAATCCCATTGAATATAGATGACTTCTAATTTTTCAACTCACTTCATATACTGCTATTATTTTATATTTTGTAAGATGATCAGTTCACCATTCAATTTAGTTTACCATTCGGTGAATGTGTATTATTTTTGACAATGCAGAGATATGAGAAAAGGAATCTTCGAATGTTGTCAGAACATTCGCACCAGTTTGTTTAGTATTTGATGCAATACATTGTTCTGTCACATGGAAACTTGGACACCTAAATGTAGATTTTCATCCACGAGACTTGATGCTCACAAATCCCATTACTGAATAATAGGATCTATAAGCCCCATTTGAAAATGTGCCCCCTATGGTCTGAACTGAATTCTGTCATGTGCGTGATTGAATGAATGGACCCACTGTTGTCTACATCTCCATAAGCTGACAGCCCAGCCTTGGTTCTGGTATAATTTTTTTTTTGTTTTGCTTTGCTTTGTGTTTTATTTTGTAAGTAGAGTCCTTAATCACATTAGAAGTGATTACAATTCCCTGGCCAATACCACAGCCTGCCCCTGCTGAAGCCATTCTTACTGAGCCTGTCTGCTTCATGAGTAATGGATTTACATGACATTGATGAGATGACATTATCCTCTCAATATAGTTTATTTTGTCCAACAATTGATGCTTTTCTTTATCATACAGAAGTTTGGAAGACACAGGAGAGTTTTTAAGTAGAAGAAAACATTTTCTCTATACTTTTTTACTTAAGATATTGTTTTTGTTATTGTATGCTTTATGAAAGCAATTCTCTCAATATCAACTGACTTTTCAATTTATTATGCAGTAACGGAAAAAAAAAAAAAAAAAAAAGTATAAAGATGTCAAATCTGAGCTCAGATAGTGCCCTAAATCTTTATATACAGTTCTGGGTATCATAAAGCATAATGATTAAGAAATGGTCTGGGACATCAGATTACCCTGGTTTTGAAAGTTGGATCTTCCTTCTGTGGCCTTTGAAAAGTCACCCAAACTCTCTAAATTGACGTTTCCAAAAAAACAAAACTCACTGTCATCAAGTTGATTCCCACTCATATAGACCCCCATAGGGTTTCCAAGGCTATAAATTTTTACAGAACCAGACTTCCTCATCTTTCTCACAAGGAGTGGTTGGTGGGTTTGAACCACTGACCTTTAGGTTAGTAGCCAAACACCTTAACCATTGTACCAGCAGAGCTCCTTACATCAGAGCTTACCAATCTGTAAAATATAAATAATAATCTTTACCTCTTAGCATATTTAGAGGAGTCAAGGAAATAATGCAAGTGTGACATAGCAGAGTACCTGTTACAAAATTAATTCTGTTTTAATGGCCACCATTATTGTTATTAAGGAGTTCTGGTAGCATAGTGCCTAAGGCACTTGACTGCTAACCAGAAGGCTGGCGGTTCAAACCCACCAGCCACTCCTCGGAAGGAAGATGGGGCAATCTACT
>NW_006921663.1:6191741-6197431 GCF_000298275.1 Orycteropus afer afer
AACCAGAAGGCTGGCGGTTCAAACCCACCAGCCACTCCTCGGAAGGAAGATGGGGCAATCTACTTCCATAGTGATACTGCCTTGGAAACTCAAGGAGGATCGCTATGAGTCGGGTCCGACTCAATGGCACATAACAACAACAACAATATTATTGTTATTAGAGAATATCAGGAAAGTAAGAACATTTCTTTGTATATTTAGAATAGTAAAACACCATTCATATACTTAACAAATATATATATTCTATCATAAAGTTGTACATTTATTTTTATTTTCCATCATTGATAATAGCATTTATTAAAATTCCTGGTTCCAATTACCTCTCCCATTATAGTATTACACTGTATGAAAATAAAAATATAATCAAGGTGGGTGTTCACCATCTGTACATTAGGATCCTCCAGTTACACAGGAATACTTTGGAAAAACATAACCAAGCCTCCCATTTTTCTTCTTTCTACTCACCTCTCCTGCCCATTTTCTTCACCTCTTCTCATAGGAAAGAATTTGCAGCATTTGACCCTTTGTAAACCTTGGAACTGGGAAGCTTGGGCTGTCCAGAAAGAAAGAAACTTGAGTTTATAGTCTGAAAAAGAAAAAACCATGAAAGACTTGAGCTAAGGATTCAAATTTCCAACTCTTGTATCTACCCTGAACTAAATTTGGTCACTCACCACTGTTTGAGCTGCTTTAAAAAGAGTCTGTGAATGTGTTCTTAATCTGATCATTGAGTGAAGACACACAAAAGGCTGGTGAGAACAGCAGGCTCTCCACACCAAGGATGCTCATAGATGCTGTCACTGGTTAAATACTCTTAGAGCAACAGAAGCAAGATTCTTCATGGGAAGAGGCCCTTACTTTAGCTTTGTAAGCTACAGTCTCCAGAATCTAAACCACTAGTTGATGTCAAGTAAGCTCTGATTTCATGGCAACCACATGTGTGTCAGAATAGAACTGTACTCCATAAGATTTTCAATGGAAATAGATCAACAGGACTTTGTTCCCAGGCACCTCTGAGTGGACTCAAACTGCCAAACTTTTAGTAGCCTAGCATGGTAACTATTTGCACAAATCAGGAATTCCCTCTAGAACCTGTTACTGTTTGTGTTGTTATTAGGTGCAAATTGTACACTTTTTAAAGTAAGGCCACACAAAAACACACATGCAAAAAAAAATCTAGATTTCTACACTAATAAAAATATTTTAATTTCTGCAAATCTTTTCCCAAAACACCTGCTGATTTTCTTCCCGTGAATCTACTTAAAATATCATACATAATCAATTCTTTCAATAAGTTATTCATGAAGCAAACTATTTAGTTATATGTTGTTCAGAAAAAATGTACTTCAGCATTTACTATAGACAAACAGAGATACACACCGAAGGTCTCCTCATAATAATATCATATTTTTGGAATGATAAGGGAGCAATTCCTCCTCGAAACTTCCCAATGGAGTTTAATCAGAAATGAAATAGAATTCTTAAAAGCACAGGAAAACACCTACAATGATTATGACACATAATACATTATTCTTGTTTTTTATGACAATGTAAAAATCACAATTTTTCCTGGGAGATCTGATCCACATATGAAAATAATTTTACCACCATTGATTCTGGTCATGCTAGACCTGTGTTGGCCTACAAAACCTTTTCTATGTCCTTAGTCATTTCACTTGGTAAAATTGCTATAATAACTTAGACCTAAAATGTCACATTCATATTGTGCTTGAATCGTTATTAAATATTCTCACATCTATTATCTCCAACAATTATCTCAAGTGTTCCTAAATAATTCCATTAAATGAGAAAGTCTGAGATTAATCATACCAAATTATAGATGAACCCACCTAGTTCATCTATAATGGTTTATAGTTGTGCTGGCCTACAACACAGGTTGACGTAAGTATTTTAGAAACAATTCTAACAACACCAGCAGTGTTTTCAGTGTGCTTATGTCCACATCTCCTGAAGCTATACAAAATGAGTGTTACATAGAAATCTAAAGGTCATTTGTATTTAAAAAAAAAAAAAAGACAGGTATGGATATGGCTTAAAAAAGAGAAACACAGTCAGTCTCTTTCTAGCCTCATTCTGAGAGGCAGACAGTCTAGGATTAGAATGTAGAGGAGGATATATGTGCATAGGTTTGCCATATAGGAGGCAGAAAAACTTGTGACACAGAAAACCCACCTTCACTATGTATCCTCATTATTTGAGAAAATAGCCACTGCTCCATCACCCAACCCATTTGTCCATACTACCAGTTATTTTACTTTATTTCTCTTCAAATTCCAGGAAGAATTGTAGGCCAATTACTTTCTGTTTCTGTAAACTGGGCAACGGTAAATGCTTTAAGAAGCCTTATTAGCTAAAATGTCCAGAGGGCCCAAAGCTTTGACCAGATGAAAATACTCTTGTTTGTTTTCAGTATCTCTACTTCCTGCTGTAACTCTAGATCTGGTTTGCTAGCTCTCTCTGAAACAGAGGAAAATACAGGAAGATGGTCAGATTTAGATCTCAAACAATAAAAATTGGAAGTTGAGGACCAGTTACATACTGTAGTTCTAAGTATCAAGGAAGGAGATTTTATAGCACAGCATGTAAGGTGTTTGGCTGCTAACCAGTAAGTTGTTGGTTCAAACCCCCAAGCTGCTCCACAAGAGGAAGATGAGGCAATCTGTTTCCATAAGAATTTACAGCCTTGGAAACCCTAAAGGGGTTGCTATGAGTTGGAATTGACTTAATGGCAGTGTTTGTTTATTTTTTTAGTATCAATGAGATGTATGGAAAGGTTTGGGGGAGTAGGGAGACTTTAAAGAAAAGAGAAATAAGAACTGAAGGGGAGATAAAGAACTTAAAGTTTTGTACAATTCTGGAACTAGCAAAGTGACCTTAACTAGGTGGGTTCATCTATAATTTGGTATGATTAATCTCAGACTTTCTCATTTAATGGAATTATTTAGGAACACTTGATATAATTGTTGGAGATAATAGATGTGAGAATATTTAATAACGAATCAAGCACAATATGAATGTGAAATTTTAGGTCTGTTATTATAGCTATTTTACCAAGTGCAATGACTAAGGACATAGAAAAGGTTTAAATTAATAGGGTATTAGTTATTCTATAGTTCAGTCATTTCAAATTCTCTCAGTTAAAAAAAAAAAAAAAAAGGAGAAAAGAATGTCCATTTACCCTAAGATCTTGCAAATCTTTTAATCTTTTAGGTAGTTGCCTCAGTACCTCATAAAGGCTTACAAACTCTAAATTACTGAGGTTGCCTGAAGATTTCTTAAGTCAATGGTAACTGAGTTTTGACATGAAGGTTGTAAGACGTGCTGAGCTATGTTCATTCAACTAAACAATTATTCAGCTTCCAAGTATGGAATCAGACAGTTCCTCAGAGTCTTTTCTCTCCAATACAAGGTTATGCTGGCCATGGCAGGTTTTATTAATGGACCAATCCTTCACCTCTTCTTAAATGTATGTCCTTTGCCATGTGACTTTGCAGTCTCTCCTACTCTTAGAGAGATAGTGTGTATTTCTTTTCCTCTGACTTTGTGTCTGGTCATATGCCTGGCTTTGACAAATAAAGTACTGCAGACATGACGGTGTGCTAGCTCTGAGTTAATGCCTCAAGAGATCTTGTAGGTTTCAATTTGCTTTCCTGAGAAGAAATACATCTTGAATAGCTAGTCCAAGGAAGATGAAAGACATATGGAGCAAAGCTGCCCAAGAGAAGCTCAGCCATCCACAAGATGTTCCACAAATGCCTGAGCTGAATCAAGGCTTATTTTGTGTGCTACTGAGTAGTGCCTAAGGCATTTGACTGCTAACCAGAAGGTTGGTGATTCAAACCCACCAGCCACTCCTTGGAAGGAAGACTGGGCAACCTACTTCCATAGACATACTGCCTTGAGACCCAAGGAGGGGTCACTATGAGTCGTCATTGACTCCACAGCAGTGAGTTTGGTTTCTTGGTTAGAGAATCTGTAGTTGTGTGTTATGTAGGCTAGTATTGTAGCAATAGGTAATCTATGCACTGATCTTCCAGAATTAATCACATCTTTTGGTACAATAGGAGTGACTATCATGTCAATTCTTCTCATTGTGGGTTTACCTCATTTCAGTTGATATTTTATATTTGTTTCCACAAGTGACACTGCATTTCAATACTACTTCTAAATACTAAAATTTGCTACAAATAATAGACAATTATTTATTATTTCAGATAAAACTTTATGAAATTCAGCCTAAAGAGCCTAAGGTACATATATGTATACATTTTTTACCAGTTCTGGCAGCTCAGTATTTGGGTGCTCAGTCGATAACCAAAAGGTAGGTGGTTTGAACCTAACAGCTGCTCCACGGGAGAAAAATGTGGCAGCCTGCTTTCGTAAAGATGTACAGCTTTGGAAACCTTATGGGGCAGTTTTATTCTGTCCTATAGGGTTGCTATGACATTGGATTTAACTCAACATCAATGGGTTTTGGTTTATACTTTTTTTTTCCTATTCTACAACTACATGTTCAAAGAATAAAGTCTATGGCTTTTACTTAGATTTGGGGTTCAAATGAACCTGACAATTCTAAATTATACTCAGAAGAGATCAGTAAGTTTAATGTTTCTATTTGTGATGTAATAACCTGTTGTCCTCCTCTAAATTCTTAGGGGATTACTGAGAAGTTGATAGAATGTTTCTTGACTATATTCTTTTGAAATGTTAAGATCCTCAATCCCCTTGAGAGTACAAAGACTGCCTCCTTTTCTATGAAAATCAATGTTGTTGTTATGTGCCGTCGAGTTGGCCCCGACTCATAGCGACCCCTCCTTGGGTTTCCGAGGAAGTATCACTACGGAAGTAGATTGCCCAACCTTCCTTCCGAGGAGTGGCTGGTGGGTTTGAACCGCCAGCCTTCTGGTTAGCAGTCAAGTGCTTTAGCCACTATGCTACCAGAGCTCCTATGAAAATCAATATTTAAAAGATAATTTTGGGTATACATGAGTAAACAAAAACTATGCCAACTTGATTGCACAAAAAAACAAATAATAAAACATTTATTGTTCTTATAATTTAAGAATATAATAAATGTTATGTTACTTTTTTTGTCAATAAGCTTAAAAAACATGAATAACATAAATCTTCAGAGAAGATTTTCTCTTCTGCATAATGCCCCCTGAGATGTTTTCAGGCACTAAAGAATTTTCTGAATTAACCTATGAAAATAGTTGTCTTTTTAAAAAACAGTAAACAAAAGGAAAAGAAAAGTATGCGAAATTTCCCAGAGAAGTCCCTTCTAATTTACACTAATGGGTGTGCAGGTCATATGGAAAATTAAACACCGAAATCTAAATTTTCAGGACAAGAGAGTATGTGCACAAATCGTATTACCAGCTAATGGGATTTGTGTGGTTCCCCAGTGACCTATTTAGAATATTTACCCCCTGCTGTTCAAGATGAATATATCATGTGAACTAAACCAGAATACACAGTGCTACTGTTGGCTTTTCCTCAATCTGTCAAGTGATTCATCTATGATTTCCAAAGGATACTGGCAACCATACCAGTTTCTGTATCTGGCTGATTCAGGGCAAAATGACATCTATATTTTTTGTTTGAAATCCTCCAAAACTTACTTCAGTTTTTTTTTTTTCTTTTTTTTCTTTTAGTGTTTCTCTCCCTTT
>NW_006921663.1:6202155-6254951 GCF_000298275.1 Orycteropus afer afer
TTATGCACAGGGAGACAGCTCAGGGCGCAGAAGAGTATGGAGGGATGGACACTGGGAAGAGGTAACTATGGGGAGGAAGTGGGAGGGGAGCTATTGCATTGTAAATTTTGGTCAATGACATGAGACAAAGTATATATGAACTCCTGTATGAAAAGTGAATTTACTCTGTAAACCTTCACCCAAATCAAAATAAAATTAAAAAAAGAAAATAGTGCTGCAATGAACATGGGTGTGTACATACCTGTTCTTGTCCTGGCTCTCACTCTTTAAGATATATACCTAGTCATGGGATTGCTGGGTCAAATGATATTTTTAATTCTAACTGTTCAAGGAATTGCCATACTGCTTTCCATAGTGCTTGTGTCATTTGACAGTCCCACCAGCAGTGTATGAGAGTCCCAATCTCTCCATATCCTCATCAGAATTTGTTATTTTCTGTCTTGTTGAACTTTGCCTTTAGTGCTGGGACAAGATGATATTTCATTGTTGTTTTGATTTGTATCTCTCTAATGGCTAATGGTGGCCAGAAAGTGAGCAGGGTGATTGGGAACAGATAAGGGAGATGAACTTGTCTGTCAGTTTGTCATCCTATGGTGACTTGCATGTTGCTATGATGCTGGAGGCTAAGCCACTGGTATTTCAAATACCAGCAGTGTCACCAATGGTGGACAGGTTTCAGTGGAGCTTCCAGACTAAGACAGACTTGAAAGGAGGAAAAAGCCATCTACTTCTCAATGAATTGGCCAGTAAAAACCTTATGAATAGCAGTGAAACACTGTCTGATATATTACTGGAAAGCTTTATGACTATAGCCCTGAAACATTGATATAGTGCCAGAAGATGAGCTCATCAGTTTGGAAGACACTCAAAACATACCTGAGAAAAAGCTGACTCCTCAGAGAAGAGCTGACCTTAATGATATGGACAGAATAAAGCTTTTGAAACCTACTTTTGCTGATGTGGCACAACTCAGAATGAGAAGAAACAGCTGCAAACATCCATTAATAAGTGGAATGTGGAATGTATGAAGCATGAATCGAGGAAAATTGAAAGTTGGGGAAAAAAAAAAAAAAAAAAGAAATGGAACACATAAAGATCAATATCCTAGGTATTAGTGAGCTGAAATGGACTGGTTTTGACCATTTTGAATCAGAAAACCACAGGATCTACTATGCCATGAATGACAAATTGAAGAGGAATAGTGTGACATTAGTCATTCCAAAGACTGTTTCAAGATCTATCCTGAAGTACAATGCTGTCAGTGATAGGATAATATCCATATGCCTTCAAGGAAGACCAGTTAAGAGTGCTAGTATTCAAATTTATGCACCAGTCACCAAAACAAAAGGTGAGTAAATTGAAGATTTCTACCAACTTTTGTGGTCTGAAATTGACTGAACAGGCAGTCAAGATGTGTTGATTATCACTGGTGATTGCAATGCAATAGTTGGAAACAAAGAAGAGTTAGGTTAGTTGGAAAATATAGCTTTAGTGATAGAAATAACTCTGGAGATTGCATGATAGAATTTTGCAAGATCAATGACTTATTCATTGCAAACACCTTTTTTCAACAACTTCTTCAGATGGAATACACAGGAATCAGATTAACTACATCAATGGAAAAATTCAATGTCTTCAGCTAAAACAAGGTCAGGAACTGATTACAGAACAGACCATCAACTGATTATATGCAAGTTCAAGTGGAAGTTGAAGAAAATTAAAACAAGTTCATGAGAGCCAAAATATAACCTTGTTAATCATCCCTCCTTAATTTAGAGACCATCTAAAGATTAGATTTAATGTGTTGAATACCAATGAGCAAAAACCAAAGGAGTTGTGGGATGACTTCAAGAACATTATCCAAGAAAGCAAGAGGTCATTGAAAAAACAGGAAAAGAAGAAAAGACCAAAATGGATATCAGAAGAGACTCTGAAACTTGCCCTCGAGTGGAGAGTAACTAAACCAAATGGAACAAATGACAGGATAAAAGAGATAAATAGACAATTTCAAAGAGCAGCTCAAGAAGACAAATTCAATTATTATAATGAAATGTGCAAAGACCTGGCATTAGAAAACCAAAAGGGAAGAACACAGTCGACATTTCTCAAGCTGAAAGAACTGAAGAAAAAATTAAGCTTTGAGTTGTAATATTGAAAGATTCTATGGTTAAATATTGAACGATGCAGGAAACATCAAATGAAGATGGAAGGAATGCACAGATTCAGTGCACTAAAAAATAATTGATTGACGAGTATCCATTTCAGGAGGTGGCATGTGATCAAGAACCAATGTTATTGAAGGAAGAAGTCGAAGCTGCACTGAAAGAAGTGGTAAAAGACAAAACTCTAGGAATTGACAGGATATCCACTGAGATGTTTCAACAAGTGGATACCACTCTAAAGGCCCTTGCTTGTTTAAGCCAAGAGATTTGGAAGACACCTACATGGCCTACTGATCAGAACAGATCCATATTTGTACCCATTCCAAAGAAAGGTGATCCCACAGAATGTGGAAATTATTGAACAATATCATTAATATCACATGCAAGTAAAATCTTACTGAAGATAGTTCAAGAATGGTTGCAGTAGTATTTTGACAGAGAACTTTCAATAATGCAAGCTGGATTCACAAGAGGACGTAGAATGAGAGATATCATTGCTGGTGCCAGATGGATCTTGGCTCAAAGCAAAGAATACCAAAAAGATGTTTACTTGTGTTTTATTGACTATGCCAAAGCATTTGATTGTGTGGATCATAACAAATTATGAATAACATTGAGAAGAATTGGAATTCCAGAATACTTATTGTGCTCATGAGGAGCCTATACATAGACCAGGAGGCTGTTGTTTGAACAGAACAAGGGGATACTGCATGGTTTAAAATCAGGAAGGGAGTGCATCAGGGTCGTATCCTTTCACCATACTTATTCAATCCATATGAGCAGCAAATAATCCTAGAAACTGGATTATATGAAGAAGAACGTGGCATCAGGGTTGAAGTAAAACTCATTAACAACCTGTCATATGCAGATGACACAATTTTGCTTGCTGACATTGAGGATGACTTGGAGCACTTACTGATGAAGACTGAAGAATACAGTCTGCAGTATGGTTTTCACCTCAGTATAAAGAAAACAAAAATCCTTGCCAATAAGCAGCATCACAATAAATGGAGAAAAGACTGAAGCTGTCAAGGACTTCGTATTACTTGGTTCTACAATCAGTACCAAAGGAAACAGCAGTCAAGACATCAGATGACCAATTGCGTTGGTCAAATCTGCTGCAAAAGATCTCTTTCAAGTGCTGAAGAGCAAAGATGTCTTCTTGAAGACTGAAGTGCGCCTAACTCAAGCCATGGTATTTTCAATGGCCTCTTATGCATGTGAGAGCTGGGCAATGAATAAGAAAGACTGAAGAAGAGTTGATGGTTTTGAATTGTGGTGTTGGAGAAGAATACTGAGCATACCATGGACTGCTAAAATAACTAAGAAATCTATTCTGTAAGTACAGCCAGAGTGCTCTTTGAAAGCGAGAATGGCCAGACCTTGTCTCACCTACTTTGGTTATTTTATCAGAAGGAATCATTCACTGGAGGAGAATATTATGCTTGGTAAAGCAGAGGATCAACAAAAAAGGAGGCCCTCAACAAGATGGATGGATATAGTGGCTGCAATGATGGGCTCAAATATAGCAAGGATCATGAGGGTGGCTCAGGACCACACAGTGTTTTGTTTTGTTTTGCATAAGGTCACTATGAGTCAGAGACAACTAGACGGCACTTAACAACAGCAATGGCTGATGATTGTAAACATTTCTTCATGTTTGTTGGCCACCTGAATATCCTTTTTGGTGAAATGTCTATTCATCTCTTCTGCTGACTTTTTAATTGGATTATTTGTGTTTTTGTTGTTAAGTTGTTGTAGTTTTCTATAAATTTTAGAGATAAGTCCCTTGTCAGATATATCACTGTTGAATTTTTTTCCCAATCTGTTGGTTCTCTTTTTATTCTGTTGGAGAAGTTTTTTGAAGCACATAAAAACTCAATTTTTAGAAGGTCCCATTCATCTAGTTTATCTTCTGCTGTTTGTGCATTCTGGTTTATGCTTGACAGTCTATTTAAATTGTTTTTGTTGTTGTTATGTGCTGTCAAGTTGGACCCGACTCATAGCGACCCCTCCTTGGGTTTCCAAGGCAGTATCACTATGGAAGTAGATTGCCCAACCTTCCTTCCGAGGAGTGGCTGGTGGGTTTGAACCGCCAGCCTTCTGGTTAGCAGTCAAGTGCCTTAGGCACTACGACCCCTAAGTGTGCCCCTAGTTTTTCCTTGAGGAACTTTATTGTTTTAGGTTTCACATTTAAGTCTTTGATCCATCTGGAGTTAGTTTTTGTGTATGGTGTGAAGTATGGATCTTGTTTCATTTTTCTATAAATGAATACGCAGTTTTGCCGACACCATTTATTAAAGAGACTATCTCTTCCCCATTTAATTGATTTCAGCTCTTTGTCACAAATCAGCTGACAACCAGTCCATGCATCTATTTCTGGGTTCTCAATACTGTTCCACTGGTCTATGTGTCTGTTTTTATACCAGTACCAGGCTGTTTTGAACACTGTGGCTGCATAGTATGTTTTGAGATCCAGAAGTATGAGCCTCCCTACTTTGTTCTTCTTCTTCAGTAGTGCTTTGCTTATCTGAGGTCTCTTTCTTTTCCATATAAAATTGGTGATTGGTTTTTCCATATCCTTAAAGAATGTTGGTGGGATCTGGATTGGGATTGCATTGAATATATAGATTGCTTCGGGTAGTATTGACATTTTCACAATGTTCAATCTTTCTATTCATGAGCATGATATATTCTTCCATTTATGTAGCTCTCTTATGGTTTCTTGAAGTAGTCTTTTTTTATTTTTGTTTGTAGAGGTCTCTTGTGTCCCTAGAGAGATTTATTCCTAAGTATTTCTTTCTTTTTTTTTTTGGTAGCTATTGTAAATCGTATTGATTTCCTTCCTTATTTCCTTTACAGCAATCTCTTTGCTGGTGTAGAGGAATCAAACTGATTTTTGTATGATTTTGTATCCCACCACTATGCTAAATCTCTCAATTAGTTGTAGTTTTTTGTTGTTGTTTTTGTTTGTTTGTTTGCTTTTATTTGCTGAGTCTCTTGGGTTTTCTAGGTATAGGGTCATATCATCAGCAAATAGGGATAGTTTAACTTCTTCCTTAACAATTTGAATGCCTTTGATTTCCCTTTCTTACCTTATTGCCCTGGCTAGGACTTGCAGTGCAATATTGAATAGAAGTGGAGATAGAGGGCATTCTTTTCTGGTTCTTGTTTGCAAGGGGGATGGTTTCAATCTCTTTCCATTGAGAACAATGTTGGTTGTTGGTTTTGCATATACATCCTTTCTTATATTTAGGAATGTTCCTACTATTCCTATTTTGCTGGGAGTTTTTATCAGGAACAGGTGTTGGATTTTATCAAATGCCTTTTCTGCATTGATTGATATGATCATGTGGTTCTTTTCCTTTGTTTAATTTATGTGGTGGATGACATCGATTCTTTTCCTAATGTTATTCCATCTTTGCTTAACTGGTATGAACCCCGCTTGGTCATAATGTATTATTTTTTGGATATGTTGTTGGAGCTAGGATTTTGTTGAAGATTTTTACATCTATATTCATGAGAGATATTGGTCTGTAATTTTCCTTTTGAATGATGTCTTTCCCTGGTTTTGGTATCAAAACCTGTTCAGTTTCTTCTTTTGTTATGGGTCTGTTCAACTTTTCCACCTCAATCTGTCTTAATTTAAGTAAGTAGTGTGTTTCTAGAAATCCATTTCTTCTAGATTTTCAAATTTTATGTATAATTCTTCATAGTATCCTGATGTTATCCTTTTAAATTCTGTTAGTTCTGTTGTGATGTCACCAAATTCATTTCTTATTCATGTTATTTGTATTCTCTCTCTCTTTTCCTTTGTTAAATTTGCCAATATTTTGTCAATTTTATTAATCTTTCCAAAAACCAACTTCTAGTCTAGTTGATTTTTTCTATTGTCTTTCTATTTTGTGTTTCATTTATTTCTGATCGAGTCTTTATTATTTCTTTTCTTCTGACTGTGGACTTTTTTTTTTCTGCTCTTTTTCTAACTTTTGGAGATGTTGGGTTAATGTATTGATTTTGGCTCTTTCTCATTTTTTTAATGTGTGTATTAATTTTTATAAATTGACTCTGATTACTGCTTTTGCTGTGTCCCAAAGATTTTGGTATGTTGTTTTTTCATTGTCATTTAATTCAAGGAAATTTTTATTGCCTTTTTTATTTCTTCTATTACCCAGTCTTTTGTAAGAAGGATGTTATTCAGTTTCCATGTGTTTGCTTTTTTCTGCTAATCTTCCTACTGTTGATTTCTAATTTGATAGCACATTATTTCAATGTTTTCAAAATTATTAAGGTTTGCTTTGTGACTTAACATAATGTGCTATTGTGGAAAATATTCCATGTGCACTAGAAAAGAATGTATATTGTGCTGTTACTTGGTGAAGTGCTCTGTAGATGTCTATAAGGTCAAGTTGGTGGGTTGTATTGTTTAGCTCTTTGTTGCATCTTTGTTGAGTTTCTTTCCAGTTGTTGTATCTTTGATTGAAAGTGGTGTGTTAAATTCTTCTACCAAAACTATGGAGTCATTTATTTGCCTTTTCAATTCTGTTAAAGTCTGATTTATGTATTTTGGAGCTCTTTTACTGGGTTATTCATGCAGTTTTTTATCATGTTTTTACTTTATACATTTCATGTGGAAATTTATGTCTTCTCCACATTTTAGGACATCCTTGCAGATAGTTAAACCAATTTTTGATTGTTTCACTATCTTTTGATATATGTATTTCAGTGATACCTTAACTTTATTCCTTTAATTCTCCATACTACATCAGGGGTCATTGGACTCAATTTTAATTTTTCAGTTTTTTTTTTTTATTTTTTAGTAGTTTCTAAGGATTAATATTAATATTCTTTCTTATAGTGCTTCTGACAATCTAAGAGAAAAAGTATAGATTTTAAGAAAAGAACAAAATTCATTCTAGGAGGTCCCAGTGGTCTAGTTTGTGTTCCACTGTTTATGCATTTTTAGTTATGATTGATAACATATTTACGCCATGTAGTAGTGTCCCTAAGTTATGGTTTTAGGTTTACATTTAGGAAATATTCTGATAATTGAGTTAAATATTCATTATAATTTAAAGTCCATATACTTTTGATTTTTAAAGAAAAAAAATTATACATATATTTTGTCTACTAATAAGTGTGTTAATTTTTGCCATTTAAAGGAGATATTCAATACACCATATTTAAAAGATTTATTAGAAGGAATTTATTTGAAATAGTAAAAGTTTTATTTGTCTTGCTAAAGTTCAGTAATTTGAGGTTTTTAGGAACTTCAATGATAAATAGCAAATAAAACATAGAATTGGAGTTCTTGCCATTATGGTAACAAAATTTTCCTTCATGGTTTTTAAAAAAGCAGAAGTTTTTATAAAGATAAAATCCTAAAAAGGATTATTAATTATTTAGATATTGTTTCTCAGTAACCTGTGATAAATTCCTGAAACCTTTGAAACTCCTTGAAAAGCTGCAAAGAATTATTATAAAAAAGGAAGAATGCGGAAAAGTTTTATTTAATAGGTTATGGATTACCTGAAATGTGTTGTCAATTCAAGAGAAATGGTTAATTCTTTTTTGGGTTAAAAACTTAAGTTAGTGTTTCCTCTCTACTTCTAGACAACAAATACATGATATTATGTCATACTTTCAGTTATTTTAACTGCTAACTTGGTCACAACTTTGGATCTTTTGAAAGTGGCGTTAAAGTGGGTTTAACTGCGAGTATTACTGCAAATAACTATAGAGCTTAATTTAAACTATAGATGTTTAAAGACTTGATGTTGTTGTTGTTGTTATGTGCTGTTGAGTCGGACCTGACTCATAGCGACCCCTGCTTGGGTTTCCAAGGCAGTATCACTACGGAAGTAGATTGCCCCATCTTCCTTCTGAGGAGTGGCTGCTGGGTTTGAACCACCAGCCCTCTGATTAGCAGCCAAGTGCCTTAAGCACTATGCTACCAGAGCTCCCAATAGTTTTGGTAACATAGTATTATGTCTCAAGATAATTATGTGTTATATTTTAAGCTCTTTGAAAATAAGGTTAATCATTATATTTAGAGATATTATTGTTTAAGTTGCTTTTGATTTCAAATTGACTTTATTTGACTTTACACTGGTTCTACAATTGATTTACCATCAGATCTTTCACTTTTTTTAAAAAAATATTATGGCCATATTGTTTTGTTACCTACAGAAAAGCTTGGCTTTGCTGACATCCTGAAATTCTTGACCAAATATTTCAAGAGAAGATTGGACTATATTGGACTAATGTAAAAGACTATGATATTTTGAACATGGATCCTACTAGACTGAATCCAGATTTCCAGAACTCTGGTGTAGAACGCGACCAGTTCACAGACGGCAGTGCAACTGATCCAGAATCTCAGGAAAAATAAATAATAAATAATAATAAAAACACCAAAGAGCTAAGTGAACTAAAGGATTACTATGAGATATCTTTAGGGATGTTGCTGATATTTTAATATTTTATGTTTCTGGATATAAGAAATCATTTTGTTTTTTCCTTTCTCCTAAATTATCTAATAGATATATTGTTTTCACCTGCTGATTGGTTCTTGTTATGCTATCCCTAGATGTTTATATATAACTGTGGTGGTTAAGTTTGTATGTTGACTTGGCTGGGCCTGGTTGAGTGGTTGGGCAGCTCGTGGTGGTTATTTCCCATGATGGGACTGTAATAGACTCCATGGTGGGATCTACTGTGAACAGCTGAGTAGCTGCCTTAGGATGTGTTCTGCTTCCTGTATATAAGAAGAATCCTTGGGGAATGGTCTCTAGCTTAAGGCACACTTGAACCCTGTATGTAGCCATGTCATTGTTCAGCAGCCTGCCATGCTCTGCCAATCTTGGGACTTTCAATGGACTTGAATTAATGGCCTGCGTGTGATTTGGTAACATCAGACTGTGCCTTTTCTCTTATCAACCTTGGGCTTCTCAGCCTCAGCAGCCAGCAGCGGTCTGAATGAAAAAAGCCTCTAGCTCCAGTAGGCTGGGATCAGGAGGCAGAACTGAAGCCAAGTTTGCGGGGTTTTTACCCAGCCCCTAGAGCCTGGCACTTTGAATTCAAACATAAAGCCTCTAGACTGTAAGAGAAAAAACTCCTGTTTGTACAAGCATCCCATTTGTGTATATTCTTGTCAGAGTGGCACTAGGTAACCAAAACAATAACCAATTAACCAAGAGGGAAAATTGGAAATATGAGAAGAATCTAAAATTGAGAGCCAGAGAAACCTTAAAGGAAATGAGAAAACTCTTAATCAATATAGTGCTATTATCTACTGAAATAACTAGTTCTTGCATTAAAAATAATATTATCATCAGACTTTAAACAGGCTTAGATAATATAACTATAGTTAGAAACTTCGGTTGATAAATTTAGCAAAGTTATAAAGGCAGTAACTAGAGAAATGTCTAAAGTTCCAACTATGATTTTTTAAAAGTACAATAGCATTAAAATTTCCTGCTAAGTCTCCCAAGGAACAGTTTTTACTTTAATCAATGAATTTTGCTGTATCTATTAATACGCAGTCTGACGTTCTTCAGAATGTCTTTACTGCCAAAGCACGTGAAATTAGTTACTGATATTGTTTATGTATAAACAAATGCCTTGTGGAACTTGTTCCCTCGGTACAAACACCTTATGGTTCTGGTTTTGTGGGTCATTTCAGCCAATTGGCCTAATATTGTTAATGTTTCCAGAGTTCTGGCTTTCATGGAAGTTGGGTAACCCAAACAGATTATTGCCCAGATCATTGTCATTTTGAAACTCAAGCCTTGGAAAAACTGACCTAAATGCCATTTTTGAGTCAAACACTGGCCAAGATAAACTAAGTGAGACAATTTTGCTCTGAACATTGTGATCTTTCAAAGAGTTCAACCTGTTTAGAGAAACAGAGCCCAAAAAGAATTCAGACTAGGCATTAGGTTCAGAGTAAAATCAGTCATTATTGAAATGCCTGTCTAATGCTTGTATCAAACTGTCACCACTGGCATACAGAAAATTACTTATCTTGAATAAATTAGGTCCTCAGAGGTGAAAGACCTCACCTTGAGTTGGTCTTTTTGGGCAACAAAATGGTTCATCCAATGTGACCTTACCTTGCAATTACCCTATTTAAATCACAGAAGCAAAGTGTCTAAGTGGGAGAATACTCTTATGACAATAATCAAAGTATTTATGGAGAAATTCATCATTAGAAGAGAGGAAAATATGTGCTAGGATAAGAGCATCCCAAAACCTTAAAACACTCACTCTAAATAAAATGTTTGTCACAAGGTTTGGCTCAGACTACATTCTGTCTTGATCTCTCATTCTGTTTCTGAGACAATGTTCCATGACAGCAGGATGAATAAGGGAGGGGCAATTTTGCCCTGGGGAAGATATTTTAAACATATTAAGTGAAGATATCCAAAGCCTGTATTATCTTCCTGATTACATATCTTTAACAACCCTTAACTGAATGTGTTTATTCTGCTTTTGGTCATTCTCATTTTGGCCTTAGTTTACCTGGACTTTAGATAGTCATTGTAAGGTTCCATTGCTGATGCTGAGAGAAACCAGGTCAGAGAAATAGAAAAGGAGAGTTTATTTAAGAGATGCAAACATCAAAGCAAATGGGCTGACTCTCTGCACTAGAGAGACCAGCCCATGATTGGCTGAGTTAGGGTCTTTTTATTCTTCTCTCTGAACTCCTCATTCCTTTGTCTGGAGGTTGAAGATGTCATAGGGTTTAGTCAGCCAAATCCTGTGATCAGCTTGTTCCTTCCTTTGGGTCAGTTTGTTCTTTCTTTATGGTCATGGTGCCCCTATAAGATAGCTTTTTACAAGAGTCAGACAGTAGTCATTAACTATTTTTAGTAGTCTGAAAGTCTGGATTTTTTTTTTTTTTTGGTAACATTTCATTTTGGCTGAGTGTAAATTATCATGAGGTTTGATTTTATTAACCCTTCAATTGTGAGGTTTGATTTTATTAACGCTTCAGTCATAATATTTTCCTAGATGAGAGAGGCTTTTGATCTTCGGGCCTGATTCCACACCAAAATGCATAGGAGAAGACATCAGTTAAAGTACTCATTAGAACCCACAGGAATACACCAAAATTTGCTTTCCTCATCAATCTACATGCAGCTGACCTAGAAAGTGTTAAAACTTAAAACATTTGTTACATACTAAAGCAATTCTTTAATACTTGAAACTAAAGTGCCATAATGGGCAGAAACAGACAAAGTTTCCCCAAGTCACAGACCTTTAGGTCTTTGGATTTTGTTTAAATCTTTACTACTTTTGAAATTTCTTTATGTTGTAAATGTGGGTTTATTTGACTGGTAAGAATTTTCCATACAAACTATCGATATATTTGCTATTATTAGATTTTCAGGATTATTACTCTTGTCTTACATAACTTTAAGTTTGGTAGACTAATACCTTTCCCTGACTGAATGAATGTTATTTAAATTATTGCTTTATGCTTTTTTAAAAAAAAAAAAAAAAAAAGATTGTTTTATCATTTAAATTGTTATTAATTAATTTGTATAATAATTCAAATTATTCTGTAGGTAAATGTTTCCATATTTAACTGACAAACTTTCCTTTATATTTTTCTCATTAGTATTTTAATCTATACTGTTGACTGAATTACACTAGTCATCTGTCAGTTTATCATACAGAGATGGCTTGCGTGGTGCTATGAGGCTGGAGGCTATGCCACTAGTACTTCAGATATAAGCAGGGTCACCCATGATGGACAGGTCTCAGTGGAACTTCTAGACTAAGACACAGAGGAAGAAAGGGGCCATCCACTTCCCAAAGACTTGGCCAGTGAAAACCTTATGAAAAACAGTGAAACACTGTCTGATATATTTCTGGAAAACTTTTATTAATAGCCTTGAAATATGATCTGGTATAATGCTGGAAAATGAGCCCCTCATGCTCTCAAAAGGCACTCAAAAAACAACTGGGGAAGAGCTCCCTCCTCAAAGTAAAGTCAACCTTAATGACACGGATGGAGTTAAGATTTTGGGACTTCTATTTGCTGATGTGGCTGAAAATAGAAATAAATAGCTGCAAACATCCGTTAATAATTGAAACACAGAATGTAAGAAGTATGTATATAGGAAAACTGCAAGTTGTCAAAAATAAAATCAAACCTATAAAGATCAATATCCTAGGCATTAATGAGCTGAAATGGACTGGTTTTGGTTATTTGAACAAGACAACCATATGATCTACTATGCCAGGAATGACAAAATGAAGAGGAATGGCTTGGCATTCCTCTTTACAAAGAGTGTTTCAAGATCTATCCTGAAGTAAAATGCTGTCAGTGATAGGATAATATCCATACACCTCCAAGGAAGACCAATCTATCATTAGTCAAATTTATGCACCGACCACCAAGCCAAAGATAAGGAAATTGAAGATTTTTACCAACTTCTCCAGTCTGAACTTGACCAAACATGGAATCAAGATGTATTAATTATTGCTGGTGTTTGCAATGCAAAAGTTTAACAAAGTAGAATCAGCAATAGTGAGAAAATATGGATTTGGTGATAAAAATGATGCCAGAGATCACATGATAGGATTTTGCAAGACTGATGACTTGTACACTGAAAATACTTTTTTTTAAGAGCATAAAGCATGACCATACACATGGACCTATATAGCCAGACAGAACACATAGGAATCAGATTGCTACATCTATGGAAAGAGACTATGGAGACTGTCAGTACCTTCAGCCAAAAACACAAGGCCAGGAGGTGACTATGGAATAAGCCATCAATTGCTTATATGAAAGTTCAAGTTAAAGCTGAAGACAATTAAAACGAGTCCAGGAGAGCCAAAATATGACCTTGATTATATCCCACATGAATATACAGGCCATCTGAAGAATAGATTTGATGCATTGAACACCAATGACTGAAAACCAGATAAATTGTGGAATGACATGAAGAATATCACACACGAAGAATGCAAAGGTCATTAAAAAGGCAGTAAAGGAAGAAAAGGCCAAAATGGATTTCAGAAGAGATTCTGAAACTTGCTTTTGAACAGAAAGTAGCTGAAGTAAATGGAAGAAATGACAAGATAAAAGAGCTGAACAGAAAATTTAAAAGAGCAACTCAGAGAAGACAAATTCATTTATTATAAAGAATTTTGCAAAGGCCTGGAGTTAGAAGACCAAAGGGGAAAAACACGCTTGGCATTTCTCAAGCAGAAAGAAAAATTCAAGGCTTGAGTTGCATTATTGAAACATTCTATAGGCAAAATATTGAATGATTCAATAAATATCAAAAGAAGATGGAAGGAATACACAGTCACATACCAAAAAGAACTGGCTGATGTTCCTCTATTTCAGGAGGTGGCATATGATCAAGAACCAATGGTACTGAAGGAAGAAGTTGAAGCTGTACTGAAGGAATTGATGAAAAACAAGGCTCCAGGAATTGATGGAATATTCATTGTGATGTTTTAATAAATGGATGCTATGCTGGAGGCACTTACTTGTCTATGCCAAGAAATTTGGAAGACAGATACCTGGCCAACTGACTGGAAGAGATCCATATTTGTACCCATTCCAAAGAAAGGTGATCCCACAGAATGTGAAAATTATCGAACAATATCATTAATATCACATGGAAATAAAATTTTGCTGAAGATAATTCAAAATGGTTGCAGCAGTATATTGACAAGGAACTTCCAAAAATGCAAGTTGAATTCAAAAAGGATGTGGGACGAGGGATATCATTGCTGATGTCAGATGGACCTTGGCTGAAAGCAAAGAATACCAGAAAGATGTTTACTTGTATTCAATTGACTATGCAGGATCATTTGACTCTGTGGATCATAACAAATTATATTTAACATTGAGAAGAATTGGAATTCCAGAATACATAATTATGCTCATGGGGAACCTGTACATAGACCAGGAGGCTGTCATTCTAACAGACAAGGGGATAGCACATGGTTCAAAATCAGGAAGGGAGTGTGTCAGGGTTGTGTCCTTTCACCACTCTCATTCCATCTGTATGGTGAACAAATAATCCAAGAAGCTGGCCTGTATTAGGAAGAATGAGGCATCATGATTGGAGAAGGACTCATTAACAACCTGAAATATGCAGATGACACAACCTTGTTTGCTGAAAGTAAAGATGACTTGAAGCACTTCCTGATGAAGATTAAAGACTACAATCTGCAGTATGGATTACACTTCAACATGAAGAAAATGAAAATCCTTACAACTGGACCAATAAGCAGCATCAAAATAAATGGAGACAAGATACAAGTTGTCAAAGATTTCATATTACTTGGTTTTCCAATCAACACCAATGGAAGGAACAGTGAAGAAATAAGATATCATATTTCACTGAGCAAATGTCCTGCAAAAAACTTCTTTAAAGTGATGAAGAGCAAAGATGTCTCTTTGAAGACTAAGGTGTTCCTAACACAAGTCATGGTATTTCCAATATCCTCATATGCATGTGAAAGCAGGACAAGGAATAAGGAAGACCAAAGAAGAGTTGATGCTTTTGAGTAGTGTTGTTAGTGAAGAATACTAAAAATATCATAGACTGCTATAACGAACAAATCTCTCTGTAAGAAGTGCAGCCAAAATACTCCTTGGAAGCAAGAATGGCCAGACTTTGTCTCATCTATTTTGGTCATGTTGTCAGAAGGGATGATTATCTGGAGAAGGATATCCAGTTTGCTGAAATGGAGGGTCATGAAAAAAGGGGAAGGCCCTGGAGATGGATTGACACAGTGACTGCAACAATGGGCTCAGGTATAGCAAGGGTTGTGAGGCTAGTGCAGGATCGGGCAGTTGTACAGAGGGTCGTTATGTGTTGGAGCTGACTTGACGGCACCTAACAACAACAACAACATTAACTGAATTAATGACAGAATTATCAAATATTGTATGAAGATTACTTCTAATGTAATTTCTTAGAAAATTAACATACTGCTTATGAAATGAGTCATACATATTGACAAGATATATTTTACAAATGGATTTGAGTTCCCACTTTAAGGTTTGTAGTATAACCATAGACCAGGTAGTTCTTCCAATATGGCCCCTGCGCCATACTTGCCCTCATAAGATATTCACTGAAAACTGGGTGCTAGAGTGAAACATAGTGAAGAAATTAGATGGTGCCCAACTATCTAAAAGGATGATAGTACTTGGGGTCTTAAAATATTGTTCTAAAACAATATTTTTGTTAATAAAACAATAATTATAATAATATTGTTTTAATAATAAAACAACAATAATAATTTTTGTTAGATAAAACCTATCTAAAAGAGTCAACAACCAGTCTATGCAGAAAAAAGCTCACCAGTCTAAGTGTGATCAAAGGATTTTAAATTAAATCCATGATCAGAGGAGGGAGCATATTACAGCTTGTGGTAGTTATGTTTGTATGTCAACTTGGCTGGGCCTGGTTGAGTGGCTGGGCATCTGATGGTAGTTATTCTCCATGATGAGACTGGCAATCAACTCCATGGTGGGATCTACCACAAGCAGCTGAGAAGCTGCCTTTGGGATGTGGTTTGCTTCCTGTATATAAGGAGAGGCCTTGGGAATGGTCTCTAGCCTATGGCACACTGGGACCCTGCATGTAGCCATGTCGTTGTTCAGCAGCCTGACATTCTCTGCTGACCTGGGGACTTACAATGGACTTGAATGCCCTGCCATGTGGTCTGGTAACATCAAGGCTGTGCCTTTTTACTTGTCAACCTTGGGGTTGGCAGTCTCAGCAGCCAGCAGCTGTCTGAGTGAAGAAAAGCCTCTAGCTTCAGTGGGCTGGGAACTGGAGGCAGAGCTGAAGCCCAAGGCTAAGGGGCTTGAGCCTGGCACTTTGAACTTGAACTTAAAGCCTCCTGAACTGTAAGAGAATAAACTCCTATTTGTTCAAGCATCCCATTTGTGGTTGTCAGAGCAGTGCTAGGGAACCAGAACACAGCTTAAAGTCTGAAGCACTTGGTTTATGGAAAGCTGTAGTCTACAGTGGGAGCCCTAACTCCCTTTTGAGTTGACATAAGTTCAGACTTCATTTGAGTTCTTTCTGACCTTTAAACAAGCTTTACGGCTATGCATAGACAAGGCCAGGACAGATCTAGGAAGGAGCAGTTTGACCTCAGGAAGAGTGTAGTTGAAAGCAGATTGTCCTCACACAAAGAAACAGGGAATTTACCTGGCATGTCCTTATCTAATTTGAATTAAAAGTTGGGGTTCTGGTATGATCTTCTAGCCAGTACCCTGTAGCTATGACTCAGGGCTGCATGGTCATGAGTCAGTCCCTGAGCACCACGTAGTCAGGTGATCAAGCCCCAGAATTCTGTAACCCTTTTTAATTTTAAATTGTGTACTTCCCTCAGTCATGATCCTTTCCCTGCTTCTGTAGTCCCACCTGTGACAGTGATGTATGATGTATTGATTTGCCACCAGTTGTGATCTTGTGATGATTTCCTTTGTACTCTATCAAACATAATAAACAACATGACTATGACTTAGCTGACTCCATTCAACTTCTATTCTGTATGCGTGCTGATGGAGTTCCTAATCCTGGATGATTGTCTTTGTTTTGTCTTACTCCTGTCTAAGGCTTAATAAAAATGGTTTCTATAGAAAATAATAATAATTTTAGGATGTCCCAGTCTAGTTTGTCTTCTGTTTGTGCTTTTTTAGTTATGTTTGATAGTGTATTTATGCCATATATTAGGTCCTTATATTTGCTCTTATTTTTTCTTTGATAATCTATTATTTTAGGTTTTAGATTTATGTCTTTGATCTATCTTGAATTAGTTTGGTATATGGTGAGAGATTTGGATCCTGTTTCATTTTTCTGCAAATGGATATCCAGTATTGGGAACATCGTATGCTTAAAAAAACCATAATCTATTTAGTGAGTTTCAGCCCTTTGTCAGAAATCAGCTGTCCATAGGTGGATAGATGTACTTTTGGGGTCCTAATTCTGTTCCTTTGGAAGAAAGATGGGGTAATATACATCTGTAGTGATAATTGCCTCGGAAACCCAAGGAGGGGTCACTGTGAGTTGGGTCCAACTCAACGGCACATAACAACAACAAAAATTCTGTTCCACTGACCTATGTGTCTGTCATTGTACTAGTACCAACTGTTTTGACTACTGTGACTGTATAGTAGATGTTGAGATCAGAGAGTGCAAGACCTCCTACATTTGCATATTGACTGTTTCTTTCCTTTCCATATAAAGTTAGTGATGAGTTTTTCCATCTTTTTAGAGAATGATAATGGAATGTGGAACAGGATTGCATTATTTCTACAGATTGCTTTTAGTAGTATTGTCATATTTACAATATTAAGTCTTCCTACACATTTACATAGGTCTCTTTTAGTTTCTTTTATTATTGTGTACTATACTTTTCTTTGTATAGGTCTTTTGTGTCTCTGATTGGATTTATTCCTAGGTACCTTATCTTTCATGTGGCTGCAAAAAGGGTGCAGGGGCAGCATCTTCCTCTGACCTTCTCTAACTTCACAAGTGGGAAACACAATCACCATCAGCAGCCAAGGCTGACTACTCTGAGGTGGAAGTCAGGCATGCCACCACCCTCCATCTTTTTACAAATCCTGACACTAGCCATCTCTCCCACAGCACTCTCTACTTTTCTGCTAAACTCACTGGTGTGGAGTCGATTCCTACTCATAGAGACCCCTCCTTGGGTTTCCAATGCAGTATCTCTGCAGAAGTAGAGTTGCCCAGTCTTCCTTCCAAGGAGTGGCTGGTGGGTTTGAACTACCAGTGTTCTGGTTAGCAGTCAAATGAATTAGACACTATGCTACCAGAGCTCCCAGTTTTCTGCTAGGTTTGATGATTCATTGCAGTGGTCACACAGAACTCACAGACAATACTTGTGATTATGAGGTTTACTAAAGAAATAATAGGCTACATACAATTCAGGTTCAGGAATGATCAGGATACAATTCTTCAATTAGGACAGCCTTCTTTCAACCATACCCTCTGGCATGCCTCTCTTTAGCCCTTGGTCTCTCATCCTGGCCTCTACCCTACTAGGGCAAGTGTTAGAAAGCTCTTTTAGCTCTGCAGATACATGCACCTAGATGCACCACACTCTACCAGCAAAACTCCTGCTCAAAGTCACTCAGCTTTCTCACTCCATGAGCCAACAAGCCTGCTGCTCTGTCTTGTGCCTCTTCGTTTCACTATCTGTCTCTCAGCCAGTAATCTCAGCCTGTCATCTCTACCAGTTTGTTTTTTTTTTTTTTTTCCCAGTCCAGCTGTCAAGAAGGTCCAGCTCAGGGATCTTGGGTCCAAGAAGGAACTTCATTCCACCTCCAGCTCTTCTTTTTTGAAGTCGGTGAGATTCTCCTCATCTGCCCCTAGGAGGGCTCATTTTAAGCCTAGCTGAATAGCAAAACTGACCAATCACTAAATTAGAGTTCCAATCACCTTTTCTCCATGGTCTCTTCCCCTCAAGGATGCCATATACCTTATTTACATTATTAGCAAGCAAACCAATCCCTTTGGTGGGCCACAAGTACCTTATATTTGCATAATTCCACTGAGTCATCTTTTTGAAGACTAAGTTGTGCCTAACCCAAGCCATGGTATTTTCAATCTCCCACTCTATCCAGGATCTCCTGCACTGATCCCCCTCTAAGTGGTTGACCGTGGTAGCTGGGCACCATCTAGTTCTTCTGGTCTCATGATTATATAGGCTAATGTTTGCATGATCCACTAGTCCCTTGGATTCATTGTTTCCATGCATCTTTGGTTTTCTTCATTCTTCTTTGCTGTGGAAAAGGAGAGACCCATTGTTGAATATACATGGCCACTTGGAAGCTTTTAAGACCCTAGTTGTGACTCACCAAAGTAGGATGTACAGCAATGTTTTTGTGTAGTATGTTATGCCAATTGAGTATGATGTCCCCTGCAACCATGGTTCCAAACCCACAGGTCGAACAATTCACACCATCAGGGTAGTTGATTGTACCTAAGAAATTATCATAACTTTGCCCCTTGTTAGCTCTCTTATATGTATGGACATTCTTATAGCACATACAAATATGTATATAGAAATATTGTCTGACAATGTTATATATGGTCATGGGTATATTTCCTTTTGCCTAGACATACTTGATCATTCAGAATAAGGGTATTTTATAAGAATTTTTTTTCTCAAAGTTAAAATTGATGAGTAAGCAATATTCTTCTAATAAAAAGGTAATATGATTTTCTCATCTATTTAGCCAATCAACAGGAAGAAGGACATCATAGCATAATATTTTGCAACCAAACCATGGATAATCCCATTTTTGCTAGAAGGGTGAATGATCACATCCATTTGTACTTTATCATATTTTGTACTTGATTCAAGCAAGTTTGCTATAATTAAATTGTAGTTACATTTTTATTAAAGAAAAATTTCTTATTAAAATTTCTATGACTTATTGTAAAATGACATAAAATACTTTAAACACTAAATAAAAATAACATTAGACTTAGATGGTCAATGGCTACAACTGTTTTTCCTGGCAAATTGGGGGTTAAGCTGCATATATTCTAAATGAGAGAGTTTATGTGTTCTTATGGATTTTCTGGCAAATCTAATAAAAATGTACCTTTTTTTTGTCTTCTAATATTGCTATGAGGAAAAAAATGCATGTTTCTTGCTGCTATCTGTGGACTTGCAGGATATAAAAAAAGAGAAGTCAAGGAATCAAAAGGAGTTGACTTACATTTTCTCTAAGTGTATTTGTGTTTGACATTCAACTTCCACATTTATTTTATATGCTATATAACACTATTGAGTTTGGCATTTGAAGACAAAAGATCTCTTGATAAGATTACTAACCAGGTTGGTTTCTAAGCTTTTTATCAACACTTTTCAGAACATAATCCCTAGTTCATCCAAGGACAGTAACTTCAACACTCATAACAGCAAGAGAATAATGGAAAAGCATTTCTTGTTGTTTCATGAGAATGTGCCAAGTCAAAATTCCCTTTGTGCACCCACATAACCAATGATCAAGATCACCATGTCAGTTCCAATACAGTGCACATATATTTTCACTCATTTGTAGACCTGTAATTGCTTGCACTGAGATCATGCTTTTATCTTAAGAAACATCCATTAAAAACTCTTATTTGTTGTACACATAAGAGTAGACCCCATTTAAGTTGTTGAACAAAATTTATCAATCCAATTAAATTGGCTCTAAAGCCATTCTGTGTAGCAGAGGTCTAGATGTACTAGTTCTTTTCATTATGTGGTAGCAAAACACATCCAGCAGTCCCTCAATACTGCTCATGCATGTCAAGGAGGTTTAGTCATATAGACAGCTCAGTTAAATCTCATCTACCTAGTTTCTGTTCATTAAGCACTCTCAACTTCTGAACCATTAGAAGCAAGAATCAAAATTCAAAAGTTTTATGCTATATAGCTTCCAGTTTGGCCCAATCTGTCTTCCTGTTGAAAATTCTAAACTTATCCTTCATGTGTCCTATGATATTTGCAGCTGTTGCTCCTTTTGCTCCTTCTTAAGGGTGGAAAACTGAGAGCCCAGGCCCAAAGTAAGGAGTTCTGGTGTTGCAGTGGGTAAGGCATTTGATTGCTATACAAAAGATTGGTGGTTCGAACCCACCAGCTACTCCATGGAAGAAAGAAAATGCAATCTGCTTCCATAAAGATTTACAGCTTTGGAAAAACATTTGATGTTGCTATTAATCAGAACCAAACCGATGGCAGTGAGTTTGAGGTTTTTGGAGTTCTTAAGTCATGTTCTTTACTTCTCTCCAGTATGCTTGATTTTCCTAAAAATTATAATTGTATTTTTAAGTTAATTATCCAATGACTATTTTATAGGAGAAAGGATATAAGGAAGTAAATACATTATATAGCAAACAATACAGATGAACTTGATTTTTCCAATTTAAGAAATATTTTGGGAGCTCTGGTAGTATAGTGCCTAAGCCATTTCTCTGCTACCCAGAAGGCTGGCAGTTCAAATCCACCAGCCACTCCTCGGAAGGAAGAGTGGGCAATATACTTCCATAGAGATACTGCCCTGGAAACCCAAGGAGGGGTCGCCAAGAGTTGAATCGACTCAATGGCAATGAGTTTGGTGGCGTTTTTTACTATGCATTTAAGCATTGGTGGTTCCATGATATAATTCTCATCTTCCATGAGGAAGACCTGGTTAGATTCCTGCCAATGCACTTCATGCATACCAGCTCCTGTATTTCAGTGGAGGCTTGTGTGTTGCTATAAGGCTGCAAAGGTTTCACTGGAGCTTCTAGACTAAGATGGACTAGGAAGAAAAGCCTGGAGATCTACTTCTAAAAATCAGTTAACAGAACCCTTATGGATCACAATGGTCCAGTATCACAGGGATGACACAAGACTGGACAGCAGTTATTCCATTTTGCATAGTGTCTCCATAAGTTGGGGCCAACTGGATAACATCTAACAACACCGTTCATTAGGTTCTGTGTTAGTGTCCTGGGAGAGATGAAATAGAAAAAATAAATGAACAATCAAAACAATGCCATAAATGTCACAATAGAAGTTCATATCAGACTTTAGCATTCAATGAGGTCAAGAAGGAGGAAGAATCAAGCTTTCATGTGAGTGCACAGGGAAGGTGAATATTATTAAAGCCCTACTGTTCCAATCATGTGTCTATTGAGTTGAGAGTTTGCTCCTTCTCCAAGTGATTGTGGATCATCCTTTCTTTCTAGGCTCCTGTTATTTGTAACTGTTTTTAGACCAGAGCTGCTTCTGTGAAATCACTCTGATAATTATCTTATCTCTTGGAACAATATGATATTTTGTTTCTTCCCAGGTCTCTCCTACCTAGCCTCACATCTCATTTCTAGGGTAAACTAATGTCTGTAATATTGGGACCTTTTCTGACTAATTTGCTCTTCTTCAGTGATTGTTATTAACTACAACTCCTCTGTCCTTTGAAGAAATCCACATGTCACCTCATTCCCACCTCATTTAATTTCAACTATCTCTTTTCTCTTCATATGAAGGCCTGTGCCATGGAGCAATATAAGATGCCTGATAATTTATCGGTAAGTAAACATTTTATACCCATTTTTACATTTGGAAACTTTTAGAACACAAAAACATGCCAAACAACCCTATATAGGAGATGATTACTATACATGTATATTTCAGGGATTATTTAAAAATATATATATATATATATATGGCCTTGATGAGTTGAATGCATGTTAGGTTGAATGCATGTTAGATTCACACTCTTGGTGTTTTTGTGTATGTGTGTCACGTGTGTACTTCAGTTTTCAAAGAACAAGTGGTTTATACAAAGAAAAGAATTCATACAAGGCAAGCTAATTCATAAGAAACAACTCAGAGGAAACAAATTAGACATGGTGGTGGATGTAAACCTAAAGAAATATTATCATTTTACTTTAAACACCCAGAACATTGTTTTCTTTTCTGAAGATTTCAGAAACAAGAGACAATAATACTGTGAAGGTAAAGAGAAATCCATGTAACTATAAAAGTATTATTTGTGGAGGTCTGATCCAAGCAACCACATTGGCGTGTAACTTGAACTTTTCAATCTGAGAGCAATTAAATCCAACAAAAGATGCCTTAATGAGACAGGACCACAAAAAGAAAGGTATATTAAAAGAAAGTTTGTTTTTGAGTCTATTGAAGATCATTATTTTCACAGGTAGGCTTCCCTGTTATATTTACTACTAGTATCAGAGAAGGACATTGGGGGTTCAGTGGTAGAATTCTCACCTTCATTGTGGGAGATCTGGGTTCTAATTCTAGCCAGTGTAGCTCAAGGACATCCAACATCTGTCTAGCAGAGGAGGCTAGTGTGTTGCCATGATGTTGAACAGTTTCAGCAGAGCTTCCAAACTAAGATGGACTAGGAAGAAAGGCCTGGAAATGTACCTCTGAAAATTATCCAGTGAAAACTCTATGGATCACAAAGGTCTGACCGAAAACTAATCACAATGATGGCACACAACTGAATGGTGATTCATTCTATTGTGCATGGGTTCACCATCACTCAAGTACCGACTCAACAGCAGCTAACAACAGTAACAACACTAAGTGGTTGACTATTGAAAAATCAGAAAGTAATTGTGAATAGTTAAGTAAAAAATAACTTAATGAACTATTAATACTGCAGAGTTGCCTTTTGAGTACTTCATTAAAAAAATCAAACAAAACCATTTATACATGAGAATATACATAATCTGTAGATTTTTCTTAGCATGCTTTTCTTCTTAATGGATTCTAAAATGGGGCAGTTCCTTTCACTAATGGAAGTCCATGGACCTTAAACCTTTATCTACTATATTTACTATAAACAGTTGGATGGGTTTGGCATTTTCTCTTTAATACAAAGAAAGATCCAGAACCAATTTTATTCAGTGGAAAATGATTTTTAAATGACAAATAAAACACTTTTACTCCAGACACTATTGATGGAAGCTTGCACCAAAGTGGACTCATTTGAACAAACAGCTTATTCAAATGATTTGACCTTATTTACTAATTCTTAGAAATAAATACAAAATAAGAATCTGGGAGGAATACAGAATCACTACAAATATTGTTGCCAATCCTTTCTCTGCCTTTTCTCATATTAGAGTGTATTTCACTGTAGATTCTTTTTTCTATTATTATTACAGTACTTTTTCTGTACTTTTCTATTCTGAAAAAGTCATTGGACTAGTGGAAAAGAATGTTTTTACCTCAGGGCCCAACTGAAACAAATTAGGAATTAAAGTTTCTTTCTTTGAGAGAATAAAGTCTGGAAAATTCCTAAATTTTCTTTGAGTTAACCCCAGGGTATACGACAAAAAAGAATTTTGATATTTTGGAAAATATAACTCCTAGTAACTTCTTCATCTGGGAAATAGAATGGCTGATTCCAAGGTATCCATTCTGACTACATAGCTAGAGTCAATTTATTTAAATTAAAACAGACTAATTTTGTGGGTATTTGTACATATGAAAGCAATGTGTTGTATTATCCTTATATAATCTATTTCTCAATAAGATCAAAATAGCAACTCTCCTGTTTATTAAGTATAGTTTCACCCTTTGAAGTTATGTACTTAGAGAGTAAGTTCTTAATTTCCTCTTGTATTTTCCATGTATTTCTACTACATAACACTAAATAAGTTCTTATGTAAGAATTTTAAATATATGTTTCATATAATCATTGTATTTAATGGACCATTGTAGTTGAAAGACATGATACCAGATAGATATTTATATATTCAACCTAGCATATTCCTTGTGATGTGTATAAGCGTTTAAGGAATGAGATGAGATGCCTCTGGATTTAAAAAGTCATGCTGGAGTTGCAGACAGACTCTAATGAAAAAGAAAACTAAAATACTACCCCCAAAATGCTACCTCCCATGACAAATTTTGAAGTTTTATTTTGCTTGTTTTTTTGAATGCATCTTAGAAGGAATGCTGACTTGATTTATACGATGCCATAACTTCCTGGCTATATTAGCAATGAAATACATCAAAGGAGATTTATAATGTTCTACCCCTATAATATATAAAGTATAAGTAGCTTTAATACTATTTGAAATATAGATTGCACATTGAAGTTTTAAAATCTTTTCCCCTACTTATAACAGAACTACTTTATCAAAGGATGGTTTAATTTGCTATGTAAAAATGTGAAGATGAAAAGATAAGATAAAATCAAAATCAGCTGAACCAACCCTGGTCTGGTTAGTCATTTTCCCCATTCCCTTAAAAGAAGATGCTTACAGAAATAGTAACATTTTCACAAGAAATTAAAGATCTCAAAATGAAACCATATGTCCAGTTAAGGCCAGTCCTTAGGCTCAGGAAATACCAATTATCTTTGTTGTTGTTTTTTATCTTTTAACTCCTAAAAATTTACACATGGTTTTGAATTCCAGTTTGGCAACTGTTTGTAATAGCCCATCAATGTCACCTATTTTTGTGCCTTTTATCTTTTTATAAAGTTATGATTGATGTTTCCTGAAAGTTTTTTTTTTTTCTTTTTTCTTTTCTGAAGGGAAATAAAAATGTGAGTTTAGTTTACAGCTTTGTATCTTTTTTCACACACTCAAGCTGACCATGAGGCAGGATTGGAAATACCTTCTAATCTCTGTATAAAACTTAGTGTCCTGGCTGCTAAGTGTTGACTCCATTTTCAGTTTTGCTAGTGTTTTATGCAGGAGAATGTGCTATCTCTTGACTATTAATTCACCACAAGTTATTTACATATATATGTTCTAATAAAGAATAAAAATAATTCAAAATAAAGAAATATATCCCAAAGCCTCTTTCCATTTCTTTTATTTGCTAAAATTTCCTTGTTATGATTTCTAAAATTATTAAGTTTTGATCTCTCTCTTCATAGGCTATAGCTTACCTAAGAACAACAACAACAGGCCATATCTGTTCATTCAGGAAATATTTTTCACTAAAACACAGTATGAGGGATATGGTGACAGAGCATCTACATACAGGTTTCCTTGTTTGTGTGCTAATGTTACTGGGAAGTAAATGTTTTTGTTGTTGTTGTTGTTGTTGTTGTTGTTGTTTTTGCCTCTCTAATTTTTATATAAACCAACGGGTGGTAAGTGATATACTTCCAAAACTTCTTCTACAAGCTCTTCTCCTATTACTTACTGAATTTTAGCATTTAGTTTTCAAACACATCAGTGTTTTATTTACACATTTGAATCTTAAAAATTTAGCAACAACCAAAGCTAATGGCAGTCAAAAATATTGGCCTAATGCTAAACCATTTACTATTTGCTCTTCAGAGATTAAAAAAAAAAAAAAAAAAAAATCACTGCCATCAAGTCATTTCCAATTTTTAGTGATTCCCATTGGGTTTCCAAGGCTATAAATCCTTATAGAAGTAGATCCCCCGTCTTCCTTCCACAAAGCAGCTGGTAGGTTTGAACCATTGACCTTCTGGTTAGCAGTCAAGTGCCTTATCAACTATGCCACCAGAGCTCCCTCCACAGTTAGTTCATTTAACTCTCACTGCAATTTCATGCCATTGATTTACTAATATATTTCCTTGACATAGCTGAGTTACTATACACAGACAAGTAAGACATATAAGACAGTAAAACACATATAAGATAGTAGTTCATTTAATTATCACTGCAATTTTATGCCATTGGTTTACTAGTATATCTCCTTGACATAGCTGAGTTACTACACACAGACAAGTTAACACTTATTAGACATGGTCACCCAGCTAGAAAGTGGTAGAATCAGGAATGAACCCAGTACCTCTGCCTTGTGACTAGATTGTCTAATGGTCTTGTCTTGTCTGGCCTTGATTTTCTTCTCTGTCTCTGTAATTACTTATTGCATTGAAACTATCCAGTAAAATTTAGAAGAGCAGGAAAAAACAAACCTGATGTCTAGCTTTATAACTGTGTTTAAAATGTAAATAATTTAGACTTCTTTTGTTTTGACATTTAAATGAGTGCAATAATTTTCAGCATATCTCTTTCATATGTCATTCAAAATGAATCTGCTCATGAATAATAGATTTTTAAAATATGAGAATGAGTTTATCAGACTCGTAACTAATTCTTAAAATAAATGTTTGTGTAAAGTCACATTATTTATAATATTATATATGTGTAAAGGAATGTTATATACATATATGAAATGCAATAGAAGGCAATCTGGCTTTTTCATCAACAAATACAAACAACATTTTGTTAGTGCTATTTCTTTAAACTTCAATTTTTCTTATATAAAATAGTGATAGTAATATCTGACCTACCCTCTTTGGGTTTTTTTTTTTTTTAGTAAGATCTGATGAGATAATGTGTGTAAAATATAATATGCTATAAAGTATTCATATAGTTAGCTCTTTACAGTATTTGATTTCGAATACCGAGTTCATTTCTTAAAATTTCCCTTTCAGATAATTTTTTTTTTCTCAAATACAATTTTTGTGTCACACTAAAGAAGGTAAATTGACATTTAGTAATGAGTAGCACTAGGAAAATAGCTAGCTTGCTAGACTCTTAAAGAAACAAATCATGTTTGTTAAATTTACTTTAAAAACTAAATGAGAGTATTAGAATTTATAGTTATCCCGTCTTTAGAACTCCAACTGGATGGACTATAAAAAAGGACCAACTGCTATCTCTAAGCCTGTTTTTCACATTTTTGTTTCACGAAACAGATTTGGATCCTTAACTCTTCATGAAAAAAAAAAAAAAATCTTCCAAGCCGCCAGCCATTCAGCAGAGTGTATAACAAAATGGAGGTGGGAGGACAAAACCTTTCAAGACTAGGCAGAGGCCATGTAAACAGATGTGGGTGCATTGAATAGAAAAGGTTGAATAGTTGCTTTGTTTCTTGCTTTCTGTTTGTACCACAGAGGGTCCTCTCTATACAAGTCTTTCTGGCAGATGATGGTATACCACATAACTCTTACTGCCTGTAGAAACATACAGAACCTGATATTTGCTAAACACAAGCACCATCAGCTCTAGGCTCTGTTTATTTTAGTTCTCTTTAATGAGTGTTTCATGTCAGACCAAGCATTTATGTTAATTTTAAGAGAAAATTTAGAAAGAACATAACTGAAAACCCAGTAATTTTGCTTTTTAATCTGCTGACAGATAACCATCAGTCTCAGACTGCCTTGTACAAAGAGAAGTACTATATATGGATTTTTAAAAGTTGTCTTCATTATTCACAGGCATTAAATGGCATTATTGCTAAAAGAGAGAGGGAAGGTATTATTGTAGTAAAAAATGTTTCTGAAAAGATGCCCTTTGACGAATGTAGATAGTATATTGACCTACATAAGCTCCGCTCTATTCTTAAAGATTTCGGTAGAAAAGTACATGGTATTGTTGAAGTATCTACACATGTTCATTGATTTATTGCATGAGGAACTGTTATTGTTGCTTACTTGTAAAAGGTCACAGACACCAGAATTTGGAAGCCTGCCCAGGTTTCGTTAAATAACTCCAAGGGCCTGGCATTTTGTGATCCAGGATACCTTATTGGGTGGATGGGTGGACGGGTGGGTGGGGTGGGTTGAAAGAGATGGGTGATGCCTGCTCTACCATTTATTGTACTCTTATTTTGAGTCAAATAAAATCAACATCAGCCTCTAAGTCCAATAGTAGCCTACAGCAGTAAAGCATAAAATGTTCCTTCATAAATGTATATAGTCATATTCAACTCTTCCCTTGTAGTAGATTTTTATTTCATATGGAACAGAATAAATGAGTCTCCTGAAAGCCAGTGGATTTACAGCTTGAATTTACTATTCTTCTAGCATGGTGTTAACTTCACAAATAAAAATGGTGTGTCTGCTTTGCAGAATTTCTCCACAGAAACAAATCATGCATGCCCAGGCACAGGAGACGAGTACAATTAAAAAAAAAAAAAAAAACTAAATAGGGAAGATGGGAAACAGTAATAAGAATGTACCTTCCTCATATAATAAATAATAAAAGGTATAATCTTAAGAATTAACTTGTTATAACCAAAGAGAATTCTCATTATAATGCCTGTATCCTCTTATGTTATCCAGATACTGTTTTTTCATGAGTTAACTTAATTTACATATGATTTTTATGTTCAGTTTGGAAAATAAAAGTGGTAGAGCTTGCTTGAAAATAAATGTCTAATTCACAAGCTATTATGAATTTCTTGATCTTCTACATTTATTCTTCGAGAAAAGAGGAAAAGAAGATACAGTCTCCTTGAAATGTATCTATTTTTCCTTTACATGTTTCAACACTGTGAAATTCTTGATATACTGTTTGGGGAGAATTAAAGTGTCTAGCCTGCTTTATTTTCTCTTTGTGTTGTATTTACTCTGATTCTGTCATTAATAAAGTAGTAAGATTTGGGCACAGAACCAGTAAAAAAGAAAGAAAGAGATCGGGAGGAAAAGCAAAACCCTGAGAGAAAGAATTTAAAAGTTTAAATATGAGGCCCAGGAGCTTTTCTTTTCTCTGTCTATACAGAGTCACCACTGTCAGCCTTCCCTTTGGTCAGTGACAGAACTGGAGGCCTTTCTATACATGACTGTGTCTCATGCATTCATGGGCTGCTTTGACACCACCGTCCCTTTTGTTCAGAGCCAGATCATTGCTCTACCCTTCTCTCAGCTGCCATATGGTGCAAGAGAGACCAACTTACAAAGACAGAGAGGGAGAGGGAAAGACTGAAAGAGGAAGAGAAGAAAGAAAATCAAGAGGCAGCAGATGAAACTGATTTATGTTCAGTGTTAAAGGGGCAAGTGAGACTGATGGGGCTAAAAAAGTGAGAGAAGGAAAGGGAGAAAGGAGGGAATCTGGAGAGTCAGATGTTCTTGGAATATGAAACTTTTCACATACAAGCAACCAGGACATTTCCTGTGAGAGACGGACTCTGCTTATTCTCCATATATGGTGCTTAGAACTGGAAACTTCCACCGCAGTTATGTATTTTTATTCATCAATTTTAAAATTATTTCTATTATTCCTAATGACCAATCATTTACATTATTTTATTTTGTGATAATGATATAGTTAATAAAGCCAAATAAACGTATATTCTTACACACATTCTCATATACCCACACCATGATAATGATTAGTAATTTGTAGAAACTTAATTATTAAAAAATCATAATTTCCATATGTTTTTCTGCCCTTACTCAGTAGATATAGTTCTAGAACCCATATTATATTTTAAGGATTTTTGAGGAGCCTACTTTTTTATTTTTTTTTAATTGTGATTTGGTAACACTTTACAAAGCAAATTAATTATCCATCCAGCAGTTCATACACATTTTGTTTCATGACATTGATTGCAATTCCATAATGTAACAGCTCTCTTCCCACTTCCTGCCTATGTTTACTGTTTCCCTGTGACCTTCTTTCCTATGCATTCCTGCCCTCTGAGCTATCTCTTTGTCCAAATTCTGCCTTTATAATCTCTCATGAGTGATTGTTCTAAGGAGTGTACCTACCTGGTATAGATGTTCACCTTATATGTCTATCAATTGTTTGGCTGGAAACCACTTGAGTAAGTTAAATTCCAGGCCTGAAGGATGACTAGGGGCCTTAGTCAGTCATGGTATTTCACCAGGCTTTATCAAACCAGAAAGTCTGTTTTTTTTTTTTTTTTTTTATTATTTTGAATTCTAACCCACATTTCTCTCCCACTCTATTCAAGATCTCCTTCATTGATCCCTTTCTGAATGGTTAAAAGTGGTAGCCGGGCACCATCTAGTTCTTCTGATCTCAGGATTATAATATAGGCTGTGGTTCGCATGGTCTACTAGTCCCTTGGACTCATTGTATCTATGCATCTTTGGTCTTCTTCATTCTTCTTTGCTCCAGACAAAAAGAGACCAATTGTTGTATCTAGAGGGCCACTTGCAAGCTCTTAAGACTTCAGTTGTTACTCACCAAAGTAGGATGTAGAGCAATGTTTTCGTGTAGTATGGCATGCAACTTGAGCTCGATGTCTCCCATGACTATGGTTCTGAGCCCTCAGGTCCAACAACTCCTGAGAAGCCTACTTTTTAAGAGTTTATGGCAAATCTCAGGAATTCTGGTAGCATACTGCCTAAGGCACTTGACTGCTAACCAGAATGCTGGTGGTTCAAACCCACCAGCCACTGCTTGGAAGGAAGGTTGGGCAATCTACTTCTGTAGTGATACCACCTCAGAAACCCAAGGATGGGACATTATGAGTCAGATATGACTTGACAGCAGTGGGATGGCAAAAAAAGTAATTCATACATTTTTGAGAAAACAAATGAACATCCCTAACTTATAGGTTGTGTATAAAAAATTTCAGATTTTAAATTTAAAATTGCCTAAAGAACCAATGTAAATACATTTTGGCACTTTGAAAAAGTTTGTTATTTATGCTGAAATGTTTGGTTTTCCCTCCATTTACTGCTATACAATACAAGGTACTGCCAGATTGATCATGTTTCTTGAGTGAAAAAAGGAAGTTTAACATTTTTGTCATAAGAATAGGTTGATAATTTTGACAAATTATTTAAACAATCAATAGGATAGTTTTTGCCCAGTAATTTGTCTTTAATTCTGTCCTGCTAAGGTGCATTACCCAAAAAAAAAAAAAAAAAAAATACTCAGTGCCATCGAGTCAGATCCAAGTTATAGCAACCCCTCCTTGGGTTTCCGAAGTGGTATCACTACTGACGTAGATTGCCCAACTTTCCTTCTGAGGAGTGGCTGGTGGGTGTGAACCACCAGCCTTCTGATTAGCAGTCAAATGCCTTGGGCTCTATACCACCAGAGCTCCTAAGGTGCATTTGACACACATAGTGGTGTGTCAAAATATTAATTACAATTTCATAGACTTACAAGGCATGTTTAAATGTCTTCAAGATTACAATGTGTGCTGTTATCAAGTATTTATTTCAGACATAATTAATTGTTCAACATATTATAAAAAAAAGACTTAATTCCTAGAAGTTTTGCCTTTGCTTTGTCATATGATATCCCACTCTCTCTGCTAATTGTACTGCAGCTCATTGATACATCTTTCTCCATTTGTATTACTGACTTTTCTCAAACTCCCTGCTTCCTAAAATTGTAATGTCCCAGAGCTCCATCTCTGGACTTCCAGATGCCAACTCAGAATTTTCTTGCCTTTATCTAATAGGTATCTCCAATTTAACATGTTCAAAAGTAAATTCTTAATCCTCATCCACTAAATATGTTTCCTGCCCCACAAAAATCTTCTCCATCTGCTTTAATAAAACCATTCTAGGGAGCTCTAGGAACCCTGGTGGCACAGTGCCTAAGGCATTTGACTGCTAACCAGATGGCTGGCAGTTCAAACCCACCAGCCACTCCTAGGAATGAAGACCCAGCAATCTACTTCTTTAGAGATATTGCCTGGGAAACTCAAGGAGAGGTCGATATGAGTCAAATTCAACTTGATGGTGGTGAAAGTTTAGTGCCTCAGATCAAAAATCTTGAAGTCATCATTCACTCTTTTCTGTATCTCATACCACACACACAATGTACCAGCAAATTTGGTTGATTTTACTTTCAAAATATGTCCAGAATCTAACAACTTCTAATTCCATTGCTACCATTTTGTTCCAAGCTACCAGTATTTCTATATTACTGCAATAATCTCCTTATTTGTCCCCCTATTTCCACCTTTGTTCTTACATTATCTTATCCTTCTGTACACAAAGAACTGTGAAAAATCTGTTCACCCACTGCCTTTTTAACTTTGTCTCAGCCACACTGGCTTCCTTGTTGTTGTTGTTGTTATGTGCCATCGAGTCGGCCCCGACTCATAGCGACCCCTCCTTGGGTTTCCGAGGCAGTATCACTACGGAAGTAGGATTGCCCAACCTTCCTTCCGAGGAGTGGCTGGTGGGTTCCTTAGCATTCTGCAAATACATTAATCACACTCCTGCCTCAAGATGTTTTTACTAGCTGTTCTGTCTATCTGCAATATCTTTCCTCAGATTTCTTCACTTCCTTCAAGCTTTTACTTATATGCCATCTTTTTGGTGAGATATCTGACTTTCAGTGTCAGATTATCAAATTAGCAAGATAAGTACAGATTTACGTGTGCTTACTTACTAATCAATAGTGAACAATTTCACATTTTTTCATCAAAGATTCTGCTGACATCTGTCCCTATTCCAACCTCACAGCACCTTCCTATGGAATCAAAGCCTCATTTCAAATTTATAATCCCTGTCAGGGATGGAGAAGCCAGTAAGCAGGATAAGCATGGCCTTACTTTTGTTTAGTTACTAATCTGTAGTGAGCAGAGGAAATATAATATCTTACATGTGTTTTCCATGAGGAATATGGCATTTGCTATGAGTCAGAAATGACTCGATGGCACCTAACAACAAAAACAAATATGTAAGTCACCAGAATATATTGTACATTTACTACTCTTATTTTTTCTCACCCCTTTTTGAAAAATTATGACATAGAAATATGTTAGATGCCAAAAACCACTCCTATATAGTGGTCCCCAAAATTAATTGATCTTATTGTTGTTAGGTGCCATTGACTTAGTTCTGACTCATAGCTACCCTATGTACAACAGAAAGAAAGACTGTCCTGTACTAAGCCATCGTCAAAAATGTTGTCATGTTTAAGCTCATTGTTGCTCATTGTGGCTACTGGTGTTGATTCATCTTATTGTGGGTCTTCCAATACTTTACCAAACATGATGTCCTTCCCCAGGGGACGTCTCTCCTGAAAACATGTCCAAATGTTTTGCTATCCTTGCCTCCAAAGGGAATATTGGGTGCACTTCTTCCAAGACACATTTGTTGCTTCTTCTGGTAGTCCATAATATATTTAATATTCTTCACCAACACCATAATTAAAAGGCATAAGTTCTTCCTTGGTCTTCTTTATTCACTGTCCTGTTTTCACATGCAAATTAAGCTATTCAAATACCATGGCTTGGGTCAGGCACACCTTAGTCTTCAAAGGACATCTATCCTTTTTAAATAATAATAATAATAATAATTTTAAGAAATTCCAATTCCTATAACATCTTTCTTCCTATTTTCGCCCTGTGGTTACCGTTTTCTTGTGTCCCTCTTTCCTATGCATTTCTGCCCTCTGAGCTATCCCCCTTGAAAATATTGCCTTTCTGACCTCTCGTGGTTAATTGTTCTAGGGAGTGTTGATTGTGGATCCAAATAATATGAAATCTTTGACAACAGCACTATATCAGACAATGTTTCAGGGCGATTCATAAAGTCTTCCAGTAATATATCAGATAGTGTTTTACTGCTATTCTTAAGGTTTTCACTGCCCAATTCTTTGAGAAGTAGATGGCCTCTTCCTTCTTCTAAGTATGTCTTAGTTTGGAAGCTCCACTGAAACCTGTCCACCATGGGTGACCCTGTTTATATTTGAAATACTGATGGCATAGCCTCAAGCCTCACAGTAACACACATGCCACAACTTCATGATAAACTGACAGACTAGTGGTGGGATAATCAGTAGCAGATATTAATGATATTATTTGATAATTTCCACATTCAGTTGGATCACTTTCCTTTGGAATGGGAACAAATAAGATTCACTCCCAGTCAGTGAACCAGTTAGGAATTAGTATCACTGACCTTAAAATAAATGAAAACTACTGATAAAAGGCAGATGAAATTAAAACTGATATTCTCTAATGAGTGAAGTAACTGATAATTAGAAAAATAAAAGTAGCAATCTAAATTGACCTAAATATTATCTCCCTACATAGTAAATAGGAGCTCTGGTGCTATAATAGTGCCTATTAGACTGCTAACCAGAAGGCTGGTGGTTCAAACCCACCAGCCACTCCTCAGAAGGAAGGTTGGGCAATCTACTTTTGTAGTAATACCACCTCAGAAACCCCAGGAGGGGTCACTACGGGTTGGGTCTGACTCAATGGCAATGTGTTTCTGTTTTGTTTTTAAATAGTAAATGAAACCCTTAGATATATAATATAGATGTCATAATGATAACCAAAACAATGTGCATTCTGTATATTTAGAAATGATAAGAAAATCATATTTCTTTGTTTAGAAATAATCCAAGGTTCTAACCTGTGTACTCCTTGTTTTCATCTCTTTTCTTTTTGAACAACTCTTATCAAGACAACTTACTAGGCATAAATTCTCAACTTTGAAAGTACATAAAGCATGCAAAGGTAATTTTATATCAACATAACCTTATAAAAATCATCAGAATTTACTTGTTTACAAATTAAAGTACATGAGTCCCAGAGTCTGCAGTATGGTTTATATCTATATTCAACTTTTTACTTGAATCAAAGATTTAGTGAGTATACGAAATTAATTGAGACTCTGTTTCCTAATCTTTCATACAAGAATAATAGTATCTACCTCTGAACATGGGAGCTCTGGTGGCATAGTACCTAAGGCATTTGACTAATAACCAGAAAGCTGGCAGTTCAAATGCCACTTCTCAGAAGGAAGGTTGGGCAATCTACTTCCATAGTAATACTGCCTCGGAAACCCAAGGAGGAGTCACTAGGAGTTGGATTCGACTCCACGTCAGTATGTCTGTTTGTTTTTATACTTCTGAGCATTATGGTCATGGTGATATTAAATTCATCTAAGACATACTCTGTCACATATAAAGTGCTCACAGATAATGCAGCTATTATGTGTTAATCTAATAAATATTGAACAATAATTAAAGACAGATGATGGATACATAGATACATAGATAGATAAATAGATAGATAGATAGATAGATAGCTCTTATGGAGTCTATTATGACTGATAGATACCCTATGCACAACAGAATAAAATATAGACCGGTCCTATGTCATCCTCATGATTCCCAACCTATTAAAGTCCATAGTTGTGGCTATTGGTTAAAGCATTTGGCTGCTAACCAAAAGGTCAGAAATTCGAACCCACCAACAAGCAGCACTATGGGAGAAAGATGAGGTGCTCTGCTTCTATAAAGATTTACAGCCTTGGAAACCTTATAGGGCAGTTCTTGGAAACCTTATAGACTATGAGTCAGAATAGAGTCAATAGCAGTGAATTGGGGTGTGTGTGTGTGAGTGTGTGTGTGTGCCGATCCTTCTCAGAGAGTCTTCCTGGCCCTCATTGGCCCTGCACTTTACCAAACAAAATGACCTTCTATATAGTATTTGCTCCCTCCTTATGTGTCCAAAGCAAGTAAGTCAGACATTCATGAAATTAGCATTGGAGCTCTGGTAGCATAGTGCCTAAGGCACTTGACTGCTAACCAGAAGGCTGGCGGTTCAAACCCACCAGCCACTCCTCGGAAGTAAGGTTGTCCAATCCTACTTCTGTAGTGATACTGCCTGGGAAACCCAAGGAGGGGTCGCTATGAGTCAGGGCTGACTCGAAGACACATAACAACAACAACAACAATTTTCAGAAGTAGATGGCCAGGTCTTTCTTCATAGTTTCGTTTTGATTGGAAGATGTTCCGAATCTTGTTCTGAAACAGGTGACCCTGCTGGTATTTAAACACTGGTGGCACAGCTCCCACAGTCAGATAACTTGTAAACCACAACCATAATACAAATTGATAGACAGGAGGCAGTATGTAAAGTTAGAGATGGAAATTATCTTAGTTATATTCTTCCTTTTAAAATTTAGAATTTCATGATATTTCAGTTTAGTTTCACATATCATTTTCTTGAAGTTTTATCTGTTGTTGTTGGATGTTGTTGAATCTATTCCAACTCTTAGCCACACCATGTGACAGCAGAACTTCCCCATAGGGTTTGCTATGACTGTGTTTTATTCTGTTGTACAAAAAGTGGCTATGAGTCGGAACAGACTCGCTGACACCTAACAGCCACAGCAAATCTTTACAGGGTAGCCAGGTTGTTCTCCCATGGAGCCACTGACCGTATTTTAACAAACAACCTTTAATTTATCAGCCAAACACATAACCATTGTGCCACCAGGGCTCCTTAGAACTTTAACTAGACTAATAAAAAACAGAGAAGCTCTGATTAATAATGTGAAACCCTGGCACTCTGATCAACACTGTATTATGTTTCTTCTCAAACGAATGTGAAAATACACTGTATCTCTAGTTGGCAGCACATAAAGAATTGCCTGACACTAACCTAAGGGTTGTCTAATATCCACAACTTGGCTTCTCTCAGTTTTTCCAAAATGAGGAAAGCTATTTGAAAGAAATCAGCATTAACTTGTAGTTGAACTCAGACTTGGGGGAGCTTCAGTGCATGTGATATTGATGGAGTGGTATAGGGGTATGGTTCTAGATAAGCTCTTCATTGAAATGCAGCCAAAAACCTGGAATGAATTTAGGAATTGCTACAATTATTATTGATAAGAATGTTGATGTTAATTTCACATTAGAGACACCCTTAGAAGGTGTATTTCTTTGATTTGCTCTTCGGTTGCAGTCATAATTGAGATTTTTGTCTAACATACCCACTTCTTTTATCTACTTGTCAAAATATGCTAAGTGCTGCTAATATTTTTCAGCACCCAGAAACCTTACCGCATTGTTTAAAGTAATATAATGCTTACTTACATGTGGTCCTTCTTTTGCAATTTTTGTAGTGGTTTCAGTTTAGCTCCCTGTGCATGAACTATCTAAGCAGTCAAGATTTATTCTAGGAAAATAGGCAATGATATATGTCAAACATGGCAGATGCACTAAGATTTTAAGTTGTTATTAAAGAAACTGTGTTCAGTGTCACGTAACATTTATTAAGCTTAATGTGCAAGGCAGGGTTTGTTTTTGTTTGCCATTGAGTCAATTACAACTTTAGTCGTAATATGTAAAATGTCTCAGAACAGAACTACTCCATAGGGTTTTCTTGGTTGTAATATGACTTGGGTCTGACTCGATGGCACATAACAACAATAACAACAACAATTTTTATGGAAGCAGATCACAAAGTCTTTCTCCTGAAGAGAACCTGGGTAGTTTCAAACCACCAACCTTTCAGTTAGCAGCCAAGCACTTAACCATTTGTACCACAGGGCTGAACTTGGCTTCTTTGAATATTTGTGACAGCTTATGAAAAGTATATTGCTATTCCCATTTTGAAGCCAGTTACACTGAGATCAACAGTAACTAAAATATATTTTCCCAAATCATACAACTAGTGTACAGAGAGCCTGAATTGAATACATATGACTGCAAGTCCAGTTAATTCCACTACAACAGGCTTAATATGATAAAAATGCTAAACTGTCTGGGTAAAATCAAATGCATAAGTTATTTAGAAGGTTGGATGCTAATCGTACTTTAAAGAACTTGAATATGAAGCTGTTGCTTACTTTCTGTGAACTGTCTTCCCAAAGAGCATGTTAAACTTCTTGGCTTACCTCATGTTCATTCAGTTAGAACATTCTCAGACAACATGTTGTCTAAATAACAATGCAACAATAAGCTAACATATGAAATTAAGGGTTAAGAACCCTGACCATCTTTAATTTCACTTGGTCTTCTTTAAATATAATTTTTTTTTTAGAAAAGTTCAGTTGAGATAAAAGCCAGTTATATCTTAAAGATGGAATTTTCCAGCGTGGAGGTGATGGTATTATACAACTTATTTGGGCAAACTGCCCTCTCAACTTCATCTAGACTCATAGGGAATCTACCTCTGTCTGTTTTGTGCTTGTGTGAAAAATTATCTACTTCTGTAGTGATACTGTCCCGGAAACCCAAGGAGGGGTCCCTATGAGTCAGGTCCGACTCGATGGCACATAACAACAACATCATTCCTCTGCTGCTACTGGTACTCCTGCACCTTCTACAGTTTTTCAGCATATCCTTCATTAAGGAATGAAAAAGCAAGGAAAAAAAGTAGCAAAATCATTGGGTAAAGAAAAGAATAGCAGCAGAAAGGAGATTAGTATAAAACACAGAAACCTGGCTTAGAGATAAAATTCTGGTGTTCAAAACCTAAGTCTGATGTTTATTAATAGTGACATGGGGGCCCTTGGAATTTTAGTGTCCTTGTATTCAAACTAATGCTTAATAACCTTTACCTCAAAGGTTGTTTAGAGTGTTCTAGTCATACAGTGTATGTGAAAATGTGAGTGAAATGTAATAGGCCATCAAAAATTTTTATTTTCTTTTTTCATATGTATACTCCCTCCACCCCCCACGCCTGTCCCCCACAGGCAATGAGTGAGTAAATTCCTGTAGACCAAGGATACTATTTTTTTTTTTTTTTTGGTTTGTCTTTAATTTTTATTGTGATTTGGGTGAAAGTTTACAGAGAAAATTCATTTTTCATACACCAGGTAATACACATTTTGTTTCATGACATTGACTGCAATACCCCACACTGTGAGCTCTCTTCCCACTCTCTCCCTGCAGTTACCTCTTCCTTGTGTTATTCTTTCCTATGCATTCCTGCCCCCTGAGCTAACTCCCTGTGAAAATACTGCCCTTCTATTCTCCTGATTAATCTTTGCAAGGAGTGTATCTGCCCGATGTAATTGTTCACCCTATATGGCCTGTCTATTATTTGGCTGGAAGCCACAAGAGTGAGTTCAATTCCAGACCTGAAGGGTAACTAGGGACCATAGTCTCAGGGGTCTCACCAGGCTCTATCAGACAGGTAAACTTGGTCTTTTTTTATGATTCTAAGTTTTCTTCAACATTGTTCTCCCACACTATCCAGCATCTCCTGCACTGATGCCTTTCTGCGTGGTTTACAGCGGTAGCCGGGCATCATCTAGTTCTTCTATAGATCAAGGACTTTGTTTTAATATTCATTATAAAAGAGGGCATAGTATTTTGTTTCCTATAGTATTTTGTTCCCACTTAGTCAATGATAACTTGAAGATGATTTGTAGAAGTCGTGAAACAACATGAAAAGAGAAGAATAGATGGTAAAAGAGGGAAATGGAGGGAATGTGAATTCTGCGAGAGCTTCAGTAGATGGCTTCAAAAATTTCCTCCTTAGGTGCAGGCTTGACTTTTTTACGTTTAACTTTTAATTCAGTAAAATTTTTATTTTCCTCACCCTTCCAGATTATGAGTCCAGTCCTCAATAAAGTCTTTTTTTGTTTTTATTTTCAAATTACACATTTTAGTTTTTAATTTATCTAATGTCAATAGTGGGAACATTTGTGCTATTTACTGACAGACAAAGATTCCCATAATAAATATGAGTTAACATACACACACACATACTCACCAACATTTCAAATTCTCAAACCAAAGCCTTATTGGGGAAACTCACAAATTAACTGAAGTGAAATAATTGCTTTCATTTCACTCTGTTTTTCTAAGAAGGCTGACACATGCTGAGATGAGGAAATATGACCTCCTACATGTGTTTTCCATGAGGAATATGGCTGTTGTACAGCCACTGAGTTAAAAATAAGCTTCATTTCCTTATGTTCAAAGGTAATTTTAAAAATGAGCCAGAGGAATCAGGACTGCTATTTCTCAGTCTGCTTTAACCATTGACAGGCTATTTTTATACCAACTCTGGAGATGTCCAGGTGAGGCAGACATCCCAGAGAATACTGAGAAAGCACTGACTTTCACATGGTTATTATGTTATGTTCTCTCACATATTCTAATAACATAACTCCTGTTTCAAATTAAAACAACTTTTTTAGACTATTTGGTATAGTGTCTGAATCTTATCTTGCTTTCATCATCCTGATTATAAAGCCATTTAAACAAACCAACAAACAAAAAAACAAACTCACTGCCATCGAGTCTGATCCAACTCATATCTATCTTTCCTTGGGTTTCCGAGGCAGTATGACTACAGAAGCAGATTGTCCAACCTTCCTTCTGAGGAGTGGCTGGTGGGTTTGAACTGCCAGCTTTCTGGTTAGCAGTCAAATGCCCTAGGCACTATGCCAATTCTACCCAAGTAACAGCCGTTCTTGACTAAAGGAAACCTAGTAAAATTTGCTCTTCACCACCACTTCATTTCAGTTAAAGTGACACTATTTCTATTTTAAAGAGCTCTAGTGATGCAGAAGGAGTTTTGGTGGTGTGGTGCCTAAGGCATTTGACTGCTAACCAGAAGATTGGTGCTTCAAAGCCACCAGCCACTCTGCGGAAGGAAGACTGGGCAATCTACTTCCATAAAGATTTATCTTGGAAACCCAAAGGGGGTCACTATGAATCAGAATTGACTTGGTGGCAGAGTTTAGTTTGGTTTGGTCTGGTGATGCAGTGTTTAAGGCATTTGGCTGATAACCAAAAGTTACAGGTTTGGACCCACCAGCGCTTGCTTCATAGGGAAAGATGAAGCAGTCTCCTTCCTTAAAGATTTACTGCTTTGGAAACCCTAGAGGGCAGTTCTAGTCTATCTTATATGGTCATTATGAGTTGGAATTGACTCCATGGCTATGGGTTTATCTCTATTCTGTCTTCTGATGAACTCACTGAGATATTGCTTTCCTGAAAAATGAGGTCAACATCATGACAAGTCTACTTAATTTTCTTGTCTAGAATTTGGATCTAGCACTGGGTTGTCTTATTGAAAGAAAGTTCTGTTATTCTATATACAGGAAAGATTATTTCTGTATAACTCCACAGTTGAGGAAGTTGAAGATTTTCTCTTGTTCTCTTAGTGAAATTTATTGTAATATTTTAACTAACAGTCAATATTGCAAAGAGACTGAGTAATGTTATGTTTATGTTTTGAAATAATATGTTTACTTTTTATTCTATCTTACCTTTACTTTATTCAGATATTCTCATAGTTTGATCCAAAGACCAGGTGGTATGTAATTTATTAACCATAATAGCTCTTTAAGCTCCAGTTTACTAAAAGATGTTCCTAAAATTACTGAGCATTATTTATTGTAAATAAAACAGAAAATATCTTCTGGGTGTTTAAATACTGTTATTTATCTAGGCTTTATTGTCTTTGATTATTATTTATAATGGAGATTTTTAGATAGGTTAAATAAAAAAGAAAGAACAAACATTTTCTTTAAAAAGAATGTTAATAATTCCTTGGGCAGTTTAAAAAAAAAAAACACACACACACACACACACACAGATAGATCTTTAGGCAGTTCTGTATCAAGTCTCTGAAATTTAAATTTGTTTTATCTAATGGGTGACATCAGTTATGCTAAATGTAAAAGTGAAGGTACTTTTGCATGATAAAACGTTACCTTGAATTTGTGCAACTTTTCCAGCACATATTTCCACTCTTAACTAATGTTCACTGAGTGAGGCATATTTGAATAAAAGTGGTATTCTTTCTCCCCCTCTTTTTTTTTTTTTTTCTCTAAAAGTATCCACCATTTGGGATATTTATAGTATAATTCAACTCAATTTGCTTGATAAAGACAGTTGCCACCTAGGTGCATGCTAGTGACCTGTTGGCTAATGTCATTGCAAATAATGGTGTTGTTAGGTGCCATCCAGTCATCTTCAACTCATAGCGACCTTATGTACAACAGAAGGAAACACTGCCCGGTCCTGTGCCAGCTTCACGATCTCTGCTATATATGGTCATCACTGCAGCCACTGTGTCGATCCACCTCGTTGAAGCCTTCCCCTCTTTTGTTGACCCTCCATTTTACCAAGCATGATATTCTTTTCCAGAGATTGGTCCCTTCTGACAACATGACTAAAGTAGGTGAGATAAAGTCTGGCCATTCTTCTTTCCAAGGAGCATTCTGGCTGCACTTCTTCCGGGAAAGATTTGCTAGTTCTTATAGCAGTCCATGGCACTTTCAGTATTCTTTGGTGACAGGAAAACTCAAAAGCATCAACTCTTCTTCAGTCTTCTTTATTCATTGTCCAGCTTTCACATGCATATGAGGCGATTGAAAATACCATGGCTTGGGTCAGGCTCACCTTAGTCTTCAAATAATACTGCCAGAAATAAAACACCTACTTCTTTGATTCTTAGCACCAATGCCTCTTGTAGCTGTATGCCATAAACATGATTTTCATTAATATAAAAGAGATCAATATTATATGTTTGAGTATGTGTATTACATATATAAATGTGCACATTTCTATCTCATTTTTAATGCATTAGCGCTAATCTGAATTCTGAATTTATTAGGTTTAATGTGTCAATAATTAAAAGATCATTATGTCTACTAGCCAAAAATTATTTTTTTTCCAATATTGAGTTAAGAAACAGACTTCATCTGATAATTGATATTACTGAGTCATTTAAATTCATCCAAATTCCAACTAAGCAGCAGCCATTCTTAACTAACAACTTCCTCCCCTTTTTGCACCCTCCTCCTACATCATCCCATTAATTTTTAACTAAAAACAGATTTTTAAAATATAAACTAATGCATTACAATGAGATTTGTTTCTCATACAATATAAACCCTCTAGAAACATTGGGTATAATGGCTCATGAGAAATACAATTGTTTTTCATTGGCTTATAGCTTTTAATGTTAAGACTGAAACAGCAATTACATTCTCCATAAAACTACAATTTAGTGACTTTTAGTGACTTTTGACCTTTTCCTCATCCGGTCTGCAAGTATTTCTCATTCCAATAGTAATAGCAAACAGAGAGGGACCAAAAAAAAAAAAAAACCACATTTACAAGAATTTAGCTTCTGGCAAGTATCATTTTAAGGAATTCACTTCCTGGCTCATGGTTTACACGACCTGTCTTCTCTTGCTTTTTTCCTTCCATCCACCCTTCCCCCTCTTCTCTTCATAGTAAACTACATTTTAACTCTTGCATTCACTGCTGCTTCCTGCCTCCTTTGCTTTCTATTTTCATATCCATGGGAATGGAATCTGCTTAGAGCTATCAGGTCAACCCCCCTCCCCACAAACACACACACACACAGTTGCTGCTATACCAGCCACTCTTGATTTAGGACAGAGTTAAGCTAACTAGCTAATTAAAAACACATCATTAATAATTAGCTGATTTAACACCTATATCACAGTATTTAGTTTCTTTTTTTTCAGGCTAAGTTAACCATTGTATTACAGTTTTAGATTCCTTTTTTTTAAGCTATTATTTAGAATTAAAAATGATATATATTAAAGCCTTATTTTCGTTTTGGAGTACAAAATATATGGGCTTATTATTAATTACCAGCCACTCCTCGGAAAGAAGGTTGGGCAATCCACTTCCGTAGTGACACCAACTCGGAAACCCAAGGGGGGTAGCTATGAGTCCGGTCAGACTTGACGGCACATAACAACAACATTATTAATTGAGAATTTTTTTTATCTTATTATTTGTGATACTAGTTAATATTTTTCATACTCTATTATGTTAATAACCTGAAAAAATCCTCACTCTGAAGTCATATGTTAAAGAACTAGATTTCCATTATTTGTCTTATTAGGAAATGGGAGAATTAACTTTGTGGTGGAAATTAAGGAAAAGATTTCATTTAGTTGAATTACACCTCGGTTTATAAAACCAAAGCGTTCTTGAAAAGTTAGGAAGAAAACACAAGAGAAACAATCACACTAGAAAATATGAAATACATTTTCAGTTGTTTTGTTTTTAGGGCAATACCAAAACCAAACCAAACTCACTGTCATCAAGTGGATTCCAACTCATAGCGACCCCCATTGGGTTACCAAAGTGGTAAATCTTTACAAAAGTAGATTGCCCAGATTGCCCAGTCTTCCTTCCATGAGTGGTTGGTGGGTTTGAACCACCAACCTTCGAGTTAAGTCTGATGTCTTAGGCACTGTGCTACCAGAGCTTCTTTTATGGCAATAAAACCAAACCAAACTCACTGCCATCGAGTCCATTGGACTCATAGCAACTCCTCCTTGGGTTTCTGAGACAGTATCTGTATGGAGGTAGATTGCCTCATCTTCCTTTCCAGGAGTGGCTGGTGGGTTTGAACCACCAGCCTTCTGGTTAGCAGTCAAATGCCTTAGGCACTACACCACCAAAATTTCTCCAGTTTGATAATATTTACATTTACTTGTAAAATTACATATCTCTTCCTTAAATTTTTTTTTATTTCAAAAGGAAAAGAGCAAAAATTTAACCCTATAATTACATTCATTATAACTTTACTGTTATCTACACCAATTCTTTTTCCAAAAAAGGAAACCTGAGTTTAAAAACACCTGTTTGCAACAGGGTGAGAGAGAGTTGAATTAAATCTTGATTTTTTAAAATCAAGGTGAAAGGAAATTAACTCCTTCTACATACTAGTTTTATGGAGCTCTGGTGGCTCAGTGTTTAAGGCATTGGGATGCTAAGCAAAAGGTTGGCAGTTTGAGCCCACGAGCTGCTCCAAGGGAGATCGATAAGACAATCTGCTTTTGTAAAGATTTGCAGCCTTGGACACGCTATGAGACAGTTTCCTGTCCTATAGGGTTGTAATGCGTTAGAATCGCCTGATAGTAGGGATTTTATACTAGTTTTCGGTTGATAACTGGGTGTCTGCTTTTTATTATGTTTTTCCCTGTTACAGTTACTATGCAATTAGTATACTTTTTTTTTTTTTGTATTTTTTCATTCAAATTCTGAAGAGAATATGTAATTAACTCAGCATGTTATCATTTTTCCATATCTGGCACCGTTATCTATGCAAAACTCTACCAGATTTTCACACCTCGGTATCTATCTCTGCTAAAATCAGTGGTCATTCTTTGTTCCAAGAATGCCCTAGGTTTTCCTTCAGTAGGTGTTCTGAGCAGGGTAGTTTCCCTTAGAAAAGTTGGATGGATGTAGTAAGTGCTGAAATCAAAATACAGTGAAACCTGTGACAGTTGGAATTCGATGACACTGCTTTATTTTTCTGGGTCTCACAAGCTTTCCTCCTTTGACAGGTTGCAGTGTTAACCATATTTTTATAGCTTTCTACTAGTGGAAAATATTTTAGTTTTCCTTCTCTGACAGCTTTTCACCTTACAAATTTCCAAATTTCACAGGTTTTATTGTATATTGAACAGTGGAAAAGGCTGTGGAGGCAACTGAATATAATTTTTTGCACTGAAGTGAAGATTGCCACTGAGAAGGGAAATGACAAAGATGAGGCCACAGAGGCCTTGTCAAAGGCTATGAAAGGTCTCAATAGCCAGAATATGCAGTCTGAGTTTGAACCTATACACTGCAGGAAAGCTCCTCTAATTGTCTCACATTTGCATTTAAAAAACTGAGATTTACACTGGTTCAGTGATTTTCCTGAATTCTGAATTTCATGGATAGAGGAAATAACTGTCAGAACTAGGAAAAAAAATCCAACTGTCTCTCTACCACTTCATAATTTTGTCAGTTCTGCATAAATTCTGCAGAATCTACCAATGCAAGTCACTGCACCTCAATAGTTCTTTTCTGTGCTTAAAGAGACATTTTCTACCTTCATTGTTTCTTTTAAGTGAATGATTTGATATTCAAATCAGTTGTCACTTCATAATTGTCCTTATTCTTGCACTTTATTCACTCATTAATTCTTTGCTTATTATTTCTTTACTTTTTCTTTTGCTTTACTTCTCGGGAGTTTTTGGAATTGATCTAGAGAATGCAAAAAAAGAGGGGTATCTTTTCTTGTTCCTTGTTTACTTTGAAATTCTTAATTCTATTTTTATTCTAGAAGTGCATATACTAACATAGAATAACTCTTATTACCTACCAATGTCTAGAATTTCCTATGAACACATCTGAATCTCTGACACTATATTCATTAGAAAATACAAACTCAATTTATATGAATGAATTTATATGATTTATATGATTGCTCCTTAACTATGCTAAAATCATCTGAAAATTTGAAAATTTTTTTCTTTAATTTTAGTATTTTTCTTAATTTATTCCATTAAACTACAGAGCTGTATCATCACTTAGATTTATAGATGATATATTTAATGATATTTAACAAACAAACAAACAAAAATTCACTGCCACTGAGTCCATCCCAACTCATAGTGGCCCCTCCTTGGGTTTCTGAGGCAATATCTCTACAAATGTAGATTGCCCAGTCTTCCTTTCGAGGTGTGGTTGGTGGGTTTGAACCGCCAGCTTTCTGGTTAGTTACCCTTTTTGACATCTATTGTAGTTCTTAATAAAAATATTTGCTTTTCACCATTTCTGGAAAATTTTCAGCTATTTTCTTTATCTTTATTTTTTCTATTCTCCTTTCACAAATTCCTATTAGAAATATGTTAAACTTTCCATTCTACTCTTCATATCTCTTAACATCTGTTTCATATATCTAATTTCTTTATCTCCCTTTGTAGTTTCTACATTGTTTCCTCAGTTCTACATTCTAGTTCATTAATACTCTTTGCCTGTGCATCTAACCAGTGGTTTAGCTTGTCTGCAACGTGTGCACTTTTTTCCTTTTTATTTTTTACTTCTAATAAATTTAGTTGGTTCTTTTTCTTCAAATTTCTCTTTTCTATTCAGAGATGTTTTACATTACAATTTGGCTTTCTTCTTGTAGTATTTTGACAATTATAATTCTAAATTTTAAAATTATATTTTAAATTCTTCTATTATTTCAAAATCTTAGAGAGCTAATTTTGTTACTTGGATTATGACTTCTACCTCGGAAACCTAAGGAGGGATCATTATGAGTCGAGTCAACTGGATGGCAATGAGTAAATGTGGCTCAAAAATTTTCACTGGGATTAACATCTTCAAAGGACACCCCTCTTCTCCTTGCAATCACTATTGACCTTGATGGTGGAGTGTTCCTATAAAGCAACATTGCACTTTTTTGTACTAAGTAGCTCAGAATGACCTCCTCTATACTGGTTTATATGTTATTTCTTAAATTTGACATCATGCAATACTGCAAATTTAGACCTACTGCTCCCATATGTACAGCAAAGGTTTGATTCTGATTTTTCATAGGAGATGCTTATATATGAAGCGCTGGGTAAAGACAAATCCCAAAACCAAACTCATTGCCACTGAGTCAGTTCGGACTCATAGCGAGCCTTCCTTGGGTTTCCCAGGCGCCAGCCTTCTGGTTAGCGGTCAAATGCCTTAGGCACAACACCTCAGAGCTCCTAAAGGCAAATAACCTCTTGTTTCTTAGGGTCTTTCTTTCTTTTTTTTTTTTCTTTGGTTCTTTGTTCAAAGAGGTTACATCCATTCCAGTTTTTTGCATGTACTTCATTTCCAAGTCCATTCCTCTACTTTTCTTTTGGACCTAAAAAAGTTTAACATTTGTGATTAGGATCCTTTTCAGATCCTATAATACCTGGGCTACTGTGGAACCCAAAATATTATCACATATATAGTAGGTTCCGTCTTTGTAGTATCTAGAGTCTGTTTCTTTCTTATGCTGACCTCTTTGTCTTCTCTCTCTCTTATTTCTTCTCTTTCATGTTTTACTCAGTTTTTCTCTGTGTTGAAGGATGAGCTCAGGGTTAACCATGTTGCTGGAAGTCGTTTAACACTTTACCAGGACTACATTAATATTATTTAAATTTTTGTTCCTACCTCCAACCTATGCCTTCTTCTACCCATGACACACACTGCTTCAAGGTTTCTTTGCCTAAAGAATAACTGTTGGCATGTCATACACCTTAGAAATGGTAGTTTTTGCTTGCTATTTTCACTAATCTAATTGTGAGGCCATGCCTACCATAGGGATGAGTATATAGTTCAAAGCACCTATAAATAAGTGTTTTAAACATAGGGAATATTTCTTCTTAACTATGAAAATAATCATGAAGAGGACACTGAACTAAATAACAATAACAGAAGGGAGGATTATTTATATCTGTAAGAGTTAAGATTCTACTTCAAAGTAATAATTAGCAATTAAACCAGAAAAGACTGAACTCACTGCCGTGGAGTCAGATCCCACTCATAGTGACTCCTCCTTGAGTTTCCCAGGAGGTATCACTACGGAAGTACATTGTCCAACCTTCCTTCCGAATTGGCAATTAGTGCCTCTTTAAAGAGTATGCTTAAATTTTATGGACTCTTAGGTAGATTTCTTGGACTAGCTCATTGATGGTACACAAACATTGTTTCTAAATCCTCAGATAGTGATAGAGACTTAACTCTTTTTCACCTATTCTAAAGGAAGGATAGAGTAAAAGATCTTACCTAAACTATTTTGATTATGATGTGTGAAATTGGTTGTTTTTTTTTTTTTTTTTGCATAAAGTATTACAGTTTTTGGAACGTTTTCCCTCCATCGAGTTTTCACTTAAGTTCAATTTCTTGAGAGTATACACAGGAAGAGGGAATGACTGTAATCTCAACTGTGAAAAATCAACTCAATATAGTTAAAAAAAAAAAAAAACTCATTAGTAATTTATGCATAGGAATCAATTAAAATGAAATGGATTTGATTCTCCTTCTTGACATAGGCTCTTTCTTTTAGACTACAGATCTCTTCCATGTATCTATCACACTTTCTGGCTTATGTTGTAAAGGTTCATTCATGACTCATCTGCAGGATTGTATAACTTTACTATAAAAAATGTAAAGCAATGAAATAGTGTTGTTTTGTTGTTGTTGTTAGGTACCATCGAGTCATCCAGACTCATAGTGACCATATGTACAACAAAACAAAACACTGCCCAGTCCAGTGACAGCCTCACAATCCTTGCTATACCAGAGCCCATGGTTGCAGCCACTGTGTCAATCCATCTCCTCAAGGACCGCCTCTTTATTTGCTGACCCTCCAATTTACCAAGCATGATATCCTTCTCCAGTGAATGATCCGTTCTGACAACATGACCAAACGAAGTCAAAAGAAGTCTGACCATTTCTCACTTCCAATGAGCATTCTGGCTGCGCTTCCTCCAGGAGAGATTTGTTAGTTCCTTTGACAGTCCATGTACTTTCAGTATTCTTCGCCAACACCACAATTTAAAAGCATCAACCCTTCTTCAGTCTTCTTTATACATTGACCAGCTTTCACATGCATATGAGGCGACTGAAAATACCATAGCTTGGGTCAGGGTACCTTAGACATCGTTGCTCTTCAGCACTTTAAAGAGATCTTTTGTCGCAGATTTATTTGCCCAATGCAATGTGTTGTCTGATCTCTTGACTGCTGCTTTCATTGGTGTTGATTGTGTAACCAAGTAACATGAAATCTTTGACAACTTCAATCTTTTCTTCATTTATTGTGATGCTGCTTATTCGCCCAGTTGTGAGGACTTGGCATTTTCTTTATATTGAGACGTAATCCACACTGCAGATTGTAGTCTTTAATCTTCATCAGTAAGTCATCTCCACTTTCAGCAAGAAAAACAGTGTCATCTGCATATCACAGGTTGTTAATGAGTCATCCTCCAATCCTGATCCACATTCTTCTTTAAATAGTCCAACTTCTCAGATTATTTCCTCAGCATACAGATTGAATAAGTATGGTGAAAGGATGCAACCCTGATGCACTCCCTTCCTGATTTTGAACCATGTAGTATCCCCTTGCTCTGTTCCAATGACAGTCTCCTAGTCTATGTACAGGTTCTTCATGAGTACAATTAAGTGTTCTGGAATTCCCATTTTTCTCAATGTTAAATATAATTTGGTATGATCTACAGAGTCAAATGATTTTGCATAGTCAATAAAACACAAGAAAACATCTTTCTATTATTCTTTGCTTTGAGCCAAGATCCATCTGACATCAGCAATGCTACAATCTCATTCCATGTCCTCTTCTGAATCCAGCTTGAGTTTCTGGAAATTCTCTGTCAACATACTGCAACAACCATTTTTGAATTATCTTTGGCAAGATTTTACTTGCATGTGATATTAATGATATTGTTTGATAATTTGCACATTCTGTGGGATTACCTTTCTTTGGAATGGGTACAAATATGGATCTCTTCCAGTCAGTTGGCAAGGTAGCCATCTTCCAAATCTCTTAACATAGCCGAGAGAATGCCTCCAGTGAAGCATTTTTGGTGGAAACATCTCAATTTGGTCAATTCCTGAAGCCTTGTTCTTTGCCAGTTCTTTCTTTGCAGCTTTGACTTCTTCCGTCAATACCATTGATTCTTGATCATATGCCACACCCTGAAATGGGTGAACATCAATCAATTCTTTTTAGTACAATGACTCTGTATTCCTTCCATCTTCTTTTCATATTTCCTGCATTGTAAAATATTTTGCCCATAGAATCTCTCAGTATTGCAATTCGAGGCTTAAATTTTTTCCTCAGTTCTTTCAGCTTGAGAAATGCCAAGCGTGTACCTGCTTTTTGGTTTTCTAACTCCAGTCTTTGTGCATTTCATTATAGTAATTAGCTTTGTCTTCTCAAGCTGCTCTTTAAAATCTTCTGTTCATCTCTTTTATCTTGTCATTTCTTCCATTTGCTTTAGCTAGTCTCCATTCAAGGGCAAGTTTCAGAGTCTCTTCTAATATCCATTATGGTGTTTTCTTTCTTTCCTGTCTTTTAAATGACTTTTTGCTTTCTTCATGGCTAGTGTTCTTGATATCATCCCAAAGTTCCTCTGGTTTTCAGTCATTGGTCTTCAATGCATCAAGTCTATCCTTTAGATGGTCTCTAAATTCAGGAAGGATATAATCAAGGTCACATTTTAGCTCTCATGAACTTGTTTTAATTGTCTTCAGCTTCACCTTGAACTTGCATATGAGCAGCTTATGGTCTGTTCTGTAATTAGCTCCTGGCCTTGTTTGGGCTGAAGATACTGAGCTTCTCCATCACCTCTTTCCACACATGTAGTTGATCAGATTCTTGTGTACACTGTCTGGTAAGTCCATGTATATAGCCACTGGTTATGTTGTGGAAAGAAGGTATTTTCAATGAATAAGTAGTCGGTCTTGCAAAATTCTATCATGCGATCTCCAGTCTTATTTCTATCACCAAGGCCATATTTTGCAACTTCTAGTTATTCTTCTTTGTTTCAAACTCTTGCACTCCAATCACCAGTGACAATCAATATATTTTGATTGCATGTTTGGTCAATTTCAGACTGCAGAAGTTAGTGAAAATCTTCAATTTCCTCATCTTTGGCTTTGGTGGTTGGTGCATAAATTTGAGTAATAGTCGTATAATCTGGTCTTCCTTGGGGGTGTATGGATATTATCCTATCACTGACAGTATTGTACTTCAGGATAGGTCTTGAAACTTTCTTTGTGATAATGAATGCCACACAATTCTTCTTCAATTTATCATTCCTTGCATAGTAGATCGCATGCTTTTCTGACTCAAAATGGCCAAAATCAGTCCATTTCAGCTCACTAATACCTAGGTTATCAATCTTTATGTGTTGCATTTCATTTTTGACAACTTCCAATTTTCCTAGATTCATGCTTCATACATTTGATGTTCCAATTATTAATGGATGTTTCCAGCTGTTTCTTCTCATTTTGAGTCATGCCACATCAGCAAATGGAGGTTCAGAAAGCTTTATTCCATTCACATCATAAGATCAGCGCTACTTTGAGGAGGTAGTTGTTCCCTGGTCTTATTTTGAGTGCCTTCTGACATAATGGGCTCATCATCTGGCACTACATTGGACAATGTTTCAGGGCTACTCATAACATGTTCAAGTAACATATCAGACAGCATTTCACTGCTATTCACAAGGTTTTCACTGGCCAATTCTTTGAGAAGTGGATAGCTCCTTCTTTCTTCCAAGTCTGTCTTAGTCTGAAAGCTGTGCTGAAACCTGTCTATCATGGGTAACAGTGCTTGTATTTGAAATACCAGTGGCATAGCTTTCTAGCCTCACAGCAACACAAAAGCCACCACAGTGCGACACTGACAGATGAGTGGTGGAATGAAATAATATTATATGTATATTTATATACATATATATGGAAGGAACTCAGGTAGCACAATGCCTAAGACATCTGACTGCTAACCATAGGTTCATGGTTCAATCCCACCAGCCATTGCATAGAAGCAAGACCGGGCAATTTACTTTGTAAAGATTTACCATCTAGGAAACCCAATTGTGGTTGCTACAGGTCAGAATGAATTCAATGACACTAGGTTTGGTTTTTTGCTTTATATATGTATATGTATATGTACACATGCATACATACATATATATATAAAACCAAAACCAAAGTCACTGCTGTCAGTCAGATCCAACTCATAGTGACCCCTCCTTGGGTTTCCGAGGCAGTATCTCGAGGGAACTAGATTGCCCAGTCTTCCTTCTGAAGAATGGCTCATGGGTTTGAACCACCAGCCTACTGGTTAGCAGTCAAATGCCTT
>NW_006921663.1:6255051-6271684 GCF_000298275.1 Orycteropus afer afer
CAGCCACTCCTTGGAAGGAAGATGGGGCAATTACTTCCGTAGTGATACTGCCTCGGAAACCCGAGGAGGGGTCACTCTGAGTCGGATCCTACTGGACGGTATATAACAACAACATGTATGTATTATGGAGGCATTGGTGGTTCAGTGGTAGAATACTTCTCTTCCAAGATGAAGACCTGGATTTGATTCCCAGCCAATGCACTTCTTAGAGCTCAGCCAGCACTTATCTGTCAGTGAAGGCTTATGTATTGCTATGCTGAACAGGTTTCAGCAGAGCTTCCAGACTAAGACTAGAGAAACGCTTGGTGATCTACTTCCAGAAAATCAGCTAATAAAAACCCTATGGATTAAAATGATCTAATCCATAACCAATCATGGATGGCACATTACCTGGTAACATTTCATTTTGTTGAGTTTAGGTTTGCCATGAGCTGTGTAGTCAACTCATCTGCCAGTAACTACAATAACAAATAAATGTGCAATTATAAAGTCTTTCTGATCTGCAATTTCATATTTACAAAAATCCAAAGGGTTAAGCATAGCTATTAGCATAATTTTAAATAGAGACTTGTGAATGACCACACAGCTGGTAAGAAGCACTAGATTTGACCTGAACACTTTATCTGTAGATCCTGTGTGTTGACCGCTGTGATGTACTAATTCCTTGTTCCAACCAAGAATTCCATATTTGAGAAAACTGCAACTACTCTGTTGGACTGAATGATTTTGTTTCCAATTTAATATAGTTCTCATAATTTTGAGATTTTTTTGTCAACAATGTATTGCTATGATTAATTATATCTCTGTTATAGAATTATTTCATTAGACTCATTAGGTTCTTGATGCATTTTTAAATATCTATTGTTTGAGTAATCTCTACAAAAAAAAGTAAGTTTTGTATTTATTCACCCTTAACTTATGACACTAGAGAAAAATTGATTTAAAAATTTATAAATTAATCCATGAATGCAATCAAAAAAGAAAATAAATGGTTAATTGTGTTAGTGCACATCCCTCTTAGCAACACGCAGATGTTCACATAGTAATTGAAAAAATAAATTTTGTCTCTCTGACTGATGAAATGCGTTCACTACCAGTTGTTCTCTTTGCTGAAGTTCTTAAGAGCTTTTCATTTATCTGACTATAGGGAGTGGGAAAATTACCAGTATGAAAACCTCTTCAGCTAACTGGAAGAAAAGATCTTTTCACCAATTCCAAACTACGGTAACTGAGTTTCATCATAAATTCTACAATGAAAAACAAGTAACAGTTGCTATATAAAATCTATGTGTTAAAAATTATCTAAATCCAGAGTTTGAAGACATAGTTGTCATTATCACATGAACTCAGGTGATCACATATGGTTCGGATTCCCTAAGGACACATTTTACAATGTGGTATATGTTGGATTCTTTCATTTCCCAAAAGGTGATTAGAACAGGGAAATGGTATGCTTGGCAAATCTTCGAGTTTTACACCCCAATTACCCATTTTTGCCTTTAAATTTATCATTTACTGGCAGCAGATGGGTAATAGGATGAAGTTTTCAATATTGTATGGTGGGGATACAGATTCCCAGATTCAATAAGAGAGTGTACAAAGGGGCATTCTTAATGTGATTAACAAAGAGGTGTGTAATCTGCCATCAATCTTCCTTGTTGCTGTCATAGTACTTCCTGGGACTGCTAGAGAAACTTTACAATAGCTGAATACATGTAACACATGCAGATGAGGAAGTGCCTTGGGCAGTTTAGCAGAATTTACTAAGATTCCACTTTTTGTATTTCTCCATTCTGAGTCACCACCATTACTTGACCTTTTCATCTCAGAAGTCCTCCTACTTAATGTTTACATGGTTAATCAAGCCTTGGCTGTGCCATCATGCTCTAACTATATTAGCTGCATTTGAAATTTTTACCACAGAAAGTAAATTTCACTGATTAGAACTAAATTACAAGATAAAGTAGAATATTACTATCATTATTATTATAATTGGAGGGGACAGCATATTTTTTTCCTTGTGGCATAGGGACATTCCTTCTTCACTTTCAATTTTTCTAACTCCAGAAAAAAGAGAACATCATGAGAATTTTTGTGAAATGGTACTCTAATTTACTCATTATTTTGATAAAAAGATGTGAACAAGTCCTGTGAACTACTGTCTGCAGAATCTTGTTAATTATAAAAGGCAAGAGATATGAGAGCACCATTCAAAGTAATATGTATTCAGAGAGGAAGATTGTTTGTTTATTTATCATTTGTTTCAGCTTATTCTTTAATAAGAAGCTCCTAGCTTTTGGTAAGCCTCAATCTGGTACCAATCAGAAACAGAAAAATAAAGGTCTGGTTTGAAATATCTAAGATTTGCTAAAGAAGTCATGGAATAATGATGATCTATTTTCAATAAATTTTTAACTACAGTCTGATTTTGTTAGGCTTTCATTACTGATAAACTAAGGTTTTGTTTGGAGTCCCTGAGTAGTGCAAATGGTTATGCACTTAGCTAATAACTGAACAATTGGACTTTTGAGCCTACCCAGAGGCTCCTTGGAAGAAAGGCCTAACAATTTACTTCTGAAAAAATATCCATTGAAAACCTTAAGTTCTACGCTCATACCCATGGTGTCTCCACAAATTGGAATTTACTTGAAGGCAACCAATAGGATCCTATTTAACCCCTCAGAGTTCCTAGTTCCCAACCTACGATATTTTCAATCACCTCATATGCTTGTGAGAGCTGGACAATGAATAAGCAAGACTATGAAAGAGTTGATGCTTTTGAATTGTGGTGTTGGCAAAGAATACTGACAGTACTGCGGACTGCTAAAAGAGCTATCAAATCTGTCTTGGAAGAAGTGCAGCTGGAATAATCCATGGAAGCAAGAATGGCCAGATTTCATCTCACCTACTTTAATCATGTTGTTAGAAGGGACCATTCTCTGGAGAAGGATGTCTCTTGGTAAAGCAGAGGGCCAAGGAAAGAGGGAAAAGCCCTCAACAAAATGGATTGACACCGTGACTGCAGTGATGGGTTCAGGTATAGTAGGGATTGTGAGCCTGGCAGAGGACCAGACAGTGTTTCGTTCTGTTGTACATAGGGTCACTATGAGGTGGAGACAACTCAACAGCACATAACAACAGCAACAACAACAGTTCTTAGTTCCAATCTGGAAGAGGAAGAAAATGAAGTTAAGAGCCTGAGTTAGGTAAGGGGAGGGATGGTATAGAAAGAGCCTGTGACCACCATAATAACATTAGGGAAAGGGAGGACACCGAATTGTGCACTGAATATATAGAAGACAGGTTAATACCAGTATCTCCACAATACTGCATTACCATTAACACCAAACACCAGGCTACAGATAAACATTTAGACAACTGAGAAGATCAGATGCAGGACAGTGAATAGGATTATACTCAAGACCAAAGATAGATTCAGCTGAGGCTAATCTTGCAGAGATACTAGTGATACAAAATATTCACAATCATTATAGAAACAACAGAAACCAGAAATAGAGCAATCCCTCATAGACAGCCAAACACTGTGGAAGCGAGATGTACCAGATCTACCTACTCAGGACCAAAGTACTGGGGACAAGAGACTCAATTGACACAACAAAATACATAAAATTTTTTCCACAACTTATTTTGGTGAGTAGTGACTGAGATCTTAAAAGCTTTCAAGCGGCCATCTAAGATGCAGCTAATGGTCTCCTATCATCAGAAGTGAAGAAGAGTGAAATAAAAAAAAAAGTATATTGGGAACAATCAGCCCTAGGACATGATGGACCTCAAAGCCAGAAGAACTAGCTGGTGCCTGGCTACCAATGGCAACCATTTGGGAAGTCATCAAAACTGGAGATCCTGCATAGAGTAGGGGGAAAAATGTGGAACAAAATCCAAAAAACATAATAATGACCAGAATTACTGGTTGCATGGAGCCTGGTGGGACCTTCAAGAGTATGGCCCTGGGATATACTTCAGAACTGGGTAAAGCCCACTCCCAAGGGCTGGCTCTCAACCCACTAGTAAATAAGACTTACATGCAGAACACTCAACCCAGGGTGATGCAACCACCAACTCTACGGAGATACATCCCTTGGAGCAATCAGCCATGGGACACCAGAGGGGCAACATTCACATGAGGAAAAGCAGGACACTCAGGAGTGCATAACTAAGAAGGGCTGGGGGGTTACTGGAAAGTGAGAAGAGTAGAGTGGGTTAGGGTTGGGGATGGTAATTGGAGAGTAAAACCAAATGTACACAAAATGTTGAATGTAAAACAAATTCTGCTCTGTAAATTTGCACCTAAAGAAGAATAAAAAAAAAAAAAAAAAGAAAGAAAAGAGCCTAGGTGAAGGGTCTTTTGTCCTTTCTGTGAGATAGAAAGGGAAAAGAAATGGGTAACAACTAAGATATATATTTTTGGGAAAAAGAGAAACTGAGGGACACTATTTGATGTAACACAATCATCCATATAGAGTAGGAGAAAAGATTATAGTTCAAATGTGTAGGGGAGCTTAGGTTAAAGTGGAGAAGACGAGAAAGAGTTTGAAAGAGAAAATATTAATATTGGTAAATTCCAAATGATACTGAGATTCAATAGGAAGGAATAGAAAATTTATTTAATAATAATACAGATGTAAATAAGATTTGATAGCTTGTATTTGTAGGTATCCAGTCAACATCTTTTAGCTATTTCTAGCAGGGATCAGTAGATCAGGAAAAGTGTTCAGTTATTACAGAAAGTGAAGACCATGAGCGATTCTGCAGTTGAGCAGAAATGTGAAAGGAGGTCAAGTCCCTGATGGCTGACAAACAGAAGACAAGATGGAACACAAAAATTAGCATATAAAAATAAAGACAAAATTCACCTTATGAGAATGCGGACTAATAGTTATAGTTCAGAAAAGGAGATTTCTGAAATTATGCTTTTATAAATGGAAGAGATTAATTATTACACCAAATAGGTGGATTGTTTAAAGCATAAGTATTATATGATTATCAGAATCCACAGACACTGAAAAACCAATAAAGTATAAATGTAGGAAACAAAGCTACCATATTTAAATAAGATTGGATCTTTATTTTGAATATGTTATACATGTTTACAAGGAGCTCTGGCAGTGCAGTGGTTAGAGCATTCGGCTGCTAATCAAAAGGTAAATGGTTTGAACCAGCAGGTGTTCTGAAGATGAAAGATGAGGCAATCTGTTTCTTGTTTCTATAAAGATTAACAGACTTGGAAACCCTATGGGGCAGTTCTACTCTGTCTACAGTTGCTATGAGTTGGAATCAATTCCATGACAGTGCATTTGGTTTGGTTATGCATAAATTGATGACATTTACGGGAGTTCCTGGGTCACACAAATGGTTAAGTGTTGGACTACTACCCAAAAGATTGATGGCTTAAACCTACCTGGAAGCAAGGCCTAGAGATATGCTTCCAAAATGACCCAGCCTTGAAAACCTTATGGAGCAGTTCTACTTTGTACACATGAGGTTGTCCTGAGTCAAAACTGACCCTACGGTAACTAATAACAATATAACAATAATACACAAGCTTGCATGGTTCTAGCCTTACTTATCCCAGTACATGCTTGAATATTAATTACAATATTAATTAAAAATCAAAGGGTTGTTTAAGGCTAAAAAAAAAAAAAAACTTATATTTTCAAGAATCTTTCTTCCAATCAAGGCATTACACCAATCTGAGCTTTTCTCTAAAGAGGAACTAGTCGTCCCAGATTAGGAGATGTGAGGTGCAGTGAGATTATTTGCTTGCTTAGAAGAATGAAGGATAAGAAAGTTTTATGCTTTTTATAAATAACGATACTAATATGTATCATTTTATACATATAATAATATAATATATAATAATGATATAAACAATTTTTATAAATATGATACTAATAAATAAATAATCATAATATTATTTATTTTATAAATAATAATAATCCTTTATGGGAGTTTTGGTGGCATAGTGCCTAAGGCTGGTGGTTCAAATCCTCCAGACACTCCTCCGAAGCAAGACTGGGAAATCAATTTCCATAGAGATACTGCCTTGGAAACCCAAGGAGGGGTTCTATGAGTTGGAACTGGCTCCAGGGCAGTGAGTTTGGCTTTTGGTTTGACCCTCCCTTTAATTACATCTATTACATGGCCTGTCCCTCTTGCAAAAATTGCAGGCAGTAATGGTTGCTTTTTGTATTCATTTACTATCATTTGTTACTTCACTTTCTCTTTATTTTTTTTTTTCCTCTGACACTTTAATCCAGCTGATATCTTTCAACACATAATGAAAAACAGCTCTGCCTTTTCCTGGTTGTCTCATTTCTGAGCACTATGGCAACGGATGCTAGTTGACTTAGTAAAACTTGAAAATGTCACATTGCTCTTCACTCTTTTATGAATGCACATTCATGAATACAGCTCAATGCAAAGCAATTAAAGGGAGCCTTAAAAAGCACTAAAACCAAAGTCACCCTCAGATGATATTCCCTAGGTGTTGTATTCAAAGCAAAACACTGGAGGGCATTTCTGGTATTAAAAAGAAAAGCTTTTTTGTTTCAGAGAATAATTTGCAATCACTTTTTTTTTCTTTAATTTTATTGTGGTAAAACATACACAACAAGGCATTTGCCAACACAACAATGTCCACAATTACAGCTCAGGGACATTGATGACATTTTTCATGTTTTGCCACCATTGTTGCTATCCTTTTCTAAAATACTCCACCACCATTAGCATAAATTCATTGCCCAACAACAAAAGCTTCCCCTTTCTCCCTCCCTGCTACACCTGATAACTAGAGTAATTTTTTGTTTATATACATACATACATATATATATATTTGTTTGTTTGTTTTGTTTTGTTTTTTTCCACAACCTATCTAGAAATTTTCCCTCCCCTCTCCCGCCATTCCTGGAAAGCAAAAGGTTTCCTTCCATGTATAAAGCTTTCTTTGACTTTTTACAATAGTGGGCTAATACAAGGTTTGTCTTTCTGTGATTGACTTATTTCAAACAGCATAAGGTCCTCCAGGTCCATCCATGTTATGTGGTGTTTTGCAGAGTCTACGTTATTCTTTAGGGTTGCAGAATATCCCATTTTGTATATATACCACAGTTTGTTTATCCATTCCTTGGTTGATGGATACTTAGTTTGTTTACATCTCTTTGCTATCGTGAATAGTGTTGCAATGAACATAGGTGTGCATATATCTATATGTGTCCTGCCTCACACTTCTTTAGGATATATACCTAGTAATGGAATTGCTGGGCTGGATCAAATGGTATTTCTATTTCCAAATTTTTAAGGAATCATCATCCTGCTTTCCACAGTGATTGTATCATTTTACAGTTCCACCAGCAGTCTATGAGAGTTACAGTCTCTCCACATCCTCACGGGGAAAAAACAAAACTAAACAACTCACTGTAGGCGAGTCGAATCCGACTCATAGAGACCCCTCCTTGGGTCGATGTGGTATCTCTATGGAAGTTGATTGCCTACTTTTCCTTCTGAGGAGTGGCTGGTAGGTTTGAACCACCAACCCTCTAGTTCACAGTCAAATGCCTTAGGCACTACTCCACCAGAGCTCCCACATCTTCACCAGTATTTGTTATTTTCTATTTTGTTGAACTTTTCTATTAATGCTTCAGTGAGATGGTTATCTCCTGGTTGTTTTGATTTGCATCTCTCTAATGGCTAATGATTGTGAACATTTCTTCACATGTTTGTTGGCTGCCTGAATATCATCTTTGGTGAAGTGTCTATTCCTATCTTCTGCCCATTTTTTAATTGCATCATTTGGCTTTTTGATGTTGAAGTGTTGAAGCTTTCTATAAATTCTAGAGATAAATCCTTTGTCTAATATGTCATTGCCAAAAATTTTTTTCATTCTGTAGGTTCTCTTTTTACTCTTTTGGAGAAGTCTTTTGGTGCATATAAGAACTTAATTTTCAGAAGATCCCAATTATCTAGTTTATCTTCTGCTCTTTGTGCATCTTGGGTTGTGCTTCATAGTCTATTTATGACATAAATTAGGGCCCCTAAGTTTTCCCTTATATTTTTCTTTGATGAACTTCATAGTTTTAGGATTCACATTTGAGTCTTTGATCCATCTGGAGTTAGTTTTTGTGTATGGTGTGAGGTACAGATCTAGTTTCACTTTTCTGCAAATGGATATCCAGTTTTGCCAGCACCATTCATGAAAGCGACTATCTCTTCCCCATTTATTGAATTTTGGTCCTTTGTCAAAGATCAGCTGGCCATAGGTGGGTGGATCTATTTCTGGGTTCTCAATTCTGTTCCACTGGTCTATGTGTCTGTTGTTGTACTAATAATATGAGACTGTTCGGAATACTGTGACTGTATAGTAGATTTTGAGCTTTGGAAGTGTGAGAACTCCTACTTTGTTCTTCTTCTTTAGTGTTTTGCTTATCCAAGGTCTCTTTTCTTTCCATAAAAAATCTGTGACTGGTTTTTCCATGTCTTTAAAGAATGTTGATGGAATCTGCATCAGGATTGCATTGAATGTATAGATTGCTTTGACTAATATTGACTTTTTCACAGTATTCAATCTTCCCATTCATGAGCATGGTATATCCTTCCATTTATGTAGATCTCTTATAGTTTCTTGAAGTAGTATTTTGTAGGTTTCTTTGTATAAGTCTTGTGTTTCTGGTAAGATTTATTCCCAAGTATCTAATCTTTTTGGTAGCTAGTGTAAATGGTATTTATTTTATTTCCTTTTCAGAGATCTCTTTGCTAGTATAGAGGAATCCAACTGACTTTTTTTATGTCAGTCTTGTATCCTGCCACAATTATAAATCTTTCAATAAGTTCCAGTAGTTGTCTTGCGAGTCTCTTGGGTTTTCTATGTATAAGATCATATCATCTGCAAATAGGGATAGTTTTACTTCTTCCTTACCAATTTGGATGCCTTTGATTTTCCTTTCCTGCCTTATTGCCTTGGCTGGTACTTCCAATACAATGCTGAATAGCAGTGGAGATAGAGGGCAGCCTTGTCTGGTTCCTGTTCTGAGGGGAATGGTTTCAGTCTCTCTCCATTGAGAATAATGCTGACAGTTTGTTTTGCATATATGCCATTTATTATGCTGAAGAATTTGCCTTCTATTTCTATTTTTCTGAGAGTTTTATCAGGAACAGATAGTGGATTTTATCAAATGTCTTTTCGGCATCAATTGATATGGTCATGTGATTCTTATATTTTACTCACGTGATGGATTGCATTGATTGTTTTCCTAATGTTAACCATCCTTTCATACCTAGGGCAAATCCCAATTGGTTATGATGAATTATTTTTTTTATATATTGCTGGAGTCTATTGGCTAGGATTTTGTTGAAGATTTTTTGCATCTATATGCATGAGGGATATTGGTCTGTAGTTTTACTTTCTAGTGTGTCTTTGACTTGTTTTGGTAAAATGGTTATGTTTGTTTCATAAAATGAATTTAGGAGGATTCCATACTTTTCTATGTTCTGGAATAGTTTGAGTGGGATTGTGTCAGACCTTCTCTAAATGATTGGTAGAATTCTCCAGTGAAACCATCTGGGCCAGGACTTTTTTCAGATGATAATTTCTCTATGATCTGTTCAATTTCTTCCTTTGTTTTGGGTCTGTTCAAATTTTCTCCTCAATCTGTGTTAATTAGGTGAGTTGTGAGTTTCAAGAAATCTGTCCATCTCATCCAGGTTTTTAAATTAGTTGGAGTACAATTCTTCATAGTATCTTGATAATATTCTTTTTATTTCTGTTGGTTCTGTTGTGATTTCACCAATTTGTTTCTTATTTGTGTTATTTGTATTCTCTCTCTCTTTTCCTTTGTTAAAGTTGCCAGTAGTTTGCCAATTTTGTTAATCTTTTCAAAACACCAACGTCTAGTCTTGTTGATTTTTTCTATTGTCCTATTTTCTGTTTCATTTATTTCTGCTAGAATCATTATTATTTCTTTTCTTCTGGTGACCATAGGCTTTTTTGGCTGCTCTTTTTTCTAATTTTTGGAGATGTTCGGTTTAGGTGTTGATTTTGCCTCTGCTTTTTTGATGTGTGCATCTATTGGTATAAATTGATGTTTGATCACGGCTTTTGCTTTGTCTCAAACATTTGGGTATGTGGTGTTTTCATTCTCATTTGATTCAAGAATTTTTAAATTTAATTTGTTATTTTTTCTATTACCCAGTTATTTTTAAGGAGGGTGCTATTCATATTCCATGTGTTGGCTCATTTTCGATTCCCAGTGTTGATTTCTAATTTTACAGCATTGTGATCTGAGAAGATACTTTGCAGTATTTCAATGTTTTTAAATTCATTGAGATTTGCTTTGTGGCCTAAAATATGTACAATCCTGGAAAATGTTCCATGTGCGCTGAAGAAGAATGTATATTTTGCTGTTGTTGGGTGAAGGGCTCTATGTTGTTGTTGTTGTTGTTGTGTGCCATCAAGTCGGACCCAACTTCTAGCGACCCCTCCTTGGGTTTCTGAGGCAGTATCACTACAAAAGTAGATTGCCCAACCTTCCTTCTGAGGAGTGGCTGGTGGGTTTGAACCGCCAGCCTTCTGGGTAGCAGTCAAGTGCTTTAGGCACTATGCTACCAGAGATCCCGAAGGGCTCTATAGATGACTATAAGGTCAAGTTGTTGCATTGTATTGTTCAATTCTTCTGCATCTTTGTTGAGTTTCTTTCTCGTTCTATCTTGTATTGAAAGTGGTGTATTAAATTCTACTATTATAGAATAGTATATTCATCTAATTTTCTTTTCAATTCTGTTAAAGTCTGATTTATGTATTTTGGGGTTTTTCATTGAGTGCTAGGTATTTATTATGGTTATGTCCTCTTATTCAATTGATCCTTTAATAGTTATATAGTATCTTTCCTTGTGTCTTAATATCATTTTTGTCTTAAAATCTATTTTATCAGAAATTAATATTGCCACTCTTGTACTTTTTTGGTTGTCATGTGCTTAATATACCTTTCTCCAACCTTTGATCTTTAGTCTATTTCTGTCTTTGTGTCTAAAGTGAATCTTTTATAGACAGCATATTGATGGGTCATGTTTTCTTATCCAGACTTCAATTCTCCATCTTTTGAGTGTTGCATTTAATCCACTTACATTCAGTGTAATTATTGACAAGTATGAATTCATTGGTGTCATTTTGTTATGTGTGTTTGTGTGTGTGTGTGTATGTGTGTGCGGTGCTACTGATTTCTTTGTTCTATAAAGTTTTCTGTGCTGAGCTCATTTTGCTCATGGATTGTGCTATCATCTCCTTTGTTGCTATGTTTTATTATTTGCTAAATATTTGTGTTTGTCCTTTTTTTATTTTTATGTGAATATTTATTATTTTTCTTTGAGGTTAGCCTGTGATTTATTATTTTCTTCCCAGGTTTAAAACAGTCTGTTCTATCTTGCAATTGTCTTGACTTCCTCAAAATTTAGATATTCTGTAACTACACTCATTATTCCCTCTTTTTGCTTTTTAGCTGTCTTCATTTACCCATTGATGTCTCTGGTTCCCTGTTTTGCTCTTGTAAGCTTATTTTACTTTGGCTACTTCTATCATTGGGTTGGTTTCTGGATTATATCATCATGTGTGCTTATCATTGTTGTAGTTTGCTGTTGTTGGTTCTCTGTCCAAAAATCTTTTGTTAGGTTGGTCTGGTTTTACCAAATTCAGCTACTTTCTGCTTATATCAGTTTTGCTGGGTATATAATTCTTGCTTGGAATTTTTTTTCTCAGGGTTTTATATATATTACCCCATTGCCTTCTTGTCTGCATAGTTTCTGCTGAAAGCTCTGGTAGCATAGTGCCTAAGGTACTTGACTGCTAACCAGAAGGCTGGCAGTTCAAACCCACCAGCCACTCCTCAGAAGGAAGGTGGGGCAATCTACTTCTGTAATGATCCTACTCGGAAACCCAAAGAGGGGTCTCTATGAGTCAGGTCTGACTCGACAGCACATAATAACAGCAATAACAGTCTTATTGGTTGCCCTTTGCAGTAAATTTTTCATTTTTCCCATGCTGCTTTCAGGACTTTTTCTTTGTCTTTGGCTTTAGTGAGAGTCATGATGATATGTCTTGGTGATTTTATTTTTGAGTCTGTCCTGTTTGGGGTTCATTGAACTTCTTGAGTAGATATATTCTAATGTTTCATCATATTAGGGAATTTCTCTTCCAAAAAATCTTTGTTAATTTTCTCTATGGTTTTATCTGGCTCTTCCTGTTGTGGAATTCCGATTATATGTAGATTATTCCTTTCAATGGTATCCCACATGAATCTTAGGCTTTTGTCATTTTGTTTCGATCTTCTGTCTGATTGATCCCTTGACAAAGTAGTATTGAAGTATTTGTCTTCAATATTATTAATTGTATCTTCCATTGATTCTATTCTACTCCTTTGCCCATTCAATCTATTATCTATTTCTGAAATCTTAGTATTAGTCTTTTGTACTTCTTTTTGTTGTTTTACTATCATTTCTAATTTTTTGTTTATTTTGTCAATTTGTTCTTGTATTGTTTTCCTAAATGTTCTAGAGTTTTGTCTGTGTTTTCCTCAATTTTGTCAGTAATTTCCATGATCTTGCCAGTGCTTTCCTTGATCTGCCCCTCAATCTGTTGAAGGTAATCAAATATAATTCTTTCAAATTCCTTATTGAGGCACTCCAAAGCTGCTGCTTCTTCAAGGATGTTTTCTGGGTTTGTATCCTGGTCCCTTGTTTCTACTACTTGATTTTCATTTTTGTGTGGACTGTGATGGTCTGTTGTTTCCGAGACATTTTGGTATTTTTGTATTTGTGTGTAATTTGTGGTTGTATATTTGTGTGATTCACACGAGATTTTTGTTTTCATTTTGTGTTGATATATCTGTGTAACTAGGCTACTGTGCTCCTGTATTCTCTAGTTTGTAGCACTTAGGCAATCATCACCAATCTCTTGGTGGGTGTGATAGGGAATGAGACTTTGTGCACAGATGTCTGATAGCTGTTCATAAAGAGCCGTAGAGGGTGAGTTGATCTGGTATTGGCTTCTGCCTATCATTGTTCAGTTGGTACAAAGGCAGATTGTGGCCCCCACTCAGTAGGTGGGACTGCAGGAGATGCAGGTATGGTTGCGGTGTGTATAAATGGTTGCTGTCTCCCACTCAGACAAAAATAAATTAAAACAAAATAATAAAAAGAAGAGAAGAGAAAAATAAAAATAAGTGAACAAAAACTGCATAAACAAATAGAAACAACTGCAAAAAAAAATGTAATTAATGGGAATAAAACTTTTCAAAAAATATTTAAAAAGATAAAATATATTAAAAAAGATAAACAAAAGATAATGAGAAAAAGATAAAAAAAAAAAAGCCACAATATCTGAGAAGGGTGGAGTGAGAGAATAGAGCAAAAATGAAAGAATAATAAAGAAAAAATGGGAAAACTGCAAAAGGAAAAGCAAAGGATGCAATAAATCAAAAGAAAGGATAAAGAATGGAACCAGGAAAAGGGTAGAGAAGAAAAGGCAAAAAGAAAAAAGAAAAAAATCCCAAAGAGAACCAGGGACGATAACGAGAAAAGGAGAAAAGAAAAAGAAGAAAAGAGGAAGATAAAAAATAATAATTTAAAAGCAAAAACTAAAATGTAGAGGGCAGGGCATGGCCTCTTTTTCACTGACCCTCTACTTTACCAAATATGATGTCCTTCTACAAGGATTAGCCCCTCCTGATAGTGTTCACACAATCAAATGTCTTTGCATAGTCAATAAAACACAAGCAAACATCTTTCTGGTATTCTTTGCCTTGAGCCAAGATCCATCTGACAGCAGCAACTATGATATCCCTTGTTCCACGTCCTCTTCTGAATTCAGCTTGCACCTCTGGAAGTTCTCTGTCAATATACTGCTACAACTGTTTTTGAATTATTTTCAGCAAGATCTTACTTTTGTGTAATATTAATGATATTGTTCAATAATTTCCACATTTTGTGGTATCACATTCCTTTGGAATGGGTACAAATATGTATCTCCTCCAGTCAGTTGACCAGGTAGCTGCCTTCCAAATCTCTTGGCATAACTGAGGGAGTGCCTCCAGTGCGGCATCCATTTGTTGAAATATCTCAATGAGTATTCTGTCAATTCCCAGAGGCTTGTTCTTCACCAATTCATTCATTGAAGCTTCAACTTCCTCCTTCAGTACCATTGGTTCTAGACCCTATGCCACCTCCTGAAATGGATGAAGATCAACCAGTTCTTTTTGGTACAGTGACTCTGTGTATTTCTTCCATCTTCTTTTGATATTTCCTGCATCTTTCAATACTTTCCCCTTAGAAACTTTGATTGTGTGGATCATGACAAATTATGGATAATATTGAGAAGAATGGGAATTCCCGAACACTTGATTGTACTCATGAGGAACCTGCACCTTGACAAGGAGACTGTCGTTCTAACATAACAAGGGGACACTATATGGTTTTAAATCAAGAGGGGAGTATGTCAGAATTATATCCTTTTCTCATACTTATTCAATCTATATGCTGAGCAAATAATCCGAGAAGCTGGAATATATGAAGAAAAATGTGACATCAGGATTGGAGCAAGAATCATTAACAACCTGAGATATGCTGATTATACAACTTTGCTTGCTGAAAGTGAGGATGATTTGAAGCACTTGCTGATCAAGATTGAAGAACACAGTCTGCAGTATGGATTACATCTCAATATAAAGAAGACAAAAATCCTAACAACTGGACCTATAAGCAGCATCACCATAAATGGAGAAAAGATTGAGGTTGTCAAAGAATTCACATTGCTTGGTTCTACAATCAAGGCCAATGGAAGCAGCAGTCAGGTCATTAGACAACGTGTAGCACTGGGTAGGTCAGCTACGAAGGAACTGTTTCAAGTGCTGAGAAGCAAGGATGTCTGCTTGAAGACTAAGGTGTGCCTGACGCAGGCCATGATATTTCCAATCACCTTGTATGCATGTGAGAGTGGAACAATGAATAAGGAAGACTGAAGAAGAGTTGATGCTTTTGAGTTGTGGTGCTGGTGAAGAATGCTTTAAGTACCATGGACTGCTAAAAGAACTAACAGATCTGTCTTGGAGGAAGTGCAGCCAAGATGCTCCTTAGAAGTGAGAATGGCCAGACTTTGTCTCACCTACTTTAGTCATGTTGTCAGAGGAGGCCATTCCCTGGAGAAGAATGTCATGCTTGTTAAGGTGGAGAGTCAACGAAAGAGGAGAAGGGGTTCAACGTGATGGATTGACACGGTGACTGTGACAATGGGCTCAAATGTAGCAAGGACATGGAGCTGGCTTAGGATTAGGTGTTGTTTCTTTCTGCTGTTCATGGGGTTGCTGTGAGTCAAAAACTACTAGACCACACCTAACAACAACAACAATAACGTCCAACGAATGTGAGATGAAGTCTTGCCATTCTTGCTTCCAAAGAGCATTCTGCTTGTAGTGCTTCTAAGACATGTTTGTTTTTCTGGCTTTTGTTTGTTGTTATGTGCTGTGGAGTCAGATCTGACTCATAGCGACCCCTCCTTGAGTTTCCAAGGCGGTATCACTATGGAAGTAGATTGCCCAACCTTCCTTCTGAGGAGGGGCTGGTGGGTTTGAACCTCCAGTCTTCTGGTTAGCAGTCAAGTGCCTTAGGCAATATGCTACCAGAGTTCCCCCGTTTTTCTGGCAGTCCATGGTAAATTCAATATTCTTTGCCCATACTGTAATTTGAAGGAATCATTTCTTCCTTGATCTTCCTTATTGACTGTCCAGCTTTCACACACATATGAAGCAGTGGAAAATACCATGGCTTAGATCAGGCACACCTTAGCCTTCAAAGTGGTATTTTACTTTCCAATCCTTTAAACAGGTTTTTTTTCAGTAGATTTTTTTCCAATATGATACATGGTTTAATTTCTTGACTTCTGCTTCCTTGGGCATTGATTGTGGATCTAAGTAAAATGAAATCCTGGAAAACTTCAAACTTTTCCCTGTCTATCATGATATTGCTTACTGTTCCATTTTTGAAGAATTTTGTTTTCTTTGTGATGATGTATAATGCATACTGAAGGCTGTAGTCTTTGATCTTCATTAGTAAGTGCCTCAAGTCTTCTTCTCTTTCAGCCAGCATGGTTGTGTCATCTGCATATCATAGGTTGTTAGTGAGCCTTCCTCCAGTTCTGGTACTGCCTTCTTTTTCATTTACTCCAAATTCTTGGATCATTTGCTTAGCATACAGATTAAATAAGTATGGTGAAAGGATGCAGTCATGATGCACACCTTTCCTGATTTTAAACCATACAATATATCCTTGCTCTGACTGAATTTATGTCTCTTGGTCTACGTACAACAGGTTCCTCATAAGTATTATTCTACACCATGTTATTCATAATTTGTTATGATCCACTCAGTTGAAGGTCTGTAAACAACTTTTTGATATTCTTTTCTTTTAGCCAAGATCCATCTGACATCAGCAATGATATTCCTAATTCCCCATCCTCTTCTGAAACCTCATTAAAGTTTTATGTTTTATGCAATTTTCTGTTTATGTACTGCAGCAATTGTTTTGAATTATCTTCAGGAAAATTTTACTTGTGTTTGACAGTAATGATATTGTTTGA
>NW_006921663.1:6271784-6306154 GCF_000298275.1 Orycteropus afer afer
ATATATATATATATTTAATTGTGATTTGGGTGAAAATTTACAGAGCAAATTCACTTTCCATAAAGAAGTTCACATACACTTTATTTCATGACATTGAATACAATTTACCACAATGCAACAGCTCTCCTCTCACTCTCACCTGATAGTTACCTCTTCCCAATGTCCATCCCTCCATGCACTCCTGCCCCCTAAGCTGTCTCCTTGTGCATACACAGCCCTTCTATTCTCCCATGATTATTCTCTCCAAAGAGTTTATCTACCTCAGTCAAATGTTCAACACATATGCCTGTGGTTGTTTGTCTGGAAGCCACAGGTATGGGTTCAATTCCAGACCTTAAAGGCAGGTAGGGGGCATAGTCTCAGTGGTTCTACCAGGCTCTATCAGACAAGGAAAGCTGCCCCTCCCCCCTTATTTTCCAAATAATTTTGAGTTTTGTTCCACATTGTTCTCCCTCTCTGTGATACTTGGAAATGTGTGTCAACTTGGCTGGATGACAATTCTGTGTTGTTTAAAAAGTTGCGGTGTGGTTATTCCCATGATGGGATCAGATGTATATGTTTTGAGCAGTCAATCATTGAAAGGGAGTTTCCCTAGGGGTGTGGACTGCTTCCAGGATATTTATGGACATTCTGGGAAAAGAGACACTCTTCTGCGGATTGGGATTCTGTTGTGCTGCCTACAACTGTCCGTGAGAGAACAATCCACCATTTGGCCTGGAGACCTAGGATTTGTCATTCGTTGGAGTCAATAGCAAGCACACTGCCTGTCAACCTTTAGTTCCTCAGCCCTTGCAGCAGCATGAGTTGGGAAAAGCTTCCAGCTTGATGTTTGATCCAAGAACTTTGGACTTGCCAACTTCTATAAGTGTGTGAGCCATTTTCCAAAGAAATTTCTCTTTCTCTCTATATAAGCTTCACTGGTTTTGTTTCTCAAAAGAACCCAGTTTACCACATTTGGTACTGGGAGTGGAGTAAGGGTTACTATGGTAGGAAAAGCCAAGTGGAAACCATTATAATTTCCTCTACCTATAAAAATAATAAATCAAAAGCAATACTGCATCCCTGGAGGGGTTGCAGAGATTACTGCCACCATCAAATACTTGAAGGATGCAGGGGTGGTGATTCTCACCACATCCCCATTTAATTCACTTATTTGGCCTGCGCAAAAAACAGATTGCTTTTGTTGTTGTTAGGTGCCGGTGAGTCGTTTCCTATGACTCCATGCACAGCAGAACGAAACACCGCCCGGTCTTGTGTCGGCTCCATGATCCCTGCTATATTTGAGCCCATTGTCACAGCTATTGTGTCAGTCCATCTCATTGAAGGCCTTCCCCTCTTGCATCGACCCTCCACCTTACCAAGCATGACATCCTTCTCCAGGGAATGGTCCCCTCTGACAACATGACCAAAGTAGATGAGACGAAGTCTGGCCATTCTCGCTTCCAAGGACCATCTCGGCTGTACTTCCTCCAGGACAGATCTGTTAGCTATTTTATTACTCCATGGTACTTTCAGCATTCTTCACCAGCACCACAACTCAAAAGCATCAACTTTTCTTCAGTTTTCCTTATTCATTGTCCAGCTCTCACATGCACATGAGGAGATTGGAAATATCGTGGCCTGTGTCAGGTGCACCTTAGTCCTCAAGGAGACATCCTTGCTTCTTAGCACTTGAAAGAGTTCCTTTGCAGCTGACCTTTCCAGTGCTACACATTTTCTAATGTCCTGACTGCTGCTTCCACTGGTGTCGATTGTAGAACAAGCAACCTGAATTCTTTGACAACTTCAAACTTTTCTCCATTTATCATGATGGTCTTATTGGTCCAGAAACAGATGGATCTTGGAAAATAACAGTAGTTTATCATAAACTTAATCACGTGGTGACTCCAATTGCAGCTGCAGTTTCTGCTGTGATTTCATTGCTTGAACAAATTAGTACATCTCCAGGTACTTGATATGCAGCTATTGATCTGGCTAATGCCTTTTTCTTGATACCAATTTCAAAGGATCATCAGAAGCAGTTTTCCTTCAGCTGGCAAGGCCAACAGTATATTTATACAATGCTTCCTCAGGGGTATAACAATTCCCTGGCACTATGTCATAATGTAATCCATAGGGATCTTGATCACCTTTCCTTGCCACAAGACATCACACTGGCCCATTATATTAATGACATTATGCTGATTGGACACAGTAAGGAAGAAATATCAATGACTCTAAACTTATGGGTGAGACATATGCATGCTAGAGATTGGGAAATTGACCCAACAAAAATATAGGCACCCTCCACCTCAATGAAAATACTAGGGGTCCAATGGTGTGGGACATGTCAAGATATTCCTACTAAAGTGAAAGATAAGTTATTGTATCTGGCTTCCCCCATAACTAAAAAGAAGGCACACCCTCTGGTGGGCCTCTTTGGATTTTGGAGGCAACATATCCCTCATTTGGGTGTGTTGCTGCAGCCTATTTATCAAGTGACTCAGAAAGCTGCTAGTTTTGTGTGAGACCCAGAACAACAGAAGGCTCTGCAACAGATTCAGGCTGCCGTGCAGGATGCTCTGCCACTTTGGCCATGTGATCAGGCTGATCCAATTGTACTTGAAGTGTCTGTAGTAGATAGAGATGCTGTTTGGAGCCTTTGGCAGGTCCCTATTGGTGAATCACAATACAGACCCTTGGGATTTTGGAGCAAAGCCCTACCATCCTTTGCAGATAACTACTCTCCTTTTGAGAACCAGCTTTTAGCTTGTTACTGGGCTTTGGTAGAGACTGAACGTCTAACCATGGGCCACCAAGTCACTATGAGGCCTGAGCAGCCCATCATGAACTGGTTGTTGTCTGACCCACAGAGTCATAAAGTTTGACATGCACAGCAGCACTAGATCATTAAATGGAAGTGGTATATCAGAGATAGAGCTCGAGCAGGACCTAAAGGCACAAATAAGTTGCATGAGGAAATGGCCCAAATGCCCATGGTCTCCATTCAAGTCACATTACCTTCCCTCTGCCAGTCTGCACCTATGGCCTTATGGGGAGTTCCTTATGATCAATTGACCGCGGAAGGGAAAACTCATGTCTGCTTTACAAATGGTTCTGTGTGATATGCAAGCACCATTCGAGAATGGACAGTAGCAGCACTGCAGCCTTTTTCTGGGACTTCTTTGAAGGACAGTGGTGAAGGGAAATCCTTCCAATGGGCAGAACTTTGAGACATGCATATGGCTGTTCATTTTGCATAGAATAAGAAATGGCCAGATGTGCAATTATATATGGATTCATGGGCTGAGGATCATGGCTTGGCTGGATGGTCTGGGACTTGGAAGGAGCATGATTGGAAGATTGGTTATAAGGATGTACGGGGAAGAGGTTTGCGGATAGATCTCACTGAGTGGGCCAAATGAGTAAACATTTTTGTGTCTCATGTGAATGCTCAGCAAAAGGTGACCTTGGCAGAGGAGGACTTTAACAATCAGGTGGATAGGATGACATGTTCAGTGGAAACCAGCTATGCTTTTTCCCCAGCTACTCCTGACATTACTCAATAGGCTCATGAACAAAAGTGGCCATGGTGGCAGGGATGGAGGTTATGCATGGGTTCAGCAACATGGACTCCCACTTACCAAGGCTGATTTGGCTACTGCCACTCCTGAGTGCCCAATCTGCCAGCGGCGGAGAACAATACTGAGTCCATGATACGGTACCATTCCTCAGGGTGATCATCCAGCAACTTGGTAGCCGGTTGATTACATTGGACCATTTCTATCATGGAAAGGACAATTTTTTGTTCTTACTGGAATATATAATTATTCTGAATATGGATTCACTTTCCATGCATGCAATGCTTCTGCCAAAACTACCATCCATGGACTTACAGAATGCCTTATCCACCGTCCTTTATCCCACACAGCATTGCTTCAGATCAAGGGACTCACTTCACAGCAAATGAAGTGCAGCAATGGGCCTATGCTCATGGAATTCACTGGTCTTACCATGTTCCCCATCATCCTGAAGCAGCTGGCTTGATAGAGCAATGGAATGGCCTTCTGAAAACACAATTTCAGCACCAGGTAGGTGGCAATATCTTGCAGAGTTGAGGCAGTGTTCTCCAGGAGGCTGTATACACTCTAAACCAGTGTGCAACATATGGTTCTGCTTCTCCAATAGCCAGGATTCAGAGGTCCAGGAACCAAGGGGTGGAAACAGGAGTGGTACCATGCACTATTACCCTTAGTGATCTACTAAAAAAATTTTTGCTTCCTGTCTTGCTACCCTATGCTCTGCAGGTCTGGAGATCTTAGTCCCAAAGGGAGGAACACTCTACCTGGAGACACAATACTGATTGCATTGAACTGGAAATTAAGAATGCCACCGGCCATTTTGGCTTCCTCATGTCTCTGGATCAACAGACAAAGAAGGGCATTACTGTACTATCTGGTATGATAGATCCTGATTACCAAGGGGAAATTAGATTGACATTACATAATGGAAGTAAGAAGAATATGTCTGGAATATAGGAGATTATTTAGGACATCTCTGAGTACTACCATGCCCTATGATTAAAGTTAATGGAAAATTACAGCAACCCAATTCTGATATGACTGCTAATGGCCCAGACCCTTCAGGAATGAAGGTTTGTGTCACCTCACTAGGCAAAGAACTATGACCAGCTGAGGTGTTTGCTGAGGGCAAGGGAAATACAGAATGGGTGGTAGAATAAGATAGTTCTGAATATCAGCTACGACCATGTGACCAGTTGCAGAAACGAGGACTGTGATTGTTATATTTCTTCATTGTATATGTGCATCAAATATTTTTGTTTCCTTCTGTTATAAACTGTGAAATGTAAGTAAGATTAATGAGTTTTGCTTGTACGTGTGTTAGCATATTATATGAGGTGCAAATGTGACTTTATAATTGTCCTTATTTAGAAATTATATATGATTAAGAAGATGTGTACAACTGCCAAGTTAACAAGGATGGACTGTGATAGTTGGAGCTGTGTTTCAACTTGGCTGGACCACAATTCTTTGTGGTTTAAGCAGTTGTGATGTGGTTATTCCCATGATGAGATTAGATGTATATGTTTTTAGCAGCCAATCCATTAAAAGGGAGTTTCCCTAAGGGTGTGGACTGCTTCCAGATATTTATGGACATTCTGAGAAAAGAGACACTCTTCTGTGGATTGGGATTCTATAGTGCTCCCTACAACTGTCCATGAGTGAACAATCCACCATTCACCGTGGAGATCTTGGATTTGCCATGTGTTGGAGTCAATAGCTAGTATACTGCCTGCCAACCTTGAGCTCCTCAGCCCCTGCAGCTGCATGAGTCAGGAAAAGCCTCCAACTTGATATTTGATCCAAGAAGTTTGGACTTGCCAACTTCTATAAGTGTGTGAGCCATTTTCCTAAGATAAATTTCTCTTCCTCTCTCTCTATAAGCTTCACTGGTTTTGTTTCTCTAGAGAACCCAGTGTAACATACTCCCTATCCAGGAGCTCCTACATATATCACCCTCTAAGTGGTTGATAGTCGTAGCCTGGCACCATGTAGTTCTTCTAGTCTCATGGTAGTATAAGCTATAGATCACATGGTGTACCAGTCACTAGGACTAATTCTTTCCATGAATCTTTGGTTTTTTTCATTCTTCTTTGCTGTGGATGAGAAGTGACCCATCATGGCATCTAGATAGCTGCTTGGAAGATTTTAACATCCCAGTTGCTACTCACCAAAGTAGGAGTTGGAACCATGTTTTGTGTATTATGTTATGCCCTTTGACAATGGTACCAAGCCCACAGGTTCAACAGCTCAGTCCCCTGGGTATCTGGCTGTGACCAAGAAGTAAATACAACCCTGTCCCTTGTCAGCTCTACTATACACCTGGGAATTCAGATCATACAAATACACTTATAGGACCATTGTCTGCCAAGCCTACACATAGTCTTGGGTACACTCCCCACTTCATAGATTTACCTAATAGTTCAGCTCATCCACCCATTTATCCACCAGTATTCCAATGTTTGCCTTCACTGACAATGCAGTACTGTATGTGCAAAAGGGTTCATCTTTGTTGTCTGTACCTGCCATGTACCTCTCTATGTCTTCCTCTTCCTCAGTGCCACCAAGTTGATCACACACATTTGGTACATTGCCCTTCTCTTCACCCAAATCAATCCTTATCTCTACCTATCTAACAGTGTTCCCTCCCATTCTCTCCCACCCCTGGTAACCAACAAAGAAAATTTCCTTCCATAGATAAACCTTTCCTTGACTTTTATAATAACGAACTAATAAAATATTTGTCCTTTTGTGATTGATTTATTTCACTCAGCATAATGTCCTGCAAGTTCATCCACATTATGTACAGTATTTTTCAGATTCTAGGTTATTCTGTAGGGTTGTATATTATTCCATTGTGTGCATGTATCATAGTTTGATTATCCATTCTTCAGTTGATGCACACCTAAGTTGTTTTCATATTTTGGCTATTGTATATAGTGCTGCAATGAACATGGGTGTGCATATGTCTGTTCTTGTCATGGCACTCACTTCTTTAGGATATATACCTAGTAATGGAATGTCTGAGTCAAATAGTATTTCTAATTCCAACTTTTTGAGAAATCGCCGCAGTGGTTGTACCATTTTACAGTCCCGCCAGCAGTGTATGAGAGTCCAAATCTCTCCACATCCTTGCCAGCATTTGTGATTTTCTGTCTTGTTGAACTTTGCTACTAGTGCTGGAGCAAGATGGTATCTCATTTTCGTTTTGATTTGCATCTCTGTAATAGCTAATGATCGTGAGCATTTCTTCATATATTTGTTGGCTGCCTGAATATCTTCCTTGGTATAGTGCCTATTCATGTCTTCTGCCCATTTTTAATTGGATTATTTGTCTTTTTGTTGTTGAGGTGTTGGAGTTTTCTGTAAATTCTAGAGATAAGTCCCTTGTCAGATATGTCATTGCCAAATATTTTTTTCCAATCTGTAGGTTCTCTTTTGACTCTTTTGGAGAAGTCCTTGGAAACACATAAAAATTTAATTTTTAGAAGGTCCCATTCATCTAGTTTCTCTTCTGCTGTTTGTGCATTTTGGGTTATGCCTAATAGTCTATTTATGCCATATATTAGGGCTCCTAAATTTGTCCCTACTTTTTCCTTGAGGGACTCTATAGTTTTAGGTTTCCCATTTAAGTCTTTGATCCATGTTTGATAATTTCTGCATTCACAAATATTGATAACTTTCACTCAGTTTACCAGGTAGCTGTCTTCCAAATTTCTTAGCATAGATGAGTAAGTAGGAGCTCTGGTGGCGTAGTGCCTAAGGCACTTGACTGCTATCTAGAAGGTTGGTGGTTCAAACCCACTAGTCACTCCTCGGATGGAAGATTGGGCAATCTCTTTCCGTAGTGATACTGCCTTGGAAACCCAAGGAAGGGTTGCTATGAGTTGGAGACAACTCAATTGCACATAACAACAACAACACATGAGTAAGTACTTCCAGCATTACAGCTGCTTGTTGGAACTGATATTCCATCAATTCCTAGTGACTTGTTTTTCACCAAGCCTTCTGTGGAACTTGGACTTCTTCCTTCAATCACATCAGTTCTCGATTATATGCTACCTTCTAAAATGGTTGAATGTCTACCAATTCTTTTTGGTACAGTGGCTCTCTATATTCCTTCCACTTGATTTTGATACATCCTGCATCATTCAATAGTTTGCCAATAACAATAATGATATTGCAACTCAAGTCTTGAATTTGTTTCTTCTGTTCCTTCAGCTTGAGAAATGCCAAGTGTATTCTTGCCTTTTGGTTTCTAACTCCAGGCCTTTGCATATTTCATTATAGTACTTTGGCTTGCCAAGTTGCCCTTTGAAATCTTCCATTCAGATCTTTTGTTTAGTTCATCCTTTCTTCCATTCACTTTAGCTACTCTATATTTAAAAGCAAGTTTCAGAATCTCTTCTGACATTTAGTTTGGTCATTTCTTTTTTCCTGTCTTTTTAATGATATTTTACTTTTTTCATGTCTGTTGTTATTGATCTCATCTGCAACTTGTCTGGTCTTCAGTCATTAGTGTTCATTGTGTTAGATCTGTTCTTAAAATAACTTATTAATTTAGATGGGACTTACTCAAGGTCATACTTTGGCTGTTGTGGACTTCTTTGAATTTTCCACAGCTTCAACTTGAACTTGAATATGAGCAAATGATGGTTTATTCTTCATTCAGCCTCTGGCCTTGTTCTGAATGATATTGAGTTCTCCATTGTCTCTTTCCACAGTAGTAGTTGATTTGATTCCTTTGTATTCCACCTGGCTAGGTCCACCTGTATCATCACTGTTCATGCTGAATAAAATTATTTGCAAAAAATAAGTTATTGGTCTTGCAAAATTCTGTCATGTGAAATGTGATAACACATGTGATATGTTGTTTCTATCACTTAGGCTTATTTTCCAGTACTGATGGTTCTAATGCAGCCAATAATGAACATAATCAATGAATACTAGGAATAAAATTGTGTGATATGTTCACTTATTATGCCATGCAGGGAAATATTTGAAGTTTGTAAAAATTGCTTTTCTAAAAGAAGCAGAAGTAAAGCACTGATAAATACACACAAGCTTTGCTCACTTATTAATTAATCACCTTGCATTAAATGGTATGATTAAATTGCAATAAAGTTAATGTCTTTTGGGAAACTTCCATTCTATACAAACGATATGAATGTATTGAAGAAACCTGCTTTTAATGCCAGTATTTAGATTACCTGTACTAGGGAGTTAAAAGAAAATTTCCTTCTTGCAATTCCAAGTGGTCCAAGGAAAGACAAGAGACTTAAAGTGAACCTATAACAAAAGCTGGAAACATGGAAATTAATGCAGTTTTTAAATGCAGTCATTCTCTGCAGGAAAAGGTCATAAATGAGGTTCATGTAAGTAAAGCTTAAAATAAACAGTTTCCACTTCCAACAAGGATTCGTCTTGGCATCCAGTCACACAGGGGATCTCAGGGGAAGCTCATTAAAAATAGTACCAAGAATCACTCAGTAGGTAATAGTAAAGGGGATAAGTGTGAACTCTGATATAAGACAGCTTGAATTGAAAGCTGAGTTCTGTCAATTTCTACCATGCACATGCAATAAAGTGCCTAACCTCTTGTGCCCTAGTATGCCCATATGTAAGTTGGAAATGATAATAGTAACCTGAATGTAATAATTGTGGGAGACAAATGTGTTAATAGGTTGAAAATAAACAGATCATGTAACTGGACTTATCAATAAAAATATTTTCAGGCTGTGTAACATTCTGAGAATAGTCAACTTAGTAGAGCAGTTGTTAGCAGCAGATATTCCTGAATGCTTCTTCAGCAACTCTCCACAAGCTTATAAAATGACATGAAAAACCAACTATTAGATTGCACATTTCAAACGTTATAACCACATCGGAAAATTTATATTATAGAGAGATAAAAGATATCGAGAACAGAAATTGTTGTTGTTAGGTGTGGTCAAGTCATTTCAGACTCAGTGACTTCAGGTACAGCAGAATGAAACACCGCCCGGTCCTTTGCCAGCCCCACAATCTTTGCTATACCTGAGCCCATCCTTGCAGCCACTGTGGCAATCCATCTCTTTGAGGGCCTTCCCGTTTTATGTTGTCCCTCCAGTTTTCCAAGCATGATATGTTTCTTCAGGGAATGGGCCCTTCTTACAACATGACCAAAGTTGTTCTTGTTATTTGTTGTTATGTGCCATGGAGTCGGACTGGACTCATAGAGACCCTCCTTTGGTTTCCGAGGGAGTATCACTATGGAAATACATTTCCCAACCTTCCTTCTGAGGAGTGGCTGGTGGGTTTGAACCTCCAACCATCTGATTAACAGTCAAGTGCCTTAGGCACTAGGTCACGAGAGCTCCTCATGACCAAAGTAGGTGAGACAAAGTCTGGCCATTCTCGATTCCAAGGAGCATTCTGGCTGCACTTCTTCTAGGATGGATTTGTTAGTTATTTTAGCAGTCCATAGTACTTTCAGCATTCTTTGCCAACACCACAGTTCAAAAGCATCAACTCTTCTTTGGCCTTCCTTTATCATTGTCCAGCTCTCACATGCATATGAGGCGTTTGAAAATATTATGCTTGTGTCAGGCGCACTTTAGTCCTCAAGGAAACATCTTTGCTCTTCAGCACTTGAAAGCGGTCCTTTGCCCAATGCTATACGATTTGCCCAATGCTATAAGATGTCTGATATCTTGACTGCTTCTTCCACTGGTGTTGATTGTAGAACCAAGTAATATGAAGTCTCTGACAACTTCAATCTTTTCTCCATTTATTATGATGCTGTTTATTGGTGCAATTGTGAGAATTTTTGTTTTCTTTATATTGAAGTGTAATCCATACTGCAGACTGTAATCTTCAATCTTTATCAGTAAGTGTTTCACGTCATCCTCACCTTCAGCAAATAAAGTTGTATTGTTTGCATAATACAGGTTGTTAATGGGTCTTCCTCCAATCCTGATGCCATGTTCTTCTTCATATACTCAGCTTCTTAGATTATTTGCTCAGCATATAGATTGAATAAGTATAGTGAAAGGATACAACCCTGACACATGCCCTTTTTGATTTTAAATCATGCAGTGTCCCCTTGTTCTGTTCAAACGACAGCCTACTGGTTTATGTACAAGCTCCTCGTGAGCACACTTAATTGTTCTGGAATTCTCATTCTTCTTAATGTTATCCATAATGTGTTATGATCCTTACAATTGAATGCCTTTGCATAGTCAATAAAACACAAGTAAACATCCTTCTGGTAGTCTTTCCTTTGAGCTAAGATCCATCTGACATCAGCAATGATATCCCTTGTTCCCCATCCTCTTCTGAAGTCAGGAAGTTCTTTGTCAATATACTGCTGCAACCATTTTTGAATTATCTTCAGTAATATTTTACTTGTGTGCAATATTAATGATATTGTTTAATAATTTGCACATTCTGTGGGATCACCTTTTTTTGAATCGGTACAAATAGGGATCTTTTCCAGTCTATTGGCCAGAGAGTTGTCTTCCAAATCTCTTGGCATAGCCAAGTGAGTACCTCTAGTGCGACTTCATTTGCTGAAACATCTCTGGGTATCCTGTCAATTCCTGGAGCCTTGTTTGTTGCCGCTTCCTCAGTGCAGCTTTGACCTCTTCCTTCAGTACCATTGGTTCTTGATCATATGCCACCTCTTGATATGGATGAACATCAATCAATTCTATTTGGAACATTGACTCTTCATATTCCTTCCATCTTCTTTTGATGTTTCGATATATTGCCACAGAATCTTTCAATATTGCAAGTTGAGGCTTAAATTTCCTCTTCAGTTTTTTCAGCTTGAGAAATGCTGAGTGTGTTCTTCCCTTTTGGTTTTCCAACTCCATGTCTTTGCACATTTCATTATAGTAATTGACATGGTCTTCTCAAGCTGCTCTTTGAAATCTTCTGTTCAGCTCTTTTATCTTGTCATTTCTTCCATTTGCTTTAGCTACTTTCCATTCAAGGGCAAGTTTCAGAATCTCTTCTGATATCTGTTTTGGTCTTTTCTTCCTTTCCTGTCTTTTTAATGACCTTTTGCTTTCTTCATGGATGATGTTCTTGGTGTGATCCCACAATTCCTCTGGTTTTCAGTCAGGTGTTCAAGGCATCAAATCTTTTCTTTAGATGATCTCTAAATTCAGGAAGGATATAATCAAGGTCATATTTTGGCTCTCTTGGACTTGTTTTAATTGTCTTCAACTTCAACTTGAATTTGCAAATGAACAGTTGATGGTCTGTTCCACAATCAGCTCCTGGCTTTGTTTTGGCTGAAGATATTGAGCTTCTCTATCATCTCTTGCCACAGATATAGTCAATCTCATTCCTGTGCACTTTATCTGGTGAAGTCCATGTGTACAGCCACCATTTGTGTTGTTGAAAAAAGGTTTTTGCAATGAATAAGTTGTTGTTCTTGCAAAATTCTATTATGTGATCTCCAGCTATGTTTCTATCTCCAAGGTCAAATTTTCCAACTACTGGTGAAAAATTTCCAACTACTTCTTTGCTTCTCAGTTTTGCATTCCAGTCACCAGTGATAATCAGCACATCTTGATTTCATGTTTGGTCAATTTCCAACTGCAGAAGTTGGTAAAAATACTCAATTTCCTCATCTTTGCCTTTTGTGGTTGGTGCATAAATTAGAATAATAGTACTATTAACTGGCTTTCCTTGTGAGTGCATGGATTTTATTCTGTTACTGACAGCATTGTACTTCAGGATAAATCTTGAAACATCCTTTGTGATGATGAATGCCATACCATTCCTCTTCAATTTGTCATTCCCGGTATAGTAGATCATATACTTACCTGATTCAAAATGGCAAAAACCAGTCCATTTCAGTTCACTAATGTCTAGTATATCAATCTTTATTCCATTTCATTTTTGACAACTTCCAATTTTCCTAGATTCATACTTTGTACATTTCATGTCTCAATTATCAATGGATGTTTGCAGCTGTTGTTTCTTCTCATATTAAGTCATTCCACTTCAGCAAAAGGAGGCCCCAAAAGCTCTACTTTATCTGTATCATTAAGGTAGGCTCTACTCTGATGAGGCAGCTCTTTCCTAGTCATATTTTGAGTGCCTTCCAAACTGAGGGCCTCATCTCCCAGCAGTGGATCAGACAATGTTTCAGGGCTATTCGTATAATTTTCCTGTAATATATCAGTGCTTCACTATTATTCAAGTAGCAGATTTCTCTCCACATCTTTAGCCTTTTTCTTTTCTTATCCTTTCTCTACCATTTGACTTAAATATAAAAACATTCATCTAGATGAAAGATTTTAAGCAAGTTAATAAGTGACTATTTGTTGTTGTTGTCGTGAAGTATTTGTATTAGTAAAATGGTCTAGATTACAGAGATTTTAGGACAATTAAATCGACATTTTAAAGTATACTTTATAAATTGTAAAGATCACAGTAAGTCTGCAATACCATTAATGTGTTTCTTTGTTTTGTTGTATCTTTATTATTCCAAGATTCTTATATTGTGGCACCCAGATATTACAAAGCTGTTCAACAGTTTACTTATGTATGATATTGTAAGCAAAATATGACATTTTATTCAGAAGTACTGAATGAAACAATGCCACTGTTGCCCTGTCTTAATTTTTCACTTTGGGAAGTTGCTTATTGAGAAGATCAATTTTACATGAAAAATGATGGGATTTTTATCAGCTGTGCTTCCACAAAGAATATTTAAGAAGGAGTCCTTTAAAAAATGATGTGAGTTATTTATAACTTCCCGTATTTCTCTTGTCTTAATGGCAACACAATATATGGTATTTTATAACCCCTGTAATTTCCATTATCAGTCTGCAACTCTGCATTTCTTTCTTTGTTGACTCATATATTTTCAAATTATTTATTCATCCCAAGATATATCCATGCAGTTGAAGGAAAAGACTTATGTCAAGGCTGCACATGAGTAAAAGTGGCTCAGTAAAAGACACATAAATCTCTGATTCTTTTTATCTCCATGTCTCAAATTAAGGTAGTACCAGAGTTTTAGAACATTTGAAAATACTGAGAGATTATTTCTGTAAATTAAGGGTACATCTTGCATTCTAAATATCACTTTTCCCCACCTTGTTAATGTTAACTCACTTCCCTCACTATTCTAGGGAGTATTTAGCTGTGTGGTAAATAATTATTTTTATTCTTTATCTTCGATCATTTTTTTTTGAGACTTCCCATGGAAAATAGGATTCTTCTCATTTAGATTTTTATAACTTTCATATGAATTTCTTTTGAAGAGAGCAAATTAGAATATCTTTAATTTTAAGAATCTTGTTTCTATAAACATCCTTAGCCTTTATCTTATTTGTGTCTTTATACTACTGGTTTCACTTGATTATTTTAACTTACTATACATGTTATTGAAGGTCACCATTTTCAAATTTATTTCCTTGAGAGCTTTCTCATTTCCAATATTGTATTAACAAGACTTTTTCTAAGTCTTTCTCCTGCAGATACCTGGCAATCTGCTTCTGTATGGATGTCAGTCAAGAAAACTCTTTGGAACATTTTGACTGCGTCACATGGGGTTGTTATTAGTGAGAATCAACTCAACAGTACCTAACAACAACAACACTTACAAGGCTATAAGTGTATTTTTAAATTATCTAATATTATGATAATCTGCTATGGAGTGTTCGAAAATACTGGGCCCTAGGATTGTTTCTGTGCATAAGTTATTCTTTGGAGCAAGATTAGGTCTGCACACAGACTTCGAATCAACTCTGGACTACAGACAAATTAGTTTAACTAACTTACTGTCTTCAGAAAGGAGGGCTCCATATTTAATATGAAGAACAGTAACTCATATTTGACTATTTTCAGCATTGGGATGAACTCCTTGCATGATTCTCACATAATTTTCCAGTCATACATCCAGTCTGAGTGAGTCAACTCCAACTCATAGTGACCCTGTAGGGTTTCTGAGATTGTAAATCTTTACAGAAATAGACTGCCTTATCTTCTTCCCATGCAGCAGCTGGTTGGTTTGAACTACCAACCTTGTGGTTAGCAGCCAAATACCTTACCCCTTACACCATCAGTGCTCCTTGAGTGTTAGAATATCCATGTCTAAATCAAATCAATTTACCAATTTATAGCAAACCACCAATATATAGAGGAACTGATCAAAGTAAAAATACATAATTTTATAATACTAAGTAAATTTTAAAATATTAAGTGACACAATGTACAACATAAAATTTCAGGTAGATAGGCTTAAAAAAAGTTCTCAAGGGTTACACATTTTACACAGAAGATAAAGGTATTATAGGATAGCACAGAGAAGTAAATCTTAATTTGATTTAGTCTAACTGAGCTCTGGTAGCATAATGCCTAAGGCACTTGACTGCTAACCAGAAGGCTGGCAGTTCAAATCCACCAGCCACTCCTCGGAAGGAAGGTTGGGCAATCCTACTCCCGTAGTGATACTGCCTCAGGAACCCAAGGAGGGGTCGCTATGAGTCGGGGCTGACTCGACGGCAAATAACAACAACAAAAGTAGTTTTTAAACACCTACCATATGCAAAGCCTTTCACTAGAAAATAAAGTGAGCAAAAACAAAAAGAAGATAATTCTCCTACTCCTAAAAACATAGGGGGTAGATGCAGAGATGTATTTTGGCTTATATGTTATATAATAAAATCTAAAATGTAAAACAAAAACCAAAAACCAAGTGCTATGAAAGTATGGAAAAAGGAAAACTAATTTTATTTGGGAGAATCAGGACATATTGTATGTGGATGGGTGAGTAAAAGTATGACGAGCAGAAGCAGAAGAGAATGATGTTCTGGTCAGTAGCAATGGTGTGAACATAGGAACTAAACTGCCAATTTACAGTGCATATGTAGGAATGATGAAAAATCATGTATACCTAGAAAATATTATGAGGAAATGCATGAATAACATTCAGTAACAATGTAATTTCAAGAATGTGTAGTACAGGTTCAAAGGTTTCAGAAGAAAAAAAATTAATGGTCAGAATTATGCTTTAATTGTAGCATTCCAGAGACATATAGATGGACTGAATGAGAAACTCTGGGACGTTCATTAAAAAGACAATGGAATAGTTCATGTGAGCAGTAATGACAACTTAAAATAGCAGAGTATATTACAGTGGTAGGATTAATTTATTAGCCGATTTAAAATTGGGTGAGAACAAGAGGAAAGATTATAAAATAACTTTAAAGTAATAAGACTTGTAGACATGCGAGGGCCAAATAGGGGAGCATAGGACACAGCAAAAAAAAAAAAAAAAAAGAAGAAGAAGAAGAAAAAAGAAATAGCTTTAGTTGTAATTGCTAGTTGCCCTCTACTTTTTTTTTTAACCTTCAAATAACACTGAATCTATTGACATCCCTTTGTTCCCAATATAATCTTACTAAACATATTCCTTTGTATAATATTATTTAATATTATCCTTTGGATAATCCTTTGTCCTTTGTGAAGTTTAGCCTCACGTGATCAACTCCAACGTGTTCAATAATAACACTAAGTCATCTTCACTGGAATAAATTACAAACTCCCATCTTCCTCCTTGAGTTTAATTTGATGCTAGTTACTCCTGGCATACAATGCCTCCAAGAATAGTCACACCCAAATACACAATTTTGAAATCATTAAAGCCATCACCACACCTTCTTGGACTTCTGTCTTTTTTCTTTATCCTATTCTGCCTAAAAATCTCTGTTTATTTTTGAAATTACTATGCAATAGTAAACTCCTGAATTTAACCTCAGCAACTTGGTGCTGTAATATATGGTCCTTAATTCTCAATCTCAGCTCTGACTTTTTATGCTATCGTAAGTACTACTGACATTTCCTTATCATAGTTCCTAAACTTTGCATATCTTTTCATAACTCTTATGCACTAATTGATAACAACTAGTATAAATATGTTTAAAAATTGTTAATGAAGAGAGCAATATAATAAAAATGCTGAATGTGCATAGCTTCTTTACTTGTCTGGACTCAGTTTAATTGATATGGTCAGTATCAGTCCCACTTTTGTTTGAGACTATTTTTCCAGGTGCTGCATAAAATCGTATCCCTGCCTAGAAACTATAATAAAAAAACCTAAAAACTACTGCCTCCAAGTCAATTCTGACTCATAGCGACCCCCACTGGGTTTCCCAGGAGGTAAATCTTTATGGAAATAGATTGTCCCATCTTCCTTCTGCCGAATGGCTGGTGGGTTTGAATCACCAATCTTCTGGTTAGCAGTCAAATGCATTAGACACTGTGCCACCAGAGTTCTTTAGATAGCAGAATATGGCTTGATATTTGATAGCTGTATCAGGAAGAATGATTATTTAATATGAGAGTACTATGAGGAAATTAGAACATTCATGTAGTGATAAACAATAGAAAGTTGAGTATATGGCAAGAGGACAGAAATATGAATGTTATATTATATTTTGGGATGATAAACTGGTCATATTCACACAACTGGCTCCATATACATTACTGAAATAATACTAATTAAAAAGAAAAGGAAAAATATTTAAATTAAAAAGTTTAAAGATATTGAAAGAGGAGGCAGCAGATGAGATTTTGAAATATATGTAATAGATGGAAGAATAATAACTGTTTTGCAGCCAAAAATGTAAAAGAAGGACTGGTGAGAATATTTGTAAATCAGAATAAGGAGGAGAGATTCCTCCCTAAGGTACATACAAAATTCATGTCACCAAATTTCTACACTAAGGAAAGTTATTAGGAATTTAATATAGGGGAATATCAAAGTGGAAGGGCTTAGAATTCAGAAACATTTGATTTGTTAAGGAGTAATGTTTTCCCAAGGCATTTGACTGCTAACCAGAAGGTTGGTGGTTCAAACCCACCAGCTACTTGGCAGAAGGAAGACGAGGCAATCTACTTCTGTAAAGATTTACTGCCTCAGAAGCCCAATTGGGGTCTCTGTGAGTTGGAATCCACTCGATGGCAGTAGGTTTGGTTTGGTTTTGGTTTACTACTCAGGAGCTGGTTCTCTAGTGGTGTAACGGGTAAGGCATTTGGCTGTTAACCGAAGGTTTGTGGTTCAAACCCACCAGCTGCTCCATGGAAAGAAGATAAGGCAATCTCCTCCTGTTAAAATTCACAGCCTTGAAAACCCACTGAGAGTTGCTATGAGTTACAATCAACTTGACAGTAGTGTTTTTTTGTTTTTGTTTTTGTTTTTAAATGCTTAGGAGCAGGGCTGAGAACAAACAGGATTACTTAGAAGTCCATTTATGTAGTGAACATTCAAGGAGATTGTCCAGGGACTACAGATCCAAAATAAGTTAAAAATCTTAAATAATTAAGTCAGGAAGTCTAATATCGACATAATAGGGACATTCAGAAAAGAAGCTATCAAAGAAAACAGAGAGAAATTATAAAAGAGATAATACAGGAAAACTTCCCAGAAATGAAAGAAATCCAAAATAAAAGAGCCCATTGTATGCTCAAAGAATATGACATTATCAACATAAAAGCACAATACTGAAATTTTTCTAGGGCAGGGGAACAAGGGATAAGGAACAAATAAATACCTTAAAAGCTTCCAAAGAGATTAAAACAAAGCAAATATAAAATAAATTTTTAAATGTCATTGGGTTTCTAAATAATAATACCAGACTTTAGAAAGCAATGAAGTAATTACTTTAAGTTTATGACTAAAATATTAGTTCCAACCTAGAATTCTATGGCTAGATAACCTATATCCTCCCAGAACCAACAACTTAGCCGTGTGACTTTCTTTGAACAAAATGTCATAATGAATTAGATGCATGCAGGATTTGAACGTGATTGTGCATTTCCGCTTCACCTCTTGATTCTGTAAATTTTCATGAACAGGTGCCATGAGGACAGAAGTAGTCTGCTGGAGTGCTATGAGAGACACATGCATGAGAGAAACACCATATGAGAATATAATTGATGTTTCATGTATGCAAAACCCAACCCATTGCCACTGATTCCATTATAACTCATAGCCATCCCCATCAGGTTTCCAAGGCTGTAAATCTTAATGGAAGTAGACTACTTCAACTTTCTCCCATGGAGCAGGTGGTTTTAAACCACTAACCTTTTGATTAATTGCCCAATGCCTTAAACACAGTGCCACCAGAGCTCTTTCTCATGTATGCAAGGATTAAGATAATGCCATCTCCTTGATTAGGAATCTAATGGAAAATAAGCTTCTCCTACTCTAAAAGAAGGAGCGCTGGTGATGTAGTGCCTAAGGCATTTGACTGCTAACCAGAAAGCTGGCAATTCAAACCTACCAGCTACTCCTCAGAAGGAAGACTGGGCAATCTACTTCCATAGAGATACCACCTCAGAAATCCAAGGAGGGGTCACTATGAGTATGAGTCAACTCGATGGCAGTGAGTTTTGAGTTTTTACTGTAAAAGAAGTCAGATTGATTTCATTTATGGGCCTGTTAAATGACTTTTCTGTATCCATGACCTTTGATACTACAGGCAGTCCTCTGATTACAAACATCCAATTTACAGACAACTCATACTTGGCCTTTAATGTTATATAAATTTGCTCTCACTTTGAAATGATTGAACTAACCCTGCTTACAAACAAATTCTTTATTACAATCACCTTTACTTTCTGCACAAGCCAGCTTTTAAATCATTGAAAAGGTGTCTAGCCTTTTTTTCATTAAAGTGAGGTTAAATAAGAACCATATGCACCTGTTATGACTTACCTACAAATTTGAGTTAAACACAGGAATGGATCTTGTACATAACCTAGGGATTGCCTATATCCTCCCATAACTGACAGCTTAGCCATGTGACTTTCTTTAAACAAAAGTCACAATGAATTTTATGCACAAAGGATTTGAAAGTGATTGTACATTTCTCCTTGACCCATTGATTCTGTAAATTTCCATGAAAAGATGCCATGAGAACAAAACTAGTCTTATGGAGTGCTATGAGAGACATATTCATGAGAAAAATCTGTGAAGGTAGTCAATCACCCAGTATATCTCAAGCTACCTAGCCAGCTAAATGTAGCGTACGAATGAGCTCAACCAAATCAAACCAAGTCTTACCCAGTCAGGCCAAAACTTAGCTGTATGAAAATATTTACAAATTATTATTTTACACAAATAAATTTTGAAGTGGTTTGTTATATTTATCTGGTGCAATGTCTAAAATGGCACGATGCTGGACAGGTAGGTAGATAGATAGATAAACCAAGCCAAACCCAGTGCCATCAAGTCTGTTTTGACTCATAGTGACTCTATAGGACAGAGAACTGCCTCATAGGGTTTCCAAGACTCTAAATATTTATGAAAGCAGATTGCCTCGTCTTTCTCCCACAGATAGGCTGCTGTTTGAACCACTGATCTTTTGGTTAGTAGCCAAATGCTTTAACAACTGTGCCACCAGAGCTCCTTTCATATATCATGTATAGATACATACAGTTAACTCTTGAAAATGTGGGAGCCTTATTGAGTCAAAAATTTGCTTATAACTTTGACACTCCAAAATCTTAACTACTAACAGCCTAGTGTTGTCCAAAACCCTTAATGATAACATAAACAATCAATTAACCTGGTTCTTAACTTACAGTTATTATATTTTCAAAGAAGGATACACACATACATAAGAGATAAGTTTATTTACTATACAGCATGATGATTATTTACTATCCATTAAGTGGAGGTGGATCATTATCACAATGGTCTTCACTCTTTGTCTTCCAGTTGAGTCCGCTGGGGAGGAAGAAGAAGAGGAGGAGGAAGAAGAGGAGAAACTGGTCTTACTCTCTCAGGGGTTGCTGAGGTCAAAGAGGAGGAGGAGGACTAACAGGAAGCAGTAGAATCAGGTATACATGGTGTACCTTTACAGAAATACATCATAATTTCTGTCTGACTTTTGCTTTTTCATTTCTTTAAAAATGTTTCTATAAGATACTAAACCTTGTCCAACCATTTCCTTTCATGTCAGTGTCTGTATCATAGAAGAGTCTATATCCTAAAAGAAGTAAAAAATAGTCTTGAATAATCAAAACCTTTCTGCCAGATTATCTAATGTCAATTTATTTTCTAACACTGCTTCTTCTACGTTTCTTTCCTCATCATCTGTCTGGTAATGGTTCAGAAGTACTCATCGCCATCATGTCATCTGTTAATTCCTGTGCTGTGCTGTCTATTAGCTCTTGAATTTCTCCAAGATTCATATATTGGCAAAAATCCACATATAAGTGGACCCAAACAGTTCAAACCTGTGTCATTCAAGTGTCAATATCTACATCTATACCTATATATCTCTAAACCAAAAAAGAAACCAATCTTACTGCCTTCGAGTCATTTCCAAATCATAGCTACCTCTCTTTGGGTTTCTGAGGTGCTTTCTCTAAAGAAGTAGATTGCCCAGTCTGCTTTCAGAGGAGCAGCTGGTGGGTTTGAACCACCAACCTTCTGGTTAGCAGTCAAATGCCTTAGACTTACAATATAGAATTGTCTATATTTCTATCTTCCTATATCTACATCTGTCTGTATGTCTATCTATATTAAAAAGGTGGTCAATTAATAGAAATAAAAGCTAAAATGAATTAGATAGACTTTGAAGAATGGTGGTGAGGGATAGACGAGTGGGAATACTGTCTTTCCTCAGGCCTTTTAGTAATGAGTGATTTTTAAAACCACGAACATGGTTTACACTTTTTTTTTTTTGAATGATTACAAATTGGGCTAACAGACACACTTCTATGCCAAGGAAGTTGGTTGTTTATATTGTTGCTGTTTTGTTTCTTTATTTTGAAGAAAGAAATAGTAAAAGTCCAGAGTCCAGAAATAGACTTGGGTTTGGGGAAGTGAATACTACTGCTATCTTCTAGCCTGAAACATTAGGGTCTAGAATAATAAATAATTTTTAAAGTGTGGTATTCTAGGAGTAGTAACTAGTTTCTGTTAGAACAAGGACTGAAATTGATTTACTTTATCTTCTAGGGAAGAAAGCTTCCTGGGAAGCACAGATTATTGTGGGTAAAGATTTTGGGGGACAAGGGTTGGCAGTTGTTAGGTGCCACTGAATCAAATCTGACTCAGGGAAACCCAATGTAACAGAGTAGAACTGCACCATGGGATTTCCCAGGTTGTAATTTTTAGGAAAGGAGCCCAGGTGGCAAAATCAAAAGGTGGGTAGATTGAATGCACCAGTCACTCCACAGGAGAAATATATTGCAGTCTGCTTCCATAAAGATTACAACCTCAGAAACTATGGGGCAGTCCTACTCTGTTACATTGGTTCCTTATGAATCAGAATCGATTCCATGTCTTATGAATCAGAATCAATTCCACTGCAATGAGTTTAATCTTTAAGGAAATAGAGCACCAAATCTTTCTCTGGTGGAGCCACTGAGTATGTTTAAACCATTAACCCTTTGGTTAGCAGTTGAGTGCATAACCATTTTGTCACCAGGGCTCCTGAGTTGGCACTGTTGTTGTTGTTGTTGTTATGTGCCGTCGAGTCGGCCCCGACTCATAGCGACCCCTCCTTGGGTTTCCGAGGCAGTATCACTACGGAAGTAGGATTGCCCAACCTTCCTTCCGAGGAGTGGCTGGTGGGTTTGAACCGCCAGCCGTCTGGTTAGCAGGCAAGTGTCTTAGCCACTATGCTACCAGAGCTCCCTAGGGATCTATATTTTATCTTTAACTAAGGATGTAGGCATGAACAGTACAGATGACTTTAACTGGTCTCTCAACCCTGAATACCAACCAAAAAACACTACCATTGAGTCTGTTCTGATTCATAGTGACCGCCATTGGGTTTCTAAGGCAGTAAATCTTTATGGAAGTAGATCTGCCTATTCTCTTTCCATGGAGTGGCTGGTGGGTTTGAACCACTTACCTTCTGCTTAGCAGTCAAATGCCTTAGGTGCTATACCACCAGAACTCCTTGAATACAACCCTGTTTAAAGAATTTTTTGCTGTGTGAATTGCTTGAAAATTCCAGTTTTTTTCCTGGACCTGATTTCTGCAAGCATGTTATAAAGAAAGAGTTTGCCACACAAAACAAAAACAAATAAACAAACAAAAAAAAACACCTCACTGTTCTTGAGTAGGATCTGACTCATAGAGACTCCTCCTTGGGTTTCCAAAGTGGTATCACTACGGAAGTAGATTGCCCAACCTTCCTTCTGAGGAGTGGCTGGTGGCTCATGGGTTTGAACCATCAGCCTTCTGGTTAGCAGTCAAATGGCTTAGGCACTACTCCAATTTTACTCCAGACTCTGATTTAAGTATTATAAGTACTGAAACAGCTGATTCAGAATTGTTGTTGTTAGGTGGTGTCAAGACAGCCCCTACTCACAGTGACCTTATGTACAACAGAAAGAAACACTGCCTGGTCATGTGCCATCCTCATAATCCTTGTTATCCTTGAGCCCAACACTTCAGCCACTGACGTCTATCCTGTTGAAGGTCTCCCTCTTTTTTGCTGACCCTCCACTTTACCAAGCATGATACCCTTTTCTAGGGAATGGTCCCTTCTGTCAACATGACCAAAGTAGGTCAGACAAAGTCTGGCAATTCTCACCTCTGAAAGGTATTTTGGCTGTACTTTTCTAGGCCAGAATTGTTCGTTCTTTTGGTAGTGCACTGTATTTTCAGTATTCTTTGCCAACACCACAATTCGAAAGCATCAACTCTTCTTCACTTTTCCTTATTCGATGTCCAGCTTTCACATGCATGTGAGGTGATTGAAAATACCATGGCTTAGGTTAGGCACACCTTAGTCTTTAAAGAGATGTCTTTGCTCTTCAGCACTTTAAAGAGGTCTCTTGCAGCAGATTTGCCCAGTTCTATGTGATGTCTTATTTCTTGACTGCTGTTTCCATGGGTTCTATTTTTGTTTTTTTGCTTTCATGAGTGTTGATTGTGGATCCAACATCCACATAGATTACATGGATCCATGGATTACAACTATTATTCAAAGAAAATGCTTCTTTTAAGATATATTAAAATAGAAACTTTTCCTTTATTTGAAGAGTTTATTAAAGAAAACACATGATCGGAAATTCAAACAGATTATTTAAAAAAGCAAAGTTAAATCGCAAAGTCTCATTTAACTAAAAGATAAAACTTTTAAGTATAGTGTGATGTAAATGTGTTAAGTAAATCACTGTGCTTTGACAGAGCAAAGATTATCATTTAAAGTAAACTTGCTTCTCTTTCTGTGTGAAATAGTCATTAAAACATGGGATAAACTGTTAACAGAACAGTCATTCAATGAGGACAAAATGTTCAGTAATTCTGTATTTTTATGGGAATATATTAGCAATAACCTCAATGTATAAGCCCTTCTTAATCTCCTTCAGTCTTCTTCAAGCATATAAAGAAGGCTTCCACCAGAGCGCTGTCAGTCTAAATAGGCACAGAGAAACACAAGTTCATGACAGATCAACTACTTTCCATCATCCACATTCCAACCTGAGTCAGTTCACAGATACTTTTAAATAGAAAGAGTGATTTCTCTGCCCATCAGATTACATTTCTAATCACATTGGTGGCATAGTGCCTAAGGCATTTGACTGCTAACCAGAAGGCTGGCGGTTCAAACCCACCAACTACTCCTTCAAAGGAAGGTTGGGCAATCTACTTTCATAGTGATGTTGTTGTTGTTGTTTGTCGTCAAGTCGGCCCCGACTCATAGCGACCCCTCCTTGAGTTTCCAAGGCAGTATCACTAAGGAAGTAGGATTGCCCAACCTTCCTTCCGAGGAGTGGCTGGTGGGTTTGAACCACCAGCCTTCTGGTGAGCAGTCAAGTGCTTAAGCACTATGCTACCAGAGCTCCTTACCGCCTCAGAAACTCAAGGAGAGGTCACTATGAGTCGGATCTGACTCAATAGCAGTTGACTTTAGGGTTTTTTTTTGGTTTGTGACAGCTTAAGCATATTCAAAATCACTACTAATCACTTATCTTTCTTTCATATGTATTTTATAGGCTAAATAATTCAAATATATCTTACTTAAATTCTTTTTTTTTTTTTTTTAATTATGATTTGAGTGAAAGTTTACATAGAAAATTGGTGTTCTATCCAACTGTTCATGCATGCTTTGTTTCATGACAATTAATGCAGTCCTATACAATGTAAACTGCTCTTCCCACTTCCTGGTTACCATTTCCCTTTGTCCTTATTTCCTGTCCATTCCTGTCTTCTGAGATTTATTGCTGACAAATGCTGCCCTTTTAGTTCTAGGCTGAAGAGTGACTACAACTCATAGTCATTGGCATCCTACCAGTTTCTATCAGACCAGTGAGCTTGGGCTTTCTTATGATAATGGAATTTTGCTCCACAATTTTTCTCCCACTCTATCCATGACCTCCTACTGTGATCCGTTCCAGAGTGGAAATCAGTGGTAGATGGGCACCATCTAGTTCTTCTGATCTCTGGTTCATGGAGGCTGAGGTTCATGTGGTCTGCTAGTCCCTTAGACTAAATGCTTCTGTGAGTCTTTGATTTTCTTTGCTTTTCTTTTTTTTCTCACAAGGACAAACCAATAGTTGCACCTCAGATGGCAGCTTACACGCTTTTAAGACGCCCATCACTACTCATCTTACACGAATTCTTAAAATAGCCAGTACTCTTCAAGAAATAACACTTTGGCAAATGGCATCATCCAGTTACACAAAGAAGAACCTAAAGCAGTGTGAGTAATATGCTTAATAAACAAGGGTGATGTCTTATTTTCCTAGTATTGATACAACAGAAATATCAAAAGTGGGTGGCTTTACCGAACAGAAATTTATTTTCTCATAGTTCAGAAGGCTAGAAGTCCAAAATCATGGCATTAAATCTAATGAAAAACTCCCCCTCTCTCTCAGATCTGGGGAGGATCCATGTCACTAGCCTTGTTTATCAGTTCTTTGGCAATCTTCACTTGCTGTGGCATCTATCTTCCCCATTTGTGTTTGCATCACAGTGTCTAATCTACTTATCTGTCAAAAGTGATTGTTTAAGACATACTCTAACTGATAAGGCCTCATCAACAGAGCAAAACACTAGTCTCAAATGCAATTACATCCACTAGCCTAGGAATTAGGAGCTCTGGTAGCATAGTGCCTAAGACACTTGACTGCTAACCAGAAGGCTGGAGGTTCAAACCCACCAGCCACTCCTCGGAAGGAAGGTTGGGCAATCCTACTTCCGAAGTGATATTGCCTCGGAAACCCAAGGAGGGGTCGTTATGAGTCAGGGCTGACTCGACGGCATATAACAACAACAACAACAGTATAGGAATTAGGATTCCAACACATATTGAATTGAATACAATTTAATATGTAACAATGGCAAAACTTTAGTTCACTTGTTTTGGAGACATTATCAGCAAAAAACAACTACTAGAAAAGGATATCATGGCTGATAATTCAACCTAACCTAACTCACTGCCAGCGAGTTGAGTCCAACTCACAGTGACCCCTTCTTGGGTTTCTGAGGTGGTATCACTACAGAAGTAGATTGTCCAATCTTCCTTCCAAGGAGTCACTGGTGGGTTTGAACTACATCTTCTCGTTAGCAGTCAAATTCTGTAGGCACAATGCCACCAGACCTTCTAGAATCAGAAAAAACTAAAGAGACCCTCATTTAGATGTATTGACACAATAGCCACACAACAGACTAAGATGTAGCAATGATCATAAAGATGGTATAGGACAGGGCAACGCTTTGTTCTCTCATACAATGTCACCATGACCCAGATCCAACCCATGGCAATTAACAACATACCTGCTAACTGGTGATTTCCTATGAGTTGGATGTCAAGAAATAATAATATCTGCTTTCTCAGCTAACATGCTTAATGAGATTCCTTTGCTTTAATTTACAGTGGATGCTACTGATTGAATTCAACTAAATCTGTATCATTAGTATTGACAGAAAATAAAAGGTCATCTCAACTTCTGTATGCAATTCTATATATAGCAAAGACAGAACTGAAAAGTTATTTTTCATTTGTTGTAAAAATATTGAAAAATGGTCTTGAGATTCAACAAAAATTATATTAAGTATATATAAAGATGCAGAACCAGTAATTTTTTTAAAATGAAATTGGAAGAATTAAAAAGCACCCGAGCCCCCTTGGCTTGAGAAAAGTTAATGAGCATGGTATATAGATATAAAATACTTGCTTACCCAATTGTCTGAACTTAGAGCAGGATAATTAAAGAGAATTATGAAACAGAACTATGAATTATGAAGAGATGACCTAGAATACATTTTCTCAAACAACCATAACTTAATTGAAAAATGTATAAACTTTATTATGGAGGGAGTGGCAAAAATATAATACAAAAAATACTCTAAAGTACTAGTTTATATTCTAATGCACTAGCTTCTATCAAACGTTATTTTAAAAATATCTAAATGAACACTTATCTCTGTGACTGTCATCTTGTATTTCTGTTAGACATTCCTGACTTTCAGTCCTTTGTTGTTCATAGATTTAGATCAAAAGTCTATGAGCTGTGTGAACTACAAAATATCTATGTTCACATAGAGTTCAATGACAGAAGAGGAATTTTGCCAATTCCTCTAGGCTTGAACAACTTAAGGTCAAAGGAAAAGCTAAAGGAAGTAATTTATAAGGGATTATTTTATTAAAAATAAAACAAACTAATACAAACAATTATTGTTTATTCTTTCAGATTTGAAGACACCCACACTCTTATTTCTTACAGGCCTTTCCAACCTGGATTTGTTCTAATTTTTCCAATGTAGAACATTACCAATCCTTATAATAATTAAATCATGGCTAAAATGTAGAGTTTTAATGTATCTGTGATGTATTCCTCTTCTGTTGTGCCTATATTTATTTTCTATTTTCAAACATGGTAGGTGGAAATTTTGAAATATTGTATAATTTCTTTCTTTTGTATTAAAGGCCTGTATTCATCTACAAAATTCTACAAGGGAACAAAATAACCAAGTCCATAAAAGAAAGGGAAGATTCTATTAACGCAGGCCATAGAAAGTATCTTAATGATTCATTAGAAATTGCAAAGTGTACTTTTTCTTGAGACTTAGAATTTATTATTCTCAAAGATTAAGATTAACTAACTAATAAATTTATTTGGTTTTCTATATAGAGAAGCTAACGTTGTGAGCTTGGGAATCTGTTTAAAATTTTATTTGTTTATCTGATGAACTGATTTCTTCTAGCTGACTCTCAAAACCTATTTTTCTTGCCTTAGTTTATTCAAGTTTAGCAAATGAAAATGTAATGGAGAGCATGAGACACAATATGTCTTCACAATAGCAATGTTTACAGGACAAATCGCTCAATTTCTTCAGCTGGAAATACATATTCAGAGGGATTCTTAATGGCAGAAAACTTACAAAGTGCAAATTATTAAAACTGTCTATGACAGTTTCCTCAACTGTAACAGGAGATATGACCTGTTCCATGCACTTAGATGAGGACTAAATAAATTACATAAAGCTTTTAGTATGCACTTTTGTTATCCAATTGATTCTTTTTTATCAACATTTCCCACATATTTGATCCGTTTTTGGAAGTGCCTAAAGTCAGACTTTCATAATTTCTTAATTAGATTATTTAACAACTTCTAAATTTGTATTATTGCCTGCTATCAATTTTTTCTAATCCATTTCTTCACTCAACTACCAGAGAGTTTATTATAGGCAGTCTCCCAGGTTATGAGAAAGATCCTTTTCTAAGTGTGTCTTAAGTCAAATTTGTGGTTAAGTTGGAATTGGTGGATATGTTCTTTTAATTTAGCCTTAGTTTAGTGTAAGAAAAGTCTTGGAGCCATTTTAACAATTTAAAAGCTGCCCTGCAGCATGTGAATTTAATTGTGATGAAAAATTTGTTGTGAGTAGGGGTTGGTTCACAAAAGCACTGCTGGCACAGTCGTTAAAGTGCTAGGCTGATAACTGAAAAGTGCAGTTCAAATGTACCAGCCACTGCATGGGAGAAAGATGTGGCAGTCTGTTTCAGTAAAGATTCACAGCTTTGGAAAATGCTATGGGGCATTGCTATTCTGTCCTATATGGTTACTATGAGTGAGAATCAATTTGACAGAAATGGTTGGGTTTTTTGTTTTTGTTTTTTCCCTTGGTTTAGGGGTTGTTCAATTGTTTCAAAGTGAGGACAAATTCACGTAATATTAAAGGGCAGTTATGAATGGCCTGTAAGTCCGATGTTCCTAACCCATGGCTAATTGTATTCTAAAAATATATCTTTCTCATTACTGCCTGTTGATCATTTTCAGAATTCCCGTTACTAAGTAACCCGTTGGTAAGTTTTATCTAATTATGTGCACCAGATTTACCTGGAATGTTTGCTAAAAATGAATTTCTAAAGCCATACTTACTGAATCAAGATCTTTAGTTGGTTACTATGTAATAGTTATAATCTGCATAATACATTACAGATTGAATTCCCATATTACTTTATGAAAACTAAATATAAAACCTATATTATTGGGTCATTCTCCCTTTGAACATGATACTCTACCATATTGAACATCTTGTGAAGTTTCCTAAACATGGAACAATATCTTATATTATACTACCTTTAAAGGAGCTCTGGTGGTACAGTGGTCAAAGCATTCAGCTGCTAACCAAAAGATTCAAATCCACCAGCTTCTCCATGGGAGAAAGATGGGACAGTCAGCTTCTATAATGATTTACAGCCTTAGGCAGTTTCTACTCTTTCCTAAAAGGTCACTGTTAGGCCGGAGTAAACTCAAGCCACCAACATTTCAGTTGGCAGCTTCCTCCAGGTGTCAGGCCCTGATGAGACAGCCTGATAAGACAAACGAGGTGGCAGAACCCACCCAGGCTGGAAAGTCTCATGTGATGATAAACTTCCTCTTGTGAAGCCCCCTCTCACTAACTAGGTGCAGACCCATGCCAACAGCTAATTGGGCCCTGCTATTTCCTTAGTGTCCCCACTTAAGTCCTCTAAAAGACTATAAACCCTACCCTCCCCAGCCAGGTGGCACGACTTCTCGGGCCCTTCTCAGGGACCCATGAACCTCGCCCGGGCCCCTCTCAGGGACCCGTAAACCTCACCTGGAAGCACAGAATAAAAACTTCTCTTTAACCTCACTTTTGTGCGTCCTCTTCTCCTTATCGTGACCTTACATTTGGTGCCGAAACCCGGGAAGAGGAGTAGAACTTGAGGGAATTCTTATTCCCTTTCTCCCTCTTCCTTCCAGACCAGGGAATTCTGGCCTCCCTGCATCCACCACCAGTAAGTCACATCTTACCCTTTACTCAATGCCCACTGGAGGACATACATTTTGTATTTTGTTGTCCTCCATCCTTTGGGCCATTTTAATTCTTTGGCTCTGTGCAATGAACCAGTGCCTACTACCAAGCAGTTTGAATTGGTTCTGTTGTAATCCATCTACGTCTGACTGAGAAGTTGTGTGAATGTTTCTGTGATGCTCCAAGATCTAGGTCACGGGGTCTGAGTGGGCCCCCAGTTGATTTCCAAGTGAAGTCAGATCGGCATATTGGTGTAGCTCTGCCCTCCGCTCCAGGGTTTATATGGAGACACCTTAGCCAAAGACTCACTTAAATCCCTGAGAGGGGAGCGGACAACCAGGCATCTGACTGGTCCTCAGCACATGTCCCCAGTGTGGTTACTTTTGGGGAATTGACTTGCCCAAGGATCTGAGTTCTGCACTGGAGTTTTCTGCATCACTGGCACAAGGAAAAATCATGGTACCATGTCAGAAACTCCTCACAGTCCAGGAGTTTGGTTGCTCAGGGACACGTGACATCCTATCTCCCTTGAGGGTCATTCCTCGGAGGGTCATTCCTCCTTCGACTGTCTAACATCAGGTGGAGATGTCCACCTACGTAAAACAGTCCCAAGCGTTCTGGAAACCCTATCCAAAGAACTCAGAACCAATGGGTAATCAAAACTCCAAAATTGATCCAACAACCCCTCTGGGGTGTTTATTAACAAACCTTAAGACCGTATTACTAGACCAGGACCTCCATCCCAAACGCCTCATCTTTTACTCCACCACAGCTTGGCCCCAGTACCAACTAGACAAGGGCTCTCACTGGCCAAAGCACAATACTTTTGACTTTAATATCCTTACAGACTTAGACAATTTTTACAGATGCACAGGCAGATGGCCGGAAGTCCCCTATGTCCAAGCCTTCTTTTGTTTGTGCTCCCGGCCCTCATTGTGCTCGAAATGTAATGCCACCCAAATCCTCCTTACTCACGAAAAACCCAAACCTCACAAACCCAAACCTCTCTCCCCCTCTGAAACCACTCAATTTCCTCTTCCTCCTTCTTTGACCCACCTGAAAACCTTTTCCCACCCCCCAGATCTCTCCCTTACTCTGCAACACAACCCCCTCCCCCTCAAACAGCACCTTCCTCCCTTCCCCTTACCCCTACAACTCCCCGTCCTCCCGTCTCACCTACCTCCCCAGACATCTTCCTCTGCCTCTCCTACCCTTTCCCCTCCAGACACCCAGTGCAAACACACCAGAGATCCCACAGAAATAAAATGCTCCACTGCCTCCTGGCAGATCTGCAAGCTGTCTCTCATAAAAGAATTAATTTTGACAAGCTCCAAAACATCACCCAACTTCCTAATAAAAACCCAACCACCTTCTTGAACTCATTAACCAAAACCCTCACCCAATTTACTCGTCTAGACCCCTCCTCTCCAACTAGAACCATGGTCCTAACCACTCATTTCATAACCCAATCAACTTCTAACATTAGAAAAAAAACTAAAAAAAGCTGAAGAGAGACCCCAAACTGCCATCGGAGACTGAGTAAATATGGCCTTTAAAATCTTTAACACCTGAGAAGAGAAAACAGAGACAGATAGAAAAACCAAGACCCACCAGAAGGCCGCCTTGCAGGCTAATGCCTTGCTAGCAGCCCTGAAGCCAACACATAGTGACAGAAGATTTCCTTCCTCGGTGGCTCCCCGATCCTGCTTCAAGTGAGGTAAGGAAAGGCACTGGGCCAAATCCTGCTCTCAGCCCTGATCGGCTGGATCCCAACCACCCCCCAGCTCATGTCCAGCGTGTGGTCTAAATGGACATTGGAAGAGTGACTGTCCCTCTGTTTCAAAGCACAGAGGGCCATCCTCCCCATCCACTAACCCACTGTCAACAATCTTGGGCCTGGCCACTGACGACTGAAGGAGCCCGGACTCAACAACCCCGAGCACTCTCCCTGAGCCCAGGGTCACTATCAAAGTAGCAGATAAGTCAATCTCCTTTTTGATTGATACAGGGGCTACCTACTCTGTACTCCCCTCCTTCTCAGGACCATGTTTCCCTCCCTCAGTCTCCATTACGAGAATTAACGGGCAACCCTGAAACCCCCCCCCACACACACACACAACAAGCCCCATCACCTGCTTAATAGACAACAGAATTCTCTTACACTCATTTCTTGTTATACCAACTTGCCCTACCCCACTTTTAGGACGAAATTTCCTCACAAAAATTAACACCACTTTAACCTGGGCTTGAGATCACTCTGCCTCTCTTTTACTATCACTGACTACTACCTCCTTACAAAACACCAACTTTCCTCATGTTCCCTGACCTTGTTAATCCATGCATATGAAATACCTCTTCCCCATCCATTACCTCTCATCACCCTCCTATTATAGTACGTTAAAAAAAACCCTACACAGTTCCCGTCCAAACCCCAATTTCCTATCTCCTGCACATGCCAACAGAGCCTAAAACCTCTTATACAGCATTTTTTATCTAAAAAACTCTTAATCTCCACTCAATCCCCTTATAACACACCTATCCTACCAGTGCAGCCAGAACAAATATTACAAGTTCTATCCACAGACCCTCAAAAACACACACCAACCCCTTCCTTTTCTGACTCTACTGCATACAAAAAGAAAAGTATAACCAATATCTCCCATTGTTTCTTATATACTTCCCTGATTCGACCCTTATTAACCACTGTTCCCATAAACATTACTTCTTTCTCATCCTCCACCTCCTACCAAAAACACAACCTGTTGTTGTTGTTGTTATTTGCCGTCGAGTCGCTCCTGACTCATAGCGACCCCTCCTTGGGTTTCCGAGGCAGTATCACTATGGAAGTAGGATTGCCTACACTTCCTTATTACCCTCATTAATTCCTCTTTACCACCTGTATACTTCCTCCCCAATTCTACTCTTAACTGTACACACTATTTACCTATAAATAGTACTGTACACCCTAACAATAACCATACCTTCTTTTAGTGTAATAGTACAGTAACTCCTTACATAAATTTTTCCACAAAAAATCCATACCTCCCAATAACTATCATTCCTCAACTTACACTCTACACAAAAACTGAATTCTTTATCTTTTCTATAACACTAACCCAGAAAAAAAGCCGCCTTCCTTCCGATCATAATTAATCTTTCTCTAACCTCCACCACCCTGTCTGTTAAAACACAGTCACATCAACACGAGAAATAGAAAATCAGTTACAGCTCCTAGAAGAAACCACAGCAGACTCTAACCGCCCTACAACACCAACTAACCTCTCTAGCTCAAGTTACTTTACAGAACCGACAAACCCTTGACCTGCTAACAGCCAAAAATAAAAAAAAAAATACCTCTTCCTCAGAGAAAAGTATTACTACTATATCAACAAATCTAACCTCATAGAAACAATATTAACACTTGAATGAAGACCTATGCAGAAAAAACCAAATCAACAATTTCCCATTCACATGGTTTCAGTCTCCATTAACCGCCTGGCTACTTCCCCTCATAAACCCATTTATATTAATTACCATCTTCTTCCTCTCTACCCCTTACGACCTCAAGTTTCTCCGAAGCCAACGTGAAAAAAATATCTTGGGTCATGGTGAATCAACTTCTCCTACATCCTTACACCAAGTTACCAACTGACGATCCCAGCTTTTCAGACTCCAACCTATGAAACTCCTCTCTCCCTCTCCGACCACGTTCAGCAGAAAAAAACTAAAAAAATCACACCTCCCTTTATCCATTAAAAAAGGTTGGAATGTTAGGCCAGAGTAAACTCAAGCCACCAACATTTCAGTTGGCAGCTTCCTCCAGGTGTCAGGCCCTGATGAGACAGCCTGATAAGACAACCAAGGTGGCAGAACCCGCCCAGGCTGGAAAGTCCAATGTGATGATAAACTTCCTCCTGTGAAGCCCCCTCATGCTAATTAGGTGCAGACCCATGCCCACAGCTAATTGGACCCCGCCATTTCTTTAGTGTCCCCACTTAAGTCCTCTAAAAGACTATAAACGCTACCCTCCCCAGCTAGGCTGCGTGACTTCTCCAACTCCTCTCAGGAACCCATAAACCTTGCCCAGAAGCACAGAATAAAAACTTCTCTTTAACCTCACTTTTGTGGGTCCTCTTCTCCTTACCGTGACCTTACAGTCACTATGAGTCAGAATTGACTCGATGGCTGGGGATCATATTGTCTTTGTATATGAATGTATATGAATTGTATATGAATTATTTTTATATATGAATATTCCAACCATCTGGAATATTTCCAGCTTCACTGGCTTTTGAACATTTATCTTCTTCAGGAAGTTTCTATTGACTACCGCCTTTATTCTTTCTCCACTTTTCTATGGGTTCAATGTCTTTTATGTACCTTGTGCTTAAATCTATTATTGTCTTTATCTCACTGTACTCTTTCCTCATTAAATTGTGATTTTCTTGAAGAACGTTAGAAAGAAGAATATTTTTATCCCAATACTTAGCTCAGTGCATTGCTTATAGAAAGGACTATAATATATTATCTTTATATCTTCCTAGTTA
>NW_006921663.1:6312893-6314263 GCF_000298275.1 Orycteropus afer afer
ACACACACACACACACACACACACACACACACACACATATATAAATTATCATCTATGAAAATGAACAAAGAAAATGAGATAATTTTATTATGAATATTCAAACCTAGCATAATGCCTAAATTATTTGCTTACCAAAAGGCTAGTAGCTCAAATCCACCAGCCACTCCATAGAAGGAAGACTGGGCAATCTACATCCATAGAGATACTGTCTTGGAAACCAAAGAAGGGGTCGCTATGAGTGTAAATCCACTCGGGGGCAGTAAGTTTTTTTTTTTTTTTTTTAATTTATCATAATGGCTAAAGGAGCTTTGATAGTGCAGTGGTTAAAGCATCTGGCTGCTAATCAAAAGATTGGTGGTTCAAACAAAGCAGCAGCTACAGAGAGAAAGATGAAGTAGTCTGCTTCAGTAAACATTTACACCCTTGAAAGCTCAGTGCCACACTTGTACTCTGTTCTTTAAAGTCACTATGAGTAGAAATTGACTCGATGGCAGTAGGCTTGGTTTTGGTTTTGACTTATCATAATGGCCTTAAAAGAAAGGATGGCAAGATTTCATCTCACATACTTTTGGACTTGTTATTAGGAGGCACTAGTCCCTGCAAATGGACATCATGCTTGGTAAAGTAGAGGGCCAGTGAAAAAGAGGCAGAGCCTCAACAAAATGGATTGACTCAGTGGCTGCAACAGTGGGTCAAACATCATAACGATTGTGAAGATGGTGCAGGATGGGGTATAGTATTTTTCTGTTGTCCATAGGGTAGCTATGAATCAGAACTGACTTGACAGCACCTAACAAAAACAACAACAAACATAATGACCATCACATTTATTTTACTATAAATGAGATTTATATTCTTCAGTATATCCAATGTCTATGAGAAAATAAATGATCAAATTCCTCACTAAGAATTTTCCTGGAGTTTTACAAATTATATAAAGAACACTATCTTTAATAATTTTGTTGCTAAAACTACTATGTTTTCACAGAACTCCAGTTATTCTACATTACACAGCAGTTAGGTAGAACAATATGCCTGGGTTGTGACCAATGTAATAGAGTGAAGTGAGGCTAATTCAATCTAGGTATGACCTTTAATCACCTTCCATGCCATGGCTCTTGTTCTCTCTCCTTCATTTTCTCGTGGGCAGATGCTGAGGACTCAGTGGAGGACTCTGAGGATGAGCATCATACTTGGTAGAATGAGCCTGAGTCTCTCAACCACCAAAGGGAAGGATGTCCTCAAACACCAAAATGAACTCTAATGAAACACTTAAGTTAGCATCTATTGCATTAAACAATTGAAAATTATTTTGTTTTCCTTTTAGTCTCATATCAATTAACCCATTTTGACTAATAAAACATTTTCAC
>NW_006921663.1:6314467-6315037 GCF_000298275.1 Orycteropus afer afer
TTTTTTTAAGTAAATGAGTGACTGTAAAGTAGAGGGCTCTCTCAAGTTTATTAAATGAAAGTGATTTTCTTTCAATATTTCTGATTTTTCCCCCTGTGGTTACAAGTAAGAAAATAAAGAAAAAGGTGAGGGAAAATAGAATCTAGGTCAAAAACTTTCCACAGATGAAGATGAAGCACCTGATTTAAACTGATTTTAAAAACATAATTTTAAGAATGGTTTCTTTTTATTGTAAAGCTCTAGCATTAATCTTTCCACTAATTCTGACTCCAACTGTATCCTCAGTGTAAGCTCTGAAATGACCTGAGGTACAGAGTGACATTAAATACAAATCTAGCTAGAAATTGTTGAAAATCAGTTTTCTCTTCTACTAGTAATCCTAATGGCATTGTAGTCATTTGAATAATGGAAAGAAAAATCTTAGAAACAGCAATATCTGTATATTACCTTTTCTCCAAGATAGTTTTACAAGGTGATGTGGTGGTTATGTTTGTGTGTCAACTTGGCTGGACCTGGTTGAGTGGCTGGGCAGCTGGTGGTAGTTATTCCCCATGATGAGACTGGCAATCA
>NW_006921663.1:6315437-6325668 GCF_000298275.1 Orycteropus afer afer
TGAGGGGCTTTCACCCAGTCCCTAGAGCCTGGCACTTTGAACTTGGACTTAAAGCCTCCAAACTGTAAGAATAAACTCCTGTTTGTTAAGGCCATTCCATTTGTGGTATATTTCTTGTCAGAGCGGCACTTGGTAACCAGAACAGGTGACTTGTGTGTTTTGGAGCACACTAGTAACTTAAAAATTAATATACACACATAGTTCTCATATACTCAGTGTAAATCTGTCCAGTTCAGGAATGAAATCACTGATTGGTAATCCTTTTAAAACTCAGTGATTGTGTTCAATGTGAGTGGAGACTATATAATATATTCTTATTCAAAAAATTTTCACCTCTTCCACAAAAGTTCATGCTACAGTTTTCTCATGACTCTGATTTTCTTAGGAGATTTTAAGTATTCATTTGGAGTGTGTGACAGAAAAGTTTCCTATGTTTTTTCCCCTGTTTTTTTCCTAGAGAAGCTCAAGAAAGGTGGAGGCTTGTGAAAATAAAAATTAATGGAGAAATGAATGCATATAAATATGTGCTAAATTTTGAGTAAAGGATCAGTCAGTTTTCAGTTCATTCTATTTAAATCCCATTTGTCCTTAGATAAAGGAAATTCAATTTCCAGCATCAAAGGAATGGTAGGGAATCATAATGGTAGGGAATCATAATACACAATACATACAACACATTACTGAGATCCTATCATCTTTTTTATTTATAAAACTGGGGAAAAATATGCTACAGATTTTTTTTTTTCCTTGAAAAAACAAACCTGTTGCTTCCATTACTTTCAAACCCAAACCAAACTCACCACCATCAAGTCAGTCCCGACTCTTAGCAACCCCTCTTGGGTTTCCAAGGTGGTATCTCTATGAAAGTAGGTTGCCTAATCTTCCTTCTGAGGTGGGTTTGAACTGCCAGCCTTCTGGTTAGCAGTCAAATGCCTTAGGCACTATAACACCAGGACTCCTTCAATTATTTTAGTGGGCCATATTTAAGTTATGGAAGTTAAGGTTATGTGGGAGTTAAGTTATGGTAGTTAAGGTTGGCTGGGCCTAGTTTTGAGTTGCTAGGTAGCTGGAAGTAGGTATGCCCCATGATGAGATTGGTCATCAACTCTGTGATGGAATCTACTGAAGTGGCTGTGTAGCTGCTTTAGGGATGTGGTTTGATTTCAGCATATAAGAAGTTTTTAGAAAGGTCTCTGAGCTTTTTGGCACACTTGGATTCTGCATGTAGCCAAGTCTTCATTTAGAAGCCTGCGATGTTTCCTGTCAATCTTGGGACTGTCTCTGGACTTGAACCTGTGGCCTGTGGTGGTTTTGGTAATGTTGGGACTATGCCATTTTATTTGCCGACATTGGGCTTGTTAGCCTCAGCAGCCAGCAGCTGCCTGAATGAAGAGATACCTCTTCTGCCAGTGGGCTAGGAGCAAGAGGCAGAGCTGAAGTCCATAGTCGAGGGGCCTTCACCCAGCCGCTACAACTGGCCCTTTGAACTTGGACTTCTAGTCTTCTAAACTGCAAGAGAATAAATCTCTATTTGTTAAAGCTACTCATTTGTGGTAAATTCTGTTCGAGTGGCACTTGCTGTTATATGCTGTCAAGTCGGACCGACTCATAGCGTCCCCTCCTTGGGTTTCCGAGGAGGTATCACTATGGAAGAAGATTACCCAACCTTCCTTCTGAGGAGTGGCTGGTGGGTTTAAACCACCAGCTTTCTGGTGAGCAGTCAAGTGCCTTAGGCACTATGCTACCAGAGTGGCACTGTTGTTGTTGTTGTTATGTGCCGTCGAGTCAAACCCGACTCATAGCGACCCCTCCTTGGGTTTCCGAGGCAGTATCACTACAGAAGTAGGATTGCCCAACCTTCCTTCTGAGGAGTGGCTGGTGGGTTTGAACCGCCAGCCGTCTGGTTAGCAGGCAAGCGTCTTAGCCACTATGCTACCAGAGCTCCCTAGAGGTAACCAAAGCAAGTATTAAGTTGTGAAAGCTGCCTGGGTGGTGCAAATGTGGCTGCTGAGTCCACTCAAAAGCACCTGGAAAGAAAGACCTGAAGATCTCCTTCTGAAAGGTCATAGCCATTGAAAATCCAAAATTCTACTCTGAAATACATGGGATTGATTGTTAAGAGTTGGAACTGACTGGACAGCAATTTTTTTGGTATGAAGTTGCAAGAGCATTTCCGTAAACCTTCCATAAAAAGCTATCTCATTACCTTAGTCTCTCTGCTTTGGCCTATGGGAATAAAACATAGGTACATAGGCCTTACCTATTGTCCATTTTAAGTTCCATGTATGGTCATTACCTTACTAGTCTTTCTCTCATTTGTATGCATCTTGGCCTCCATTTCATTAAGCTGTCAGTGTCAGGCTGAAAGAAACTTTTCCTTATCTGAGCTGATAGATAGCAGTGAAGATTGTTCCCTTGTGTCTGCATCTTTCAGTGAAGAGGCAAGATTGGGAAACAGATTTATAACAATACATGAATGCACCGAATTAGACAAGACAGTTTCAGAGCAATGACATGCTTCTTTTTCCCTCTGATGCACATTCCACCAAGATATGTCAAATACACTATACTAAAGCTTTACAAGTTTTGAAAGCTTTTCCAACCTCCTTCTTTTGTTGTTTTTGTTGCTGTCTTTGCATTTTCCTTTTTTAAAAAAAAAAAAAAAAGATTATTTTTCCTCTGAATTAGAAACACCCATTCTAGATTGCTGTTTTAGGAAGAGGGTTATAAATGACAGTTCCCCCTCTTACATTCCATGCTTAATTGTTAGAAGAGGATCAGAATTTATATTTCTTAAAGGAAAATCTTATAAATATGTAAATCTGTCATGTCAGCAGAGCAGCTCACATCCATCAATGAAGAATGAAACTCTCCCAGCTTATCATAAAGATAATAAAAATGCTTTCATAAACATTCCAAGAGTGAAGTTTGCACTCACTTGTTGGAAACAAAAATAAATTTAGTAAGACTCAGCTTTATTTTACATAGTCAATATTTCTAGCCACAATAATGAATAAGCAATTAAAACATGACTCATTGTTGCTAAAGTTGTTGTTGTTAGCTGCCATCAGGTTGTTTCCAACATGACAACCTTATCTATAACAGAGCTAAATGTGGCCTGGTATTGCATCATCCTCATAATTGCCAGCAGGTTTAGGTCCATTGTTGTAGCTACTGTGCCAATCCATCTCACTGAGTGTTCCTTCACCCTTACATGAATCAGACAGTGTTCTTTTGTAGCTCATAGGTTTTCATTGGCTAATTTTTGAAAGTAGATTCTCAGTCATTGCTTCCTAATTTGTCTTAGTTTGGAAGCTGTGACAAAACCTGTTCACCATGGATGATTCTTCTGGTATTTGAAATATTGGTGCCATAGCTTACTACATCATAAAAACACACAGTCACACAGTGTAACAAACTATTATCTGAGCATACAAAGTCTGTCTAAATATCAGCGTTCTTAAGTCCTTATATACAATAAGACAATAAATACTATATTTTCAAATTTTATTTACCATTTGTCATACCTTCCTAAACATGAACAACCTAGGTAATACATTTCTCATTTGTGTCTGGGAATTTTCTTGAATCTCACATTGCTTCTATGCTATGTTGCTGAACAGGTTTCAGGAGAGCTTCCAGACTAAGATGGATTAGGAAAATAGTATGGTTATCTACTTCCAAAAATCAGCCAGTGACAACCACATGGATCACAATGGTCTGATCTGCAACTGGTTCTATAAAAGGCATAGGACTGGGAAGCATTTTGTTCCACTGTGCATAGGATCACTTTAAGAAATGGACTAACTCAACAGCAGCTAGCAACAACATTGTGATCTAGGAAAGTGGTAGGTACTAGACACCCATTGGTAAGCAACACAGAGTTTGTTCTACCCTTAAGAATCTTAGAGTCCACTTTAAGATATGTGGCAGTTCAGTTTGTGTGTCAACTTGGCTAGGCCTGGTTGAGTGGCTGGGAAGCTGGATGAAGTATTTCCATCATGAGACTGGTAATCAACTCCATGGTGGAATCTACTGTGAGCAGCTGAGTAGCTGCCTTAGGGAATGTGGTCTGCTTCCTGTATATAAGCAGAAGCCTTGGGGAATGGTGTCCAGCCTATGGCATGCCTGGACCCTGCATGTAGCCATGTTGTTGCTCAGCAGCCCTCTATGCTCTACTGACCTTGGGACTTACAGTGGACTTAAAAGTTAATGGCCTGCTTGTTAGCCTCAGCAACCAGTAGTTGCCCGAGTGAAGAAAAGCCTCTAGCTTCAGCGGGCTGGGAGCAAGGGGCAGAGCTGAAGCCCAAGGCCGAGGGGCTTTCACACAGCCCCTAGAGCCTGGCACTTTGAACTTGGACTTTAAAGCCTCCAAATTGTAAGAATAAATTCTTGTTTGTTAAGGCCATCCCATTTGTGGTATATTGCTGTCGGAGCGGTACTAGGTAACAAAAACAGTTAGGTAAAGCATGATTGATGCTTTTAGAGATCTAAAACCTTTAGCTCAACCTAAATGTTTCTTATTTAAAAATTCCCAAAAGTAATATAACACATTTTCACCTCTTAAATTTTATCTACATTGTATAGTAAGACAGAAGCCTATTACATATTATTAGATGCCTCCCTCAAAATGTGATTTTAAAAGCAGAAATGTTAGATTTAAATTTCAGAGGAGCCATTACTAGATGTGCAATCATGGAGAAATAAAAAATATGGATTTTTCATATGAGTAAAATGCCATAAAATAATATCCCTCCACCAGTTTATTGTAAGGCTTAAATTGAATTGCATGTGCATGGCTTCTATCACAGTACCTGTTAATATAGAGCACTCAATAGATGTCAGTATCCTTTCCCTCATCCATTTTTGAATTGAATTCATTTATTACTGTTCATGAATTGGTAATATTTTATTACATTCCCTGCAAATAAGATTATTACAACCTATGGAATTATTAATATAGTGTCTATAAGGTATTAGAAAATATATAGTGGAGAGTTGTTTGCTATATAAATTTTACCCAGAATTCAATATTAATATTGACTTCTAGTCATGTGATTTCACCACTTGTCTATCAGTTTTTCATACAGTGGTGGCTTGTATGTTGAAGTGATGCTGGAAGCTATGCCACCAGAATTTCAAATGCCAGCAGGGTTACCTGTGGTAGACAGGTATCAGCAGAGCTTCTTCCTATCTGGGAAGAAGGATCTAGAAATCTACTTCTGAACAAAACTGGCCAGTGAAAATATTCCAGAAAGCAGCAGAACCTTGTTTGATACAGTGCTGGAAGATGAATCTCTCAAGTTGAAAGGAATTCAGAACATGATTGGGGCAGAACTGCGTCCTCAAAATAGAGTCAGCTTTAATGACATGGAGGGAGTAAACTTTTAAGGACCTTCATTTGCTGATGTGGCACTACTGAAAATGAGAAGAAACAGCTGCAATGTCTATTAATAATCAGAACATGGCATATATGAAGATTGAGTGTAGGAAAATTGGAAATTGTCAAAAAATGGAAAGAAAGCTGGAAGATCAATATTCTAGGCATCACTTAGCTGAAATGAACTGATACTAGCCATTTTGAATCAGACAATCATATGGATTACTATGTAAAGGATGAAAATTGAAGAGGAACAGCATCAAATTTATTTTCAAAAAAAGAACATTTCATAACTATCCTGAAATATAGCACTATCAGTGATAGAATAATATCCCCATGCCTACAAAGAAGACACCAGTTAATGTGACTATTATTCAAATGTACACACAACCACTAATGCTAAAGTTGAAAAAACTCAAGATTTTTACCAATTTCTGCAGTCTGAACTTGATCAAGCATGCAATTGAGTTGTATTAATTATTATTGGTGATTGAAATGCCAAAGTTGGAAACAAAGAAGAGTTGGTAGTTGGGAAATATGGCCTCAATAATGGAAATGACATTAGAGATCTCATGAAAGAATTTTGCAAGACCAACAACCTGTTCATTAGAAATATCTTTATCTACAACCTAAACAGTGCCTACACAGGTAGATCTTACCAGATGGAATACAGAAAAATCAAAGTGATTATATCTGTGGAAAGAGATGGCAGAGAAACTCAATAGCATCAGTTAGAACAAGGCTAGGGGCCAACTGCAATTGTTCATATGCAAGTTCAAGTTGAAACTGAAGCAAATTACAAATGGTCTATGAGAGCCAAAGTACAAATGTATGTTCCCACCTAATTTAAAGACCATCTGAAGAATAGATTTGATGCATTGAACACTAATGACAGAAGACCAGAACAGTTGTAGAAAGATATCAAGAACATCATACAAGAAGAAAACAAAACATCCTTAAAGGACAGAAGGAAAAATGAAAACACCAAAACGGATGTAAGAAAGGACTCTGAAACTTGCTCTTGAACTTAGAGTAGCTAAAGTGGATGGAAGAAATGATGAAGTAAAAGACCTGAACAGAAAATTTCAAAGGGTGGCTGGAGAAGACAAAGTAAAATATGAAATATATAAAGACTTGGGGTTAGAAAACCAAAATGGAAGAAAATATTCAGTATTTCTCTAGCTGAAAGAATTGAAGAAAAAAATTGAGCCATAATCTGTAATACTGAAAGATTTTTTGAGCAAAATATTGAACAATGCAAGAAGCATCAAAAAAGATGGAAGAAATACAGTATCATTATAAGAAAAAGAATTGCTCAGCATTCAATCATTTCACGAAATAGCATATGACCAAGAACAAATGATACTGAAGGAAGATGTCCAAGATGCACTGCAGGAAAAGACAAGGCTGAAAACAGAAAGACAAGGCTGCAAAAATTGACTGTGTACCAATTGAGATATTTTAACAAACAGATGCAAGGCTCAAAGTGATCACTCATCTATACCAAGAAATTTGGAGCACAGCTACCTGGCCAACTGATTGGAAAGGATGCATATTTGTGTCCACTCCAAACAAAGGTGATCCAAAGAAATGCAGAAATTATCAAACAATATCATTAATATCACAGTTAAGTGAAATTTTCCTAAAGATAATTAAAAAAATAATTGCAACTGTACATCCACAGGATACTGCCAGAAACTCAAACCAGATTCTGAAGAGGATGTGGAATGAGAAATACCATTACTAGTGTCACATAGGTCTTGGTTGAAAGTACAGAATGCCAGAAAAATGTTTACCAGTTAATTTTTTGTTTGTTTGCCTGTTTTTACTGATTGTGCAAAGACATTTGACTATGTGGAGTGTTTATATATATATTATGAATATCATTGGGAAGATTGTGAATTCCAGAATACATAATTGTGCTCAGGTGGATGCTGTACATAGACCCGAAAACAAAACAAGAGGGTACTACCTGGTTTAAAACTATGGAAGACACGCATCAGGGTTATATTCTGTCACCATATTTGTTTTATCTGTATGTTGAGCAAATAATCTGAGAAGCTGGCCTATATGAAGAAGAACATGGAATCAGGATTAGAGGAAGACTCGTTAACAACCTATGATATACAGATGACACAAACTTGCTTGCCAAAAATGAGGGGGGTTTGAAGAACTTCCAGGAAGATCAAAGGCTAAAGCCCTCAGTATGAATTACACCTTCACATAAAGAAAACAAAAATATTCAAAATTGGAGCAGGCAACATCATGATAATTGGAGAAAAGATTGATATTTTGAAGGATTTCATTTTACGGGAATGTACAATCATGGCCACAGAAGAAGTAGGCATCAATCAAATTATGTAATGCACTGGCAAATTAGCTGCAAGAGAGCTCTTAAAGAAGGACATTGAAATGTGCACATAAGATATAGACAACAGAGGTAAATACTAGTACATCCACAATACTGCATTACCACTACCACCAAACACGAGGCTACAGATAAATGTATAGACAGGTGAGAAGATCAGGTGGGAGTAGGTGAACTGGAATATACCCTCGACCAAAACTATATTTGGCTGAAGATAATCTTACATACGTACTTGTGCTACAAAATTAGCCACATACATTACAGAAGCAACAGAAGACAGAGTTGGAGTCACTTCTTAGAGACAATCAAACACCTTGAGATAAAGAATCACTGGGCCTGCAGACTCGAGACCATAGTCTCAGGAGGTGTTTTATACTCAATTGGTACAGCATATTACATAAAAATTTTGTTCTACAACTTACTTTGGTGAGTAGTGAGTGGGGTCTTAAAAGCTTTCGAGCGACCATCTAAGATGCAACTATTGGTCTCCTCTCATCTGAATCAAAGAAGAGTGAAGAAAATCAAAGGCATCTGGAAACAATTAGTCCAAGGATAAGATGGACCAGGAGGACCTCAGTCTTTATGACCCTGAGACCAGAAGAACTGGATAGTGCCTGGCTACCAATGTCAACCACGCAGAAAGGGATCAAAACTGGAGATCCTGGATAGAATGGGAGGAAAATATGGAACAGAATTCAAAAATACAAAAATGACCAGAATTACTTGTTGGATAGAGACTGGTGGAACCCCCAAGACTATGGCTTGGGTTACCCTTTGGGCCTAGAAATGGACTCACTCCCATGGATTGGCTCTCAGCCCAATTGTAGAAAAAGCTGCATGCGGAACAACTACCCCAGGGCAATGCATCAACCACCTCTAGGGAGATACACCCTTTAGAGCAATCAGCCATGAGACACCAGAGGAGCAACATTCACATAGACAGAAACCTGGACAGACATGAATACATAGTTAAGAAGGGCACAGGAAAGGCATAGTCACAGGGACAGGAGGGGAGGAGAATTTTTTTATGATTGGGGATGATAATCAGGGCATGAAATCAAATATGAATGAACTGTAGAGTGGAAAACAAATTTGCATTGTAAATTTGCACCCAAAGCATGATAAAATTTAAAAAATAAAACAAACAGAAAATGAAACAAAAGAAAAAGACCTCTTTAAAGTGTTAAAGTGCAAAATGTCACTTTGAAGACCAAGATCCACCTGACTTAAGCCATGGTATTTTAATCACATCATATGCATGTGCAAACTGGACAATGAATAAGGAAGACTGAAGAAGAACTGATGCCTTTACATTATGGTCTTGGTAGAAAGTATTGAATATACCATGGATTGCCTGAAGAATGAGCAAATGTGTCTCAGAGGATGTACAGTCAGAATGTTCCATAGATGTGAGAATGGTGAGATTTCAGTTCTCCTTCTTTGATCATATTGTCTGAAGGCACAAGTCCCTGTAGTGGGATATCATGCTTGGTAAAGGGTCAGCAAAAAAGTGAAAGACCCTCAACAAGATAGATTGACACTGTGGCTACAGTAATGACCTCAAGTGCAGAGATGATTGTGAGGATGGTGCAAGACCAGGCAGTATTTCCTTCTGTTGCAAATAGGGTTATTATGAGTAGGAACCAACCTGACAGCACCCAACGAAAACAAGAACAACATGAATTGGAATTACCTTGTGGCTTGGTTGGGTTTCATGTGTACTATGTACTTTAACAATGTATGTATCATGCCTCATTAGTATAGGACTTTGTACCAGTCATGTGGATTATAAAACTTTGAGTGAGCCTATAATATGATAGAAGATGAATGATAACTAGGGTAATGTTGGGAAGAAATGATGAGGCAAGAGGAGAAAGATAATCTAAAATTAAGAATCATATGATTTATCAACTTATTCATTGTGAGTAGTTCAAGGTAGTGATAAACTAAACATGACCAAGGTATTACAGGCAATTGAAAGGACAATGGATCATTAATGGAGAGAAAGAATCAATAAACGAGAAATCTTGAGGAGGATGCTTAACTTAGTTCTGCAAATATCGAGCTGTACAAATGGGACAAATTAGGTCAGTTATACAGAAGTATATGTGTAGTTTCAGGATAGTTTGATATGGCAATGAGTATTTAAATATCACTGGTAAAATAGTTGAAATGACAATTGTAATTTCCAAAGGAAAAGATGTTTATATGATAGACAGATAGATAGACAGATAGATATATATATAGAGAGAGATTGTTGTTAGTTACTGTGTTGGATTGGGTTCTCTAGAGAAACACAAAAACCAGCAAAGTATATATATATATATATATTTATAGAGAAAGAAAGAGAGAGAGAGAGAGAAATTTATCTTAGATAAATGGCTCACAAGCGTGTAGAAGCCGACAAGTTCAAACTGAAAAGTTCGTCTCTGGAGGGGGATGGGGCCCAGGGCCGTCTGGCTTTCGCACGCACGGCAGAGGAG
>NW_006921663.1:6331932-6362553 GCF_000298275.1 Orycteropus afer afer
GCTGGTCACTATTCCCAACAAAGAAAGAATCCGAAAACCTCCAGGGCGAGCAGCGAGCTGTTCGCTCTAGGAAGTATATAGTCCGGAGTGCTGTTCTTCCAGTTTGTCTCTGGGATAGTATTGCAGGTAGGCCGTACCCTGGGGAAACTCCCCCTAGACCGACTGGCTGCTTAGAACGCAGTCACGTGATCCATCATGGGAACCACCACTCACAACTGGAGTCCAGCCAAGTTGACACATCTTCAGCTATCACAGTTATCACTGAGTAAACTAACAACGGCTCCTAGGGTTTTCAAGCGTGTGATCTTATGGAAGCATATAACCAAGACTGCCTTCCAAGTTGTCCTTGAGTGGGTTAAAACTGCCAACTTTTCATCTAGTGGTAGAGTGCTTAACCATTTGCGTCAACTAAGGACTCCTTTATAGACGAATAGACAGATAAATTGACAGACAGATAGATTTTAAAAACAACAAAGTATAAAACATAAACTTGTATATTTGTACTTAGAACAAGGAAACCTTCAAAGAATGAAGCAAATCAAAGAGAATAAATATTAAGAAAAAAAAAAGTTGGGGTTTCTGTAGAGAGAAGGGAAGAAATTAAATGAATGGTCAGAAAGAAAGTATTGTCCTTGGAGCTAATTAAAGATTCTAGGACAAGGAAATATGTGTGGTATAAAATCAGGAAAGAAGTGTGTAAGGGTTGTATCATTCCCCATATTTATTCAGGGTATATTCTGAGCAAATAATCTGAGAAGCTGAACTATATGAAGAAGAACATAGCATCAGAATTGAGGCTCATTAACAACCCACAATATAAAGATGATAAAATTTTGCTTGCTGAAAACAAAGATGACTTGCATCACTTACTGATGAAGACTAAAGACTACAGCGTTCTATATATATTACATCTCAACATAAGGAAAACAAAAATTCTCACAACTGGAACAACAATACCATGATAAACAGAGAAATGATGGAAATTTTTAGGGATTTTATTTTACTTGGATCCACAATCAGCAGCCATGGAAGCAGTAGTCAAGAAATCAAATGACATTTATTGCACTGGGCCAATTTCCAGCAAAATGCATTTTTAAAGTGTTAAAAAGCAAAGATGCTACTTTAAGGATTAAGATGAGAGTGACCCAAGCCATGGTATTTTCAATCACCTCCTATGCATGCAAAAGTTGGACAAAGAATAAGGAAGACAGCCAAAGAATTGATATCTTTGAATTATGGTGGTGGCGAAGAATATTCAATATACTATGTACTACCAGAAGGATGAAATAATTTGTTTTGGAAGGAGTACATCCAGAATGCTGTTTAGAAGTGAGGATGGTGAGACTTTGCCTCATGTGCTTTAGACATGTTATCTATCACGAGGGACCGTTTCTTGGAAAAGGCATCATGCTTGGTGACCTAGAATGTTAGCATAAAAGAGGAAGGCTTTCAATGAAAGGGATTGACATTTATTCCTAAATTGTTAGATTTCTTTAAAAATAATTCTGACCAATGTTGGCAACTATAGATTGATGTTTTATACATTCCAAAATATGTACATCACAGGTTGTTAACTTAAAAATGAACAAATATATCTTTGTCATAAGAGATATTTATACATTCTATGCAAATATTCAAAAGAATAGCTGATATTATTCCACACAGCATATGTAAGTTTAGAATAGCAGTTTCTACTATGGTTTAGTAAAGATCTTTGAAGGGCTGCTGTATTTCTTGCAGTGGGTCAGTGAAAGGCTTTCTATGGCATGACAGTCATTAAGTGCTTTGTCTTCCCTGAGCTTTAGTTTCTGAGCCACTCCTCCTTTTCTCCACATTGTTCTGCTATAATTGTCATGCAAGTATACACCTGTTTCCTCTATTGAGGTGGATTCATATCCTGAAATAGGCGAAGAGCATAATTTGAGAGGACTTTTGTGCACACTATGAGAGAAAAATTACTGTTTTTTTTTCAGTTAATATCACCTTTTTTTCAGTTAATATAACTGAAAACCTGTAATGTCTACTGATCATAATGATACCAATTATAAAGTATTGTTTAAAAATGAAGCTAACATTAGGGGATATCTAAGAGCTCGGGTGGTGTAGTGCCTAAGGCATTTGACTGCTAACCAGAAGTCTGGTGGTTCAAACCCATCAGCCACTCCTCAGAAGGAAGGTTGAGCAACCTACTTCCATAGTGATACTGCCTCAGAAATGCAAGAAGGGGTCACTATGAGTCTAGTCTGACTCCACAGCAGTGAATTTGGTTTGGTTTGGTTTTAAGTCAATTGGCATAGCATAGTTCATAAAGATAATATTCTACATAATAGTTTGGTGAATGGCAACTGGGTCTTAAAAGCTTGCAAGTGGCCATCTAAGACACCATATGTCTCTTGCCATCTGAAGCAAAGAAGAGTAAGGAAACCACAGACTCAAGGGAATAATTACTCCACAGGACTAATTTCCCACACAAACCATAGCCTCCTCTATCTTGAGACTGCAGAAATAGATGGTGCCCAGCTGCAACTAATGACAACTAATGACCATTCTGCCAGGGACACAATAGAAGTTTCTGGTTAGAATATGAGAACAAAACTCATAAAAAGAGATCACTTTTACTAGAATAGGGACTGGAGAAACCTCCAAGACACCCTTTTAACCTGAAACTCAACACACTCCCTGAGATCACTTTTCAGCAAAATAGTAGATTATTGGGAATAATATCCCTACATTATGGGGATAACAACCAATGTTGCAGAACAAATTGTGTAAATATTGTTGAATGAGATACTACTGTGCTGTATAAACTTCCACCTAAATCATAATAAAAGTTTCCAAGAAAGAAACTAACAGAGAATAACAATCAGAGAGAAACCTAGAGAGAGAGAGAGTGAGAGAGAGACAGTTAACTATGTTTTAACCTCAGGTTAGAACTTGAGCATCAATCACCTCATTGCCTTTCTCAGACTCAAGAGCTACCAAATTACATTTTACCTTTGGGTAGATTGTGTTGAAATTATGTCATTTGCAATTAAAAAAAAAAAACTGACAAATTGAAAGTATTAAGGAAAGAATGGAGCAAGAAGATCAATGAAATGACAGTATAATAGCAAGGGAAAGAAAGACATTATATTGGACTAAATTTGTTGCTGTTTTTTGTTTTCAGATGCCATCATGTCAGTTTTGACCATAGCAACCCTTTCTACAACAGAACAAAACACTGCTTGGCTGATGGTCCACTTTACTAAGCATGTTTTCTTTCTCAAAGAACTAGTCCCTCTTGATAACATATCCAAATTACCTAATTGAAGTCTCACCAACCTCGCTTCTAAGGAGAATTCTAGCTGTTCTTCTTCCAAAACAGTTTTATATATTCTTCTGGAAGTCAATGCTATATTTAATATTTTTCATCAATAACTTAACTCAAATGTACCAATTCTTCTTCCATCTTCTTTATTCACTGTTCAACTTATGCATGCATATGAGGTTATTGGAAATACCATGACTTTGCTCAGGTACATCTTAGTCTTCAAAGTGACAGTTTTACTTTTTAAAACATTGAAGAGGTCTTCTGAAGCATATATGCCCAATGCAATACATCATTTGATTTATTGACTACTGCTTCCATGGATGTTGATTGTGGATCTAAGTAAAATTAAATCCTTGACAATTTCAATCTTTTCTCCATTTCTCATAATATTGCTTACTATTTTAATTGTAAGGAGCTCTGGTAGCATAGTGACTAAAGCACTTGACTGCTAACCAGAAGGCTGGTGGTTCAAACCCACCAGCCACTCCTCGGAAGGAAGGTTGGGCAATCCTACTTCCGTAGTGATACTGCCTTGGAAACCCAAGGAGGGGTCTCTATGAGTCGGGGCTGCCTCGACGGCACATAACAACAACAACAACATTTCAATTGTAAGGATTTTAGTTTTCTTTATGTTGAGGTGTAATCCATATTGAAGGCTGTAGTCTTTGATCTTCATTATTAAGTGCTTCAAGTTCTCTTGACTTTTAGCAAACAAGGTTGTATAATCTTCATATTACAGGTTGTTCATAAATCTTTGTTCTATTCCAATGCTGCATTCTTTTACATATACTCCAACTTCTCTGATTATTTTCTCAGTATACATGTTGAACAACCTGAGATACGCAGACGATGCAACTTTGCTTGCTGAAAGTGAGGATGACTTAAGGCACCTACTGATGAAGGTTGAAGAATACAGTCTGCAGTATGGATTATGTCTCAATATAAAGAAAACAAAAATCCTCACAACTGGATCAATGAGCAGCATCACAATAAATGGAGAGAAGATTGAAGTTGTCAAAGAATTCACGTTGCTTGGTTCTACAATCGATGCCAATGGAAGCAGCAGTCAGGACATTAGATGGAGTGTAACATTGGGAAAGTCAACTGCAAGGGAACTGTATCAAGTGCTGAGGAGCAAGGATATCTCCTTGAGGACTAAGGTGCGCCTGACACAAGCCATGGTATTTCCAATTGCCTGGTATGCATGTGAGAGCTGGACAACGAATAAGGAAGACCGAAGAAGAGTTGATGCTTTTGAGTTGGGGTGGTGGCGAAGAGTGCTGAAAGTACCATGGACTGCTAAAAGAACTAACAGATCTGTCCTGGAGGAAGTGCAGCCAGAATGCTCCTTGGAAGCAAGAATGGCCAGACTATTTTGGTCATGTTGTAAGAAGGGACCATTCCCTGGAGAAGGATGTCATGCTTGGTAGGGTGGAGTGTCGACAAAAGAGGGGGGGGCCTTCAACGAGATGGATTGACATGGTGGCTGTGATGATGGGCTCAAGTATAGCAGGGATTGTGGGGCTGGTGCGGGATCGGACAGTGTTTTGTTCTGCTGTGCATGGGGTTGCTATGAGTTGGAAATGACTCAACGGCACTTAACAATAACAATATACATGTTGAATAAGTATAGGGAAAGGAAACAACACTGACACAAACTTTTTTTTATTTTAAATGCAGCATCCCCTTGTTCAATTCAAACAACTGCCTCTAGATCTATATACAGGTTCCACATGAGCACAATTAAGTGTTCTGGAATCTCTGTTCCTGGCAAGGTTATCTATAATTTGTTATAATTCATACAGTTGAATGCCTTTGTACAGACAATAAAACAAAAGTAAGCATTGTTTTTGGTTACTCTGTGCTGCTCTAACAGAAAATACCACAAATGTGTGGCTTTAAAAAACAGGGATTTAATCTCTTACAGTTTAGGATTCTAGAAGTCTGAGTTCAAAGTGCCAGCACTAGGGGCTGGGTGAAAGTCCCTCAACCTTAGACTTCAGCTCTGCCTGTTGCTCCCAGCCCACTAAAGCTGGAGGATTTTCTTAACTCAGGCAGCTTCTGGCTGCTGAGGCTAACAAGCATAAGGTTGACAAATGAAATGGTACAGTCCCAATATTTCCAAACACCACCACACAAGTTCAAGTCCAGAGACAGTCTGAAGATCAGCAGGAAACATGGCAGGTTGCTGACTGAAGACTCAGCTACATGCAGGGTCCAAGCATGCAAAAAAGTTGCAGACCATTCCAAAGCTTCTCCTTATATTGGGCATGGTAAATGGGGAGTGAAACCAATCATACATGTAATATTGAATGTAAAACAAACTCTTAAAATAAAAAATTAAAAAAAAAAAAAAAAAAAAGCTCCTCCTATATACTGGAAGCAGACCACAACCCTAAAGCCGCTACTCAGCTGCTTGCAGGAGATTCCACTGTGGAGTTGATTGCCAGTCTCATCACTGGGAATAACTAAAACCAAGCTGCCCAGCCAAGTTGACATACTACCTTAACTAACACAGCATCTTTCTGGTATTCTCTACTTTCAACCAAGGTCCGTCTGACTTCAGCAGTGATATTCCTCATTCCACATCCTCTTCTGAATCCTGGTTGAATTTCTAGCAGCTCCTTTTGATGTACTGCTGCAACCATTTTTGACATATCTTCAGCAAAATTTTACTTTCTTGTAATATTAAAAAATTCACTAATTTCTGCATTCTATTAGATCACTATTCTTTGGAATGAATGCAAGTGTGCATCTCTTCCAGACTCTTTGCCAGGTAGCTGTACTCAAAATTTCTTGGCATAGACAAGTGATTGCTTTCAGTCTTGCATCTATTTGTTGAAATATCTAATTTGGTATTCAGTCAATTTTTGCAGCCTTTTTTTTTTTTTTTTTCAGCTAATGTCTTCAGTCAACTTGGACTTCTTCCTTCAATACCATTGTTTCTTGATCGTATGCTACCTGATGAAACAGTTGAACGTTGACCAATTCTTTTTGCTACAGTGACTCTGTGTATTCCCTTCATCTTCTTTTGCAGCTTCCTGAATAGTTCAATATTTTGTGCATGGAATCCTTCGATGATGCAACTTGAGCCTTGAATAATTTCTTCAATTCTTTCACCTTGAAATATGTTGATCATGTTCTCCCCTTTTGGTTTTCTAAATCTAAATATTTGCATATTTAATTATAATTCTTACACTCACTTTTTGAATTTCTCTTTGAAATCTTCTGTTCCACTCTTTTACTTCATTTCATCCGTGCATTTTAGCCTCTCTACACTCAAGAACAAACTTCAGAGTCTAGTATTTGTTTTGATGTTGTGTTTCTTTCCTGTCTTTTTAATGATCTTTTGTTCTCTTCATGTATGATTCCATGATGTCATTCCACAGCTTGTCTACTTTCATTAGTGTTTGATGTGTCAAGTATTCGTGATATGGTCTCTAGGTTCATGTGGGACATACTCTAAGTTGTACTTTGGCTCTGGTGGACTTTAAATTTTTTTTTTTCTGTTTCAGCTTGAACTTGCATATGAGCAGTTGTTGGTATGCTCCTCAGTCAGCTACTGGTATTGTTCTAGCTGATGATATTGAGCTTCTCTATCACCTCTTTCCACAGATGTAGTCATTTGATTCCTGTATATACCATCCTATGATGTTCCCTTGGACTAAAGTAGCAGTGGATATAAGTGATTTGATAAATTATGTACTTTTGTAATAGAAATGACCAGTCTTTGAGGTGCCTGGAATGGTTATCAATTGTGAGAGAAAGATCAAAGATAACCCTTATGTAGAAAGACTGACAGAATCTAATGATTTATGAAGAATTGCCTTAAATGTTGGGCCATTTTGTTTTGAATTATATAGCTTGGCAGTCCTTATATTCTCAGCACTGCAAATTCCTCTCAATTATTTAAGAGGATAGAGACAATGGTTTACATCTTTCTTTGAATTCATAAAAAAAGGGTTCAAATGTTAACTCTACTATTTCTTAGCATTTTGGAACTTCATTCTTTTTTTTTTTTTTTTTTTCCAATTCTTTCCAGGCATATACTGGCTATATACTGGCATATACTGTTTGCATGCTAGGTGCTGGAAAGACGATGGAGAATATGACAGCTATATCTCTGTGTTTATGTGGCTTAGATTCTAGTGAAAAGATAGGCAAAAAAAAGTAAATAGATACATAGGCAAATTATTAGAAATAATAGATAAGTGCTATGCAGAAAATAAATTACAGGCAGTGGTGACTAAATTTAGTTTACTTGGTGATCACAAAAGTCCTCTCAGATGAAGAGATTCTTATGCTGAGATCCCAAAATTGAGAGGAAACAATCAAGCAAAGACTGAAGGAAAATATTTGAGGGATAGAACAGGGTACAAAAAGTGCTTAATGGCTTGAGTTTCTTCACCTTTAAAAAAGGGATGGTTATACTATTTACATAGATTTTTAAGAATTAAATAGCACTTGTCACAATGTTAAAAGCATGTTAACATTAAACAAAGGTTATAAAATACCCTTACTTTGTAGAATTGTCAAATTAGGAAGTTAATATTATATTAATGTTATGAGGATGTAATTTAAAACAGCAATCCTAGTTATGAAGTCCACATATCCCACACTCAAGTTTATAATATAGGGAAAATTGTTTCATAAGATTATAGAATCTCAGTTTCCTCTTATGAAAAATGAGATCAGTTATGGGTCACTCTCTCAGGAACAGAAGACAGTGACAAAGATAATTTGGAGAATCAAAATAAAATAATCAGCACAAGGTCATTATCTCAATTTTACAGATGAGGTGGCTATGGTGAGAGATTTCAGATAATTAATAAGTACCAGAGTCAGAGTTCAGACCCAGGCAATCTCAATCCAAAGTCCATGATAGCACCTAGATTTATAATTGCCTCTTACAGCTTCTTATTAATCTTTACACATTAAATTTTCCGTGCAGTGAAATTTAAAGCTTAAATCTTTGTAGGTGACCCTGTATTCACTTAGGATAGTTAGGAAGTTTTCCAATTTTTAAGAGAGTAATTCTCAATGAGAATATCAAGTTGTTGTTGTTGTTGTTATGTGCCATTGAGTCAGACCCTACTCATAGTGACCCCTCCTTGGGTTTCCAAGGCAGTATCACTACGGAAGTAGATTGCTCCATCTTCCTTCCGAGGAGTGGCTGGTGGGTTTGAACCACTGTATGGAGTAGAGGGTAGTTTTTATTTCTTCACCCCCTAGAGGATATTTGGTAACATCTAAAAACCCACTGCCATCAAGTCAAATCTGACTCATAATGACCCCTCTTTGGGTTTCTGAGGTGGTGCCACTAAAGAAGTAGATTGCCCAATCATCCTTCTAAGCAGTGGCTGATGGGTTTGAACTGCTAGCCTTCTGGTTAATAGTCAAATACCTTAGGTACTACACCACCAGAGCTCTAACTAGAGACATTTACTTTTCACAATTGTTACTGGCATGTAATGAGTAGAGGCCAAAGGTGTTGCTAAACATACTACAATGCACAGGACATCCTCTTATAACAAATAATTATCCAGGTCAATACGTCACTAGTACTTAGGATAAGAAATCCTGGGTTAAGATAATAAAGAAATAAATATTCTATTACTGATGGAAGAGGTGGTATATCAAACAACAACTGAAAGGGGTACAGGAATATACAGAAAGTAGTTTCATAAACCACAATAGATGAGAGAATTTTGACTTTCTCTGGAAGCTTTAATCTATAAGAATGGCATGAGCAATAGCTTCTATAAATAACTGCTTTTCGATGTAACTCACTCTTGGAAATATGATATTGCTTTTCAAAGTTCTAATGCAGAGGAAGGAAATAAGTTTTAAAACCCAGAAATTTTGCAAACCCATAGTTCTTGTGTGCAATTTTTGGAGTATGTGATGACAAGTAGATGAAAGATCAATGAAGAATGAGGGCTAAAATCCAGAAGACTTATATTAAATCTTATCGATATACATGCTTCTGATTAGGAGTTTGAAAAATTCAGGACCTCAAAATCTTGTATCTATATTGCAGTGGCTCTTTGTCAGTTCTTTGGCTGTCTAATATTTGCAATTTCTTTCTATGTTCTTATATGTTGGCAGGATATCTTTTGCTGGAATCCATCAGTTTCAGACATTGTGGGCTCCTAAGATGACTGTGGGATGATTGTGACCATACTAAAAGTTTTTGTCATAATAATCAGGTTTTTGAGAAAAGTAGGAAGAGGTGCAGTTAAAATGGACATCTGCTAAAGTCTAACTGAATGAAGATTAGGGACATGGACTCTGAACTAGACTCTCCACATTTAAATCGAAGTTTAGCCTGTGTGTAATTGGATAATTTACTTAAGAGAGCTTAACACATCTATGTCTAGAACTTTTGTAAGGAACAGAAGTATATGTATAAATTTACTAGAAGAGAGTCTAATAGATTTCTTTAAGTATCATCTTTATGTAGGAATGGGTTGTCAGGTAATGGAAAAACTATTGTATTTAAATTTATTATATTTTGAGATTACAGACTGGAAATATGGATGTGGTCTCCACATGTGGATGAACTCAAATTTAAGCTATTGACTATGTTATTTTTAGGAGCTCTGGTAGCATAGTGCCTAAGGCACTTGACTGCTAGCCAGAAGGCTGGTGGTTCAAACCCACCACCCAATCCTTGGAAGGAAAATGGGGCAATCTACTTCTGTAGTGATACCGCCTCAGAAACCCAAGGAGGGGTCACTATGAGTCGGGCTGACTCTATGGCACATAACAACAACAACAACATGTTATTTTTAAGAATAGCTGAACAAAAACTGCTGAAATTTAACAACATATTTATCAACATTGTAAACTGGAAAATATTTTCCAACACATGGAAGAAAATGTATATATATAATTCCATCATACTTGTCCTGTTTGTGATGTAATGGTTTCCTCCAGTAATTAGAATAATGTGGTATTAACTAATTTGAAATCTAGGGCCCTTAAAAATATCAACACAATGAGTAAAAATGATGACTGACAAATTCTGATATGCACACCCCTTGTTTGTAAATTTTCCTTGTGTACCCTATGAAGGGGCACTCTGGTGGCATAGTGCCTAAGGCATTTGATTGCTAACCAGAAGGCTGGTAATTCAAACCCACCAGCCACTCCTTGGAAGGAAGACTGGTCAATCTACTTCTGTACTGATACCGCCTCAGAAACCCTGGGAGGAGTTGCTGTGAATCGGAAACAACTTGAGGACAGTGAATTTTTGGTTTTACCCTATGAAGAGTTATCCTTTTTCCTCTTTTGAACAGAAACATGGGTTTGTTTAATAATCACATTCCAAGAAATGATTTTTTGGAAAGGACTAACGCTGTCTCTTTCTTATAGATGGGATAAGTTATGTTTAAAGTTGGAGAGGAGAGTTGTGGGAAAGCTGTCTTCTGCAGAGTTTGAGAAACAAATGTGATGGAGAAGGTTATTGCTTTCTTGTTTCTTGAGTTGGAAAGGAATCTCATGCTGCTCTTAATAGTTAGGTTAGGGAACTGGATATTTGGTAATTCAAATGCAGGAGCAGGTGTTTAGTTCTCTTTTGCTCTCTACCTTTGAAGAGGGGTATGGAATACTTGCGAACATCTCACAGTAGATCTAAATGCCTGCTTTCTTTGGAGCCATTGTTGCTGTTGTTACATGCCCTCGAGTTGGACCCAGCTCATAGAGACCCCTCCTTGGGTTTACAGAGTAAACTAGAGTTTACTTTACAGAGTATTAATACTTGGTCTTAATTTTACCACTCATAATGAGAGGACAAACCCTTATCTAAAATTCAGAAATTAAGCAAAGTAGCTAGAAGCAGGATCAAGAAGAGGTTAGCCAGAAAAGGCAGGTGATTCTGGGATTGAGAACTGGGTCAGCAAGAGTGGGAATGGCTGTCTGTGTACAGCTTATTAGCAGAGGCAAGAGCACAGAATCAGATACAGACCACTATACAACAAGGCTACCTGTTTTATTTTAGAGACTATTCTGTGCTTTGACTCATGTCTAAGTACAGGGCATAGCACAGTAATATAAGCAGCATTAATATATACCAGTTACTTTTCTTTTGTTTTCTTCTGAAATGGAGGGAAAATAGGAATGAGCAGTCACTCTGTGATGAATAGAGAATATCACAAAATCACTTCCCATCTGCTAGCTAAATAGACAAATAACCATAAATTCTTTAAATGATACAAACAAGAAATTGTAGTACATATATCAAAAATGTCTTTTGACATCTCCCACCAGAAAGCTAAGAGATTTGATTTTTAATGTGCTTATTCTTTTTGTAGTGAAATTAATGTTAACTTTTTATTTAAAAAAATATTAATTCAATGGTCTATTTTCAGTTTTCTCTAATAAGTGTAATTATGTGATTTGTTGTTAGTTGCCATCAAGTTGATTCTGACTTCTGGTGACCCATGTAAGCAGAGGAGAACTGCTCCATGGGGTTTATAAGGCTGTGACCTCCTCAAAGCAGATCACCAGGCCTGTCTTCCAAGGCATCTCTAGGTGGGTTCAAACTGTCCATCATTCAGCTAGTAGTTGAGCACTTAACCATATGTGTCACCTCATGAATGGCAAAAGTATCATTAATTCATGGTTATAATGACAATTGTTACATTATCTTTTTTTCAAAAAAATAAAGTTTTAAACTTGATTAAAAGTTTAACATTGTCCCTTTTCTTCGACAGTTATATTTTTAAGTCAGATATATTCAGGTTTAATTTACAAACAACATATTTCTCCCTTTTTTTAAAGTGTGTATTTCTACCAGTACTAACAAACATATAGAGTTGTATTTGATTAATATCTTAATTCTGATTTCTAGAGGTTTTGAGAGAGAAAATTGTCAATAAAAGACAAGATCCTGAATTCCAACTTTCATTGACTCTGAAACATGCTTGGAATTTTTTTTAGAAGAATTTCAAAATTGTGCTTTTTGATAATGAATGTCATATATTTATTTTGGTCATAGCATAGATACATGTGCATATTAAAATATGCTAATATTAAGAATATTAGTAGCACCACAAGCATAATATATAATAAATTATTAATAGGAGCTCTGGTAGCATAGTGCCTAAGGCACTTGACTGCTAACCAGAAGGCTGGCGGTTCAAACCCACCAGCCACTCCTCAGAAGGAAGGTTGGGCAATCTACTTCCGTAGTGATACTGCCTTGGAAACCCAAGGAGGGGTCGCTATGAGTCGGGGCTGACTCGATGGCATACAACAACAACAACAACAATTATTAATAATAAAGGCTTTTCAACTGTAAATACCTATTCATTTTTTTAAACCTTTGATACTACTTGTGCATGTTATTCAATAATTTTATAATATGTCAATAATTTGGTATCTTGCCTGAGTATCCACACTAAGAGAATTGTCTCTGGTTTTAATTAAATATTGGCCAATTATTTCTCCAGTATACTCCCTGTTGATATGTTAAATATTCAATGTATGTATGTGTAACTTAAAATATAAATGTCTTTCATAGCTTCATGGTTTCAAGGACACATATTCTTTATTAAGATCCATAAATGATAAAATTGATAAATTTTTCAAAATGTTTTTAGGTTGGTTGCACAAGAAAATAATGATCATGATATGATGCCAGAATAATATTATATATTATGGCAAACTAATAACCTCCAGGGTGCTCAACTTCCATGAAATTCATTTCATATCTCATCTATTATGGAGGATCTGTGAAAAATAGTTTACCATTCCCCTTCTGAAATATTTGGCAATACAGACTAGGATCATGAAAGCAAAGAGATTAGATATTGTCATTTTCAAAGGGTAAAATCTGTGAAAGCTATTTTCTAATTCAAAAAATGTCTGAGTGATAAAAATCCCTTTATGCAAATAATAAGGGAGGAACAGAGCTGGTCATTTTTCTCAGCTTTCAAAATAGATATATTATTTTCCTTTTAAGCAGCACATTTATCAGAGGGGTTGCTTCTACATATCCACAATGTGAGCACTATGTATCAGGCACATGTGCTCGCAGACTTGATGTTTACCTCTTGAAAGCATCTACCCTTGGAGAAGTTTAACCCTCTTCAGAGGGTTAATCCTTGCCATGGCCTGGGAACTACTATCACGATTTTAAACCCATGTTGTGTTCAGGGTTCTGGTTGGTGAGGATGAGATTCACATGGAACTAAGAAATCATATTTATCATAAAACTGGCACTTTCAGAATCTTACATTAACATTTACAATGATTTTTTTTCCATTGTCTACAACTAGGGCTCATAACTAGGGCACAGTGATCGTTCAAAGACTTCTGTGGAAACTGAGACTGTGTGAAAATAATTGTGCATATGAACATGAGAAGCAACAGGTTTTGCTGCATCTACCCAAGATTTTGTAAATAACATAATGCAAATATTTTTTAACATGGCTTTTGTGGTTACTGTTGTATCCATCTAGTTGATCTCAATACCTAGCCATCCTACAGGACAGAGTACAACTGCCCCATAGGGTTTCCAAAGCTATAAATCTTTACAGAAGTAGACTGTCACATCTTTCTTCTGCAGAGCAGCTGGTGCATTCAAACCACTGACCACTTGGTCAGTAACAAAATGCTTACCTACTGCACTATTGGAGCTCCTTAACATGGCTTTTGGAAGTCCTTAAAATCTTCCATATTTTCTTTTTGAGCTAAATTTCCAGTTTTATCCCAAATGGTATAAATGGCACCTGTCTTGGAATTTACCTTTCATTTTAATATTCCATGTCTTCTGCTGGTGTTCCCTTTACACTCTGAAAAAATGCAATTCTATACAATCCTCAAGGTATGATTTACATATGATTTCATCCGTTAAATAGTCTGTGGTATTCCTGTTGTTTTTGTTGTTGTTATGTGCCATCAGGTTGGACGTAACTCATAGCAACCCCTCCTTAGGTTTCCAAGGTGATACCACAATGGAAGTAGATTGCCCAACCTTCTTTCCGAGGAGGAGTGGCGGTGGGTTTGAACCGTTAGCCTTCTGGTTAGCAGTCAAGTGCCTTAGGCATTAGGGGAATTAAACCTCTATTCTCCATTAGCCCCACTTCCCAGCTAGGGAACTAATCAACCTTCTATGTTCATCTAATTCCTCTTGCTATAGTCAATGCCCTATTCAGCCTTGTTTATTCAGTATCCACAAACATATCAATCCACTTTTGGTCCAATACATATATTGACTGAAATCAAATTGAACTTCTAATGTATTGTGAACTGTTTATGCACCCTGCATTTCATGATATAGGAGAGGAGGGAAAAGAAGTAGAGTAAGTATCATCTAGAGCAACAACAACAACAATCTAAAAAAGGCTTCTAGTTGGTACTGACTGTTAGTGTTCAGCTGATAACTGAAAGGTTGGTGGTTTGAACCCACCCAGAACAAAGAAGAAAGAAAGTCCTAGGAGAAAGTCCTGGTGATATGCTTCCAAAAGTTCACAGCTATGAAGTCTATAGGGAGTACAGTTCTGCTAGGAAACACATGGGGTATCCCATGTGTTGGAATTGATTAGAGGGCAACTGGTGTTTGTTATTCATTTAAAAAATCTCAACAACATTTGTTTACCAAGACTGATAAATTTTGTTCTGTCTTCATCCAGCAATTTGTTGGTAGTTTTTTTTTCCCCCCCTTCTGCCTCTTTCCCCTTTGAATAATGGTACTGGAAAATTGGTTTTGTTGAATTCCATTACTTTTTCCTATCTTCTATTGTCCTATATGGAGCAACACAATAACATTTTATAGAAGTGTAATAACTGTATGTATATTTTTTTCTTATTCCTTGAATTAAAAATCTAACTACCTTTCAACATTTCTTACTTGATTTTGTTTCTTTTCTTTCAGAATCTCAGAAAATGAAAATATGTAAAGAAATTAATACAAAAATTATCATCTATTAGAGACTTCCTTGTGTCTATATTAAAAGATATATCTTTTATCTCCATATTTCCGGGCTTTTATTTCTCTCCATGTTTGAAGACTATCATGCAAAAGCTGCAGACTTCTTTAAAGTCAGAAATTTTCTCGCCACAACCTGAGTCTCTTCAGAACTAATTCTCAATTTTATCACTTTATCTTGTAGACTTCCTCCTCTAGTGGCTATCTTTCACTTCTTATCTCTTTACCAATATCTTGGAATTATTTTTGCTGCAGGTCCCATAGAATGATCCTGGGGCACAATATTTCCCTCTTTCTTAATATTTTTCATCCCGGTAAGATTTTTTTGACCCTGGAACTCTAAATCTCCTGTCTTGGGTACATTTGCATTAGGAGGTAGTCTTGGTATTATCTAAGATCCTACTGACACTTCTGCACCATGAATCTCCTATTTCTGATAATCATTTTCTCCTTTGAGGTCTACCTCACTTGATTATAAATTATTATATTATTACCTCTCCTCATTGTTTATGTCTAAAAATACTTTAATTACTTCCCATCATTAACTAAAATCTTCGATACACTGAACTTTTGATTCTCTTCTAACCAAACCCTTTCCAATATTATGTCAATTTTTATACGTAGATGGAGGTCATCCCAACACCATTTTTAAAGTTTGTTGAGTTACATTAATCTCTACTCCACTGTAATATCCCAGTCTCTTCTAAATCTAATATGGTATGATACTTCGAGTCAGGATGCCTTCCAGAAGAAACCAGGAAGATCTTGGCCTTTTTACAGAGGCTTCACATTTGTTAAATAGTGACATGGATACTTGATTTATCCAAATTTTAGGACTCTGAGGGGGATAAAAATGCATAATATATGTGAAAATGTCTTGCACACCATAAAATCTTCATGAATATAAAGTAATGTGACTTTGAAAATTATCCTTCAGTCCAGTATTCACCATTGTGGAGAGATATAATATGATCTTAAGTGGTTTGTGGAGGAACTTTGACTTTAATTTCAATAGTTATGTGATTAATTTATTGAATTTACAACCTAGACAGATCTTTTATATCAAAATTAAAAAGCTAATCTAAAAGTAATGGTGTCTAAGTATTGAAATAGCACTACCTGGGAGGATGTGGCAGACTAAGAGAATTCTGAAAATCAAAATTCTGAACTACAAAATCACCTTGACAACACTTTTGTACATGAGAAAGTTAACACGATCTTTGACAGGCACATGATATGGAAAAAATGTCAAAAAAAATAAACATTTATAACTATTAATTGACTTATTGCTCGTTACCACTGAGTTAATTCCAATCTTCAAGGCTGTGGTCTTTCAGAAGCAGATTGCCAGGCCTATCTTCCAAGGCTCCTCTGGGGGTTTGAACTGCCAAACTTTTGCCTAGTAGTACAGTGCTTAACCATTCACACTACCCAGGGACTCCACTTCACTTATTATCAAACTCAAATTCTATGTGGTCAGGGTTGGGAAAAATGCAGACTTGTAAGAATAAGGAAATTATTATACTCAAATAATTATAGGAATTGCTTCCATATGTTATAAAAATATGATGGAAATATTTTTATTCATCAATTCATTTATTTAACAAAATATTTTGTTCTTTTTGGGTGCCAGGAAATTTGTTCTGACTCATAGTGCCTCTATGTATATATAACAGAAAGAAACATTGCTCGGTACTGTGCCATCTTTACAATAGTAAGTATGTTTGAGCCTATTGTTGCAGTCACTGTGTAAATCCATTTCATTGAGGGTCTTCCTCTTTTTCACTGATTCTCATCTTCACCAAGCTTGATGTTCCCTTGGGAACCTTCTTTTAATAGTAAAAAACAAAAAACAAGAAACCCTCACTGCCATTGAGTTGATTCTGACTCATAGCGACCCCCATTGGGTTTCCAAGGCAGTAAATCTTTACAGAAGTAGATTGCTCCATCTTCCTCCCAAGGAGCAGCTGGTAGGCTTGAGTTCCTAACCTTCTGGCTAGCAGTCAAATGCCTTAGGTACTGCACCACCAGAGCTCCTTAAATTATGTCCACAATAAATGAGATAAAATCACATCATACTCACTTCTAAGGATCATTCTGGCTGTACTTCTTCCAGGAAAGATTTATTCATTCTTTGACAGTCTCCAATATAATAAATATTCTTTGCCAATACCATAATGCAAATGTGTCACTTCTTCTTCAGGATTCTTTTTTTATTGTCTAGCATATGAGGTGCTTGAAAATACCATGGCATGGGTCTGGTGCACCTTAGTCTTTAAAGAGACACATTTACTCTTTAAGATTTTATATATATCTTTTGCAGCACATTTTCCCAGTACAATACATCTTTTGATTTCTTGACTGCTGCTTCCATGAGCATTGAATGGGTTCCCATAAAATAAATCTTTGATACTCATTCAACTCACTGCCGCTGAGTTGAATCTGACTCATAGTGACACCTTCTTGGGTTTCCCAGGTGGTATCACTACAGAAGTAGATTGTCCATCCTTCCTTCTGAGGATGTTTCTCATTATTCCAGTTGTTCCAGGATTTTTGTTTTCTTTTTGTTGGTGTAATCCATACTGAAGTTTGTAGTATTTGATGTTCATCAGTAAGTGCTTCAACTCTTCATTTTTGGGAAGTGAGGTTGTGTCATCCTCATATTGCAGATTGTTAAATGTTGTTGTTGTTGTTGTTATGTGCCGTCGAGTCGGCCCCGACTCATAGCGACCCCTCCTTGGGTTTCCGAGGCAGTATCACTACGGAAGTAGGATTGCCCAACCTTCCTTCCGAGGAGTGGCTGGTGGGTTTGAACCTCCAGCCTTCTGGTTAGCAGTCAAGTGCTTTAGCCACTATGTTACCAGAGCTCCTCTTCCTCTAATCCTGATGCCACATTCTTCTTCATATTGTCCAGATTCTCATTTCATTTGCCGAGAATGAAGATTTAATAAGTCTGGTTAAAGCATATAACCCACATACACATCTATTCCAATTTTAAACTAGGCAATATCCCCTTCTATTCAAATAACTGCCTCTTAGTCTATTGTACACAGCATTTATTGTGGGCTTGTTATTTTGTGACTTGCTGGAGATAAAAGGATATAGTTAATATATCATCCCTCTTGAAAGTTAGAATCTAGTGGGAGTGGTATTTGTCAAATAATCATAAGAAAATGTAAAATCACCATTTGACAAGACAGAAATAGGGCAATTTGAGAATAATTCTTTCCAAAAGCTTTTTCCCAACTAAAGTATAAAGAATAAATAATCCTTAACTAGATAAAGAACCAAGAAGAGAGCATCTCTGTCTGTTGCTCTAGGAGAAGGTCCTTGTGTCTTTTCACCTGATTCTTGGTTCCCTGGAGATCTCATGTGGCTTGGCATCTATCTTCACCTATCTGTGCTTGCTTGTACTTGCTTAATCTGCTTTTATATATCTCAAAAGAGATTGATTTCAGACACACCCTACACTGATATTGCCTCATTAATATAACTTAGAAAACCCTATTGCCAAATGGGATAATAACTGTAGGTATAGTACTGTTTTCAACACATGTTTTTGGGGTTATAGATTTTTGTTAATCTATAACAGTCACATTTTGTCCCCCAAATTCCATATCTTGCCTACATGCACATTCACATTCACACAGTCATCCCATCACTTCATCCTAAAAGTCTTAAGTCAACTCCAAGTTCCAATTCACACTTTTTGAATCATCTAAATCAAACATGGGTGAAATTTTTGGCACATTCCAGCCTGGGCAAAATTCCTCTTTATCTATAAACCTATGAAATTGCTATAGAATAGAAGTTATCTACTTCCAAATTAAGGGGCCATGGTGGCACAATGTTTAAAGCATTCAGCTGCCAACTAAAAGATCAGCAATTTGAACCCATTAGCAATTCCATGGGAGAAAGATGTGGCAGCCTGCTTCTATAAATATTATAAACTATGAGGCAGTTTTATTCTATCCTATAGGGTCACTAAGAGTTGGAATCAATTTGATGGCAATGGATGCTTCCAAAGTACAATGGGGGAACTTTCAAAAGCTAGACATTTCCATTACAATGGGAAAAATAAGGGGGAAAAAAGGGATAATGTGCACCAAGCAAATCCAAAACCTAGCAGAACAAATTACGTTAGTTCTCAAGGCTTGTAAATAATCCCCTCTTCTTTGAAACCATCTGGACAATGGTTTCAAAGTCTGGGTGCCAGCCATGATTTCCATATTCTAGCTATAGACTCTTTGGTCTTAGGCATAGGCCCTACCTTCCAGGCCGCCTGGTATGGAAACTTCATCATCTCAACTTTGGGTAGCCCAGTTGTCTTAGTCCATCAAAGTGGGAACTCCATACCTTTCACTCTGGGAATTTCCTTCTCCTGGCCCTTTGGCATTGTAGCCCCACGTCCTCAGATTTGTGTGACAGCCAGCCCCATCTCCTTGGCTCACTTGAATGGCAGCCCCACACTCTGGAACTCAGTTGGTAGAGATCTGAATCATTGAAACCTAGTAGGTTGTGGCTTCACTCTTTGAAACCTAGAATTTCTTGGATTCACCATTTGAAACAGAGTCGGCCTTACTTCTAGTGTTTCTTCCAACACTTCTGCTGATCACAAACCAGGAATGATCTTTTTCTTTTCTTCAAGGAAAGCAGATGTAGCTCCTTTGAACTGTTTTCTGCCTATGGAATTCCAAAAGGCAGACAACTTTCCTTCTTTTTGTCCTGTCCACCAGCCATTCCTCGGAAGGAAGGTTGGGCAATCCTACTTCCGTAGTGATACTGCCTTGGAAACCCAAGGAGGGGTCGCTATGAGTCGGGGCCGACTTGATGGCAAATAACAACAACAAATGTTTCTTTCAGTCTAAGATGATGGGTTTTCTGCAGTGGTAGTTGGTCAGATCCATCAGTCACAGAGTTAATCTATTTAATTGTCTCATGAAGTTCATGGTGAGAGTTTTAGGACACATGTCCTTAGTTCATAAGGAGTTCTGGTGGTGCAGTGGTTAAGGAATTTGGCTGCTAACCAAAAGATCAGTTGTTCAAACCCATCAGCTGCTCCACAGAAAAAAAAGATGAGACAGTCTACTTCTGTAAAGATTTACAGCTTTGAAAGCTAATGAGGGTTGCTGTGATTCAGAATTGGGTTGAAGGCAGAGTTTGGCACATTCTTGGTCTTTAGTCTACATAATATAATTTTCCTAATTTTGAAGTTCTGGTTTTATTCTACACAGTTCACATTTAAGTCCATTTCTTTCCTCTTTCCATTCTACTATAAGCAGAAATGAGAAACTATGTTTCCCTTTTAAGATCTTTCTTAAAATCACCTCAGCCAAATACCTAAGTTCATCATTTACAAGTTCTACAGTCCATTACACATTTGAACATAATGTACACACATTTTTTTGTCACTGTATCATCCTTCCTCAATTATTTAATCACATTTCCATCATTTCCTTTTAAAGTCTCACCAGAAGAACATTCAATATTCATATTTTCAGTATCATTCTATTTGTGGTGTCTATGTATTCTCTAAGATAATAGAAAATTTCTTTATAGGTTCCCTCACTTCTTTCTGAGCCTTCAGCAGAATTGCCTTTGATGTCGATAATTCTACCAATAGTCTCTTCAATGCAATTTAGGCTTTTCACTTAAAACAAAAAAACAAAGAAAAAAATAATATTGCCATTGAGTCAATGCCAACTCATAATAACCCTATAAAAGGCTGTGAGTCTTTTACTTTTAGGTACCTTAAAACTCTTCCAGCCTCTACCCATTATCCAATTCCAAGACCACTTTCACATTTTAGGTGTTTGTTACAACAGCACCCCACTCTCTGGTACTGAATTTTGTCCTGCTTATCTAGTGCTGCTATGACAGAAATACCATAAGTAGGTGGCTTAAAGAAACAAATTTGTTTTCTCACAGATCAGGAAGCTGTTGTTGTTGTTATTTGCCGTTGAGTCAGCCCCGACTCATAGTGACCCCTCCTTGGGTTTCCGAGGCAGTATCACTACGGAAGTAGGATTGCCCAACCTTCCTTCCGAGGAGTGACTGGTGGGTTTGAACCGCCAGCCTTCTGGTTAGCAGTCAAGTGCCTTAGGCACTATGCTACCAGAGCTAGAAGTCTGAATTCAGAGTACCAAATGTAGGGGAAGTCTTTCTCTTTCTATTGGTTCTGGGGGAAGGTCCTTGTTTCTTTTTAGTTTCAGCTTCTGGTCCCTTAGAGACCTCCTGTGGTGAGGCATCTATCTTTTCCCATCTGTGCTTGCCTAATCTGCTTTTTCATACCTTAAAAGAGATTGACTTAAAACACAGCCTACACTAATACTGCCTCATTAACATAATAAAGAAAAAAAATATGGGCTTAGAATCACAGGTAGAGTAGAGTTTACAACACATATTTTGGGCCCACAATTCAATCTATAATCTATAACAATGACTAAAGTTTATGAAACACTGTTTTAACCTAATTGAATTTTGGGGGTTAAAGAATTGAGAATTACAAAGATTACTTTTAGTAGGGATAGTATTTTCATTAAAATCAGCCACACTTGTTGAAGGAAAATGAAACAAATAAACAATAATACCAACATCATTTTTAATATTTTTAGATTATTTGTAAGTATAACTTTAGTTTTCCTTAGAAACCGTTTCATTTTATGACATGAGATAAAGGACTAGACATACAGTCCCAATATGTTCTTAGAGAGACTTTGTTGCATAGCATGCAAATCCTAAAGAAAATATTTAATGAGTTCTAATATTAGTGTCCTGGCTTATGGAAAACCTAGAGCAATGTTGTTGTTGTTGTTGTTGTTTGCCGTCGAGTCAGCCCCGACTCATAGCGACCCCTCCTTGGGTTTTCGAGGCAGTATCACTACGGAAGTAGGATTGCCCAACCTTCCTTCCGAGGAGTGGCTGGTGGGTTTGAACGGCCAGCCTTCTGGTGAGCAATCAAGTGCCTTAGGCACTATGCTACCAGAGCTCTTAGAGCAATGTTAATGGTTAAATATGTTACTCCAAATAAGAAAAACAAAATATAGCTTGAAATAGAATTTTGTATATCTACTAAAATTAATCCAAGTACCCGAGTAAATGAAGATGGGGGAGAATTAGAAGGGTCTTCTCATAAATTAACCTTCTCTTCCATGCATTCTCAAACTCTTTCTGTATGGATTACTTATGGTGTCACTTGCTGAGAGCAGAGTAGCTGCCAGGGACTGTGCTAAGGTCTAGAGATTCTGTACTTCACCTAATATTTACAAAAACCATACCTTTAGATTTTTATTACTCTCATTTTAAAGATATGAAAATTGAAGGTCAGTGAGAATCAGTAACTTGGTCACAACTGTATGACTAGTAAGTGTCAGAAACAGAGAAATTCTACTTCAGAGTGTGTATGACTCTGTGGGCACAATACACACTTATAAAATATGAATATCTAGAAATGATATAAAATAATGCCTTATGAACTCATGACCTTGGATGATTAAATGAAAAACATGAAGAGTGTAATTGATATTTAATTTGTTCAGCTGTCATTTATCATTGAATTCTTTTATTCCAGTTACTCTGGAATCTATTTCCCATCTACTAGTTACATAATATCAAACATTTGTATTTTTACCAGACCAAAACACAAACATAAGCACCAGCAGCCTGGAAATTATTTGTTAGCATATAAATCAATATGAGATTATACATTTCTAGTACTTTCAGGTTGTGTGTCATATTTAGGAGGGGCAGTTGCCAGAAAGCCACATTGCTTGGAACATTATCTGAATTACTGGCACTGGGTATTGCCATATCGATTTATTGATTAAAATAACAGCAATCATCTACAGGCTTAAATGGCATCTGAAAAAAATAAGTGTGTTTTGATGATATTAATTGTGCATGCAGAATATTTTAAGTATAAAATATATTTTATATATAAAATAAGTAAACTATATTTACTTATTTTGGTAGAAAATTTACTTTAAGATGTGTCTCAGAAATCCCCTTAGGTTGGAAGTGATGCTTTTTTTCTGAATTAGTTTCTAATTTATGCTTTTTATATGATGATCCCTTAATTAAAATATCAACACAATATAATGATCACATCTAAAAAAAAAAATCCTCATTATCAAAATTTTCCAAATTGTTTAATCTTCTATTTCTTCTTCTTTTTTAATGTGAACCAAAACGATGGCTATCTTTTATGATTCAATGAAATGTCTTCTAATTAGGGTTTACCATTTCATCTGTTAATATTTTTATTACATTTTTTTGGGGGGAAGTGGAAATTTGGACATCTTTTCAGTTGTTTCCTACATTCTAGGGTTTGTTCATTGCATGCTACCAGTGTTTTTGTTTTTTAAGAGTTTGGGTTTTATTGAGTATGTTAATGAAGGGATTTTGTCAAAATGACCAAAGCCAATGTCATCACCCAACTTTAAGATTTTCTTTCTTTGTTTCCACTTTCTTCTCTTCAGCTGACACAACGGGGGGCAGATCCTCCCACTGGTTCAGTGTTGCCTGCTGGGTCAGGTCCACCAGACTCCTTTGTTGCAAAGGAGTCTCTCAATGTTGGTGCTGACCAGGGCCTTTGAAAATAATTCAGGCCAGAAGGTTCAACATTTACAGAACTCTGGTAGCGTAGTGGCTAAGGCACTTGACTGCTAACCAGAAGGCTGGCGGTTCAAACTCATCAGCCATTACTCGGAAGGAAGATGGGATGATCTACTTCTGTAGTGATACTGCCTCGGAAACCCAAGGAATGTTCCCTATGAGTCGGTTGACTCAAGGGCACATAACAACAAACAACAACAGCTTTAATGATGGCATTGATCTTATCCTTCCTTACCATTACCTGCATAATAATGGCCTGCCAGAATGAAGGATTGTAGATGCAGGCAAGCCCAGAGGCCATGGTGGGAGTGAGTGGTAGCTTGGTGGCTGCTCTGTATGGTGCTGACCAACCCTTCTGCAGTGCTAGTAGCCTGATGAAGTGAGTGCCTCACCTAAATGTGGCTTTAGCTTTCTCAGAAGTGAGTACTCAGCAGCCACTGAAGAAAGGGCAACAGCAATGGTTTTACCATGATTTTTTTCTTCAGTATTTCCTGCAATTTGATAGTTAGATCCAGAGGATTGATCAGATTCATTTTAGGGTTTATTGGCTAGAATACCTGTTAGGTGGTGCTGCGTATCTCCATCATGAGGCATATACATAATATTTCTATTGCATTTTATATTATCAGTTTTTAATGATCACATTTTATTTCATTAGTATTTGATAAAAGATTATATTCCCATTTTAACATTCCTTTTATTTTATTAACTAAAGCAGTTTTAAAAGGACAAATGCCCCATATCAATATTTTTGTTAACTGGATGTGCAGTTTACAGGTAGTCCTTGATTTACACATATTGGAGTTATAGAAACTGCAGCTACAACTGTTTGTGTTTTCTTGGTACATTTTATTATTAGTAGTATGTACAACATATAATACTGCAGAGTGTAATTTGATGATGTTATTGTCACAACAATAGCAACAATCATACTCAGATATAATGTTTCCAATGCAAAAAAATAAATAAATAAATATTAAATTTATAAAGATAACAAAAGAAAATAATAATGAAAACTGAAAAAAGGAAAATGAGCTATTCAACTATGAGGAGCCCTAGTTGCACAATGGTTAAAGCCCTCAGTGACTAACTAAAAAAGTCAGTGGTTTGAACCTGTAGGACAAAGTTATGGCAGTCTGCTTCCTTAAACACTTACATCCCTGAAACTCCAGGGGGTAGTTCTACTCTGCCCTATAGTGTCACTTTGAGTCAGATTCCACTCTATAGCAGTCAGTTTCCACTTACATCAGAATCCATTTTCAACTGAGTAGCCCTTAAGATCAGAACCCTATTTTAAGTCAGCTCTGTGTATGATCAGGTCTCCTGTGACTAGCACTGCACAGAGAGCATCAACCAACCAATCACTTCCTTCTACTTTTGCTTGGACTTACCTGAATCAATAGGCCTTCATTTTGGCTGGCGGTCATCATGTGGCAGATTAATAAGCAACATCACAATAAATGGAGAAAAGATTGAAGGTGTCAGGGATTTCATTTTACTTGGATCCACAGTCAACACCCATGGAAACAGCAGTCAAGAAATCAGACGTTTGTATCGCACTGGGCAAATACAAAAATGCGGGAAAAAAAAAAAAAAAGTGTTTTAAAGTGTTGCAGCGTAAAGACATCACTTTGAAGACTAAGTTGCACCTAACCCTAAGCCATGGTATTTTCAATTGCCTTATATGTATGTGAAAGCGGGACAATGAAGAAGGACCAAAGAAGAGTTGATGCCTTTGAATTGTGGTGTTGGCCAAGAATATTGAAAGTACCATGAACTGACAGAATGACAACAAATCTGTCCTGGAAGGAGTGCAGACCAAATATTCCTTGGAAGCGAGTATGACCAGACTTCATTTGACATATTTTGGTCATGTTGTCAGAAGAGACCATTCCCTGGAGAAGGATATCATGCTTGGTAAAGTAGAGGGTCAGTGAAAAAGGGGGAGACCCTCAATAAGATAGATTGACACAGTGGCTGAAACGATGTACTGAAGTATAGCAAGGATTGTGAGGCTGGTGCCGGACTGGGCAATGACTCGTTCTGTTGTACATGGGGTTGCCATGAGTTGAACCTGCCTCGATGGCACCTGACAACAACAACTTGTATTTAGAAATGGAGATAAACAGCTGATTCTTTCCCTGTATTTACAAGCTGTTTGGTTTCCTAATGGTTTTTTTAAAGGTAATCAATAAAGTTTATTATTATTATTATTGTTATGAATTCACAGACTTAAACATTTTAAATATATTGCTTTAATACAATTTAATATATTGTTTTTATTCATTGCTGTTACTATTCTTAATAGGATAGTGAATGCTCAAATGATCCTTCTAGGTCAATGGAAGTTTATTCAAGTTTGCTTCTGAGCTCTTTAGACATAATCCTTTTAGGTTTTGTTGACTTTTTTTGCATTCTGTTGTATGAAAAGATGATCCAGACTTATCATACACATATCCTTTCTCAGACCTGGAAGTAATCATTTCTCCAAAGTATCCTAGACTTTTTTTTAGTAAAAAAAATGGTATTACAAGACCACGGTTTGGGGGATAAAGGAACTCATTACCACTCAGTTCCTTGAATTTTATAATAAACACCCTAAGGCTGGTAGTTACTGCATTTCCAGACTATGACAGAGTAGAGAGAAAGGTCTAATTTACTTCCAAAAATTAGACAATGAAAAACTTATGGATCACCACAGAACATTTGCCTGACTCACTTGCTTTGGACCCATGATTAGAAGAGATCAATCGCTAAAGGAAAACATCTTTTTTGATGAGGTAGAGGACAATGAAGGTAAGGAAGACCCTAGATGAAAAGGATTGGTACAACAGCTGCAAGGATGGACTTGAACTTGCTGACCGCCCTGAGGATGATACAGGACTAGTCAACATTTCATTCTATTGGCAACATCACCTATTGGAGTTGACTCAAAGATTCCTATCTATCTAACTATCTATCTATCTATCTATCTATCTATCTATCTATCTATCTATCTATCTATCATCAAGGAGCTCTGGTGGTGTAGTGCCTAAGACATTTGACTGCTAACCAGAAGGCTGGTGGTTCAACCTTACCAGTCACTCGTCAGAAGGAAGGTTGGGCCATTTACTTCTGTAGTGATACTGCCTTGGAAACCCAAAGAAGGGTCACTATGAGTTGGATCCAACTCGATGGCAGAGAGGTTTTTTTTGTTTTTTTAGTATTTATCATCTACCTACCTACCTACTTACTGCATTTAACAAAGAGAGAAAACTATAGGTAAGAAAATGAAGTGCTCAGAAAACAATTTTAATTGACAGATGGATTTGTTGATATAGCCAAATAACTGTAATGCATGATGATGAAAAAAATTAGGCCAGGAAAAGAGGAACATCTCTTTGCATTTAATTTGTCTGACAGTTGCATCACAAATCTGGCAGAGTCTATGATAAATCAGAGCATCTTTAGCACTCTGACCATCAGCTGTCTTCCTCAGCTTGATATCATGCTTCTGCTTTCATTGCGTTCATCTATTTTTACTTGCTTTAACACTTGTCCCTTACCCTTTTCTGGCAATTATAGCCCACACTGCACCATTTTGAAGAAAAATTAATGTTTAATAATTTCAGTACTTCAGTTATAGAGGGAGGTATACAATTTCACATTACTCAAATAGCTTGGCAAACATTTAAGGTATTAAATAGTCTTCCAGGCTTTCCCCCATACTTATGGGAAAAAAAAAAAAAATCTCTTTAATGCTTTATAAAGCTATCTTCTGCCATCCTTGTTCACCCAGCTTAGCCTGGATATCGTATGTCCCTTTTTGGGATGACCCAACCCACTTTCCTCAGAATACCATTGAGCTTATTCTTATGTATTTAGAAATGGAGTGATAAACAGCTGATTCTTTCCCTGTATTTACAAGCTGTTTGGTTGTAGGGCCCTAACTTTTCTCAAATGGCCTCAGAGAATTCTTATTTGTCTTCTTTCCAAGAATTTTAAGTTATTTAAAGTGTAACATTTATGTTGTTGTGCACCTATTATAATTTCTCTTTTCAGTTGCCCTTCCATTGACAATTCCTTTCTTTAGGGAGAGTGAAGGTGACTTTCAAGTCAGAATCAAGGAGTTTCTGTGTTTATATCCTCTCCATTTTATCAGAATGGTATCATGGAAATGTAAGGGATCATATATGAATCTATGAACACTGACTTCTCCTCAGTTAAGAAGTGACTCATTATTTCTAAAGAATCACCAAATGCAAACTTTGTTTCCAATTTAAAATTATGTATTTATTCATTTATTTTTGGATGGAGCAACAAAGAGTTATTATTTAATCCTGGTATTTATTGTGGTCATCTATATAGTATACTATCTTTATACAAAATATGTACTCTTATGTGAATCAGATACAGATCAAGCATTTTAAGGTAGGAAAAATTGACAGAAATACTTTTATTCATCCTATTTCACCACCTCCACTACACAACATGCTCTCCATTCCTGCTCTCCCTCATATGCTCTTTTCCTGCCCCTTCAGTTTGTTCACCAGGATCAGTTTCCTTAATGTACCTCTTCCATTGCAGTAGTCGAATCAGGAAAGAGATATGCACAATTTTATCATTAAATCAGAATTGAATTTACTAATTTAAATATTTGATGTATCCACCTCACCTTTCCCTGCCTTAGAATATTATCAGACTCAGAGCGAACCCTCCTTGGTTTTCCGAAGCAGTATCTCTACTGAAGTAGATTGCTGCTCAGTCTTTCTTCCGAGGAGTGGCTAGCAGGTTTGAACCTCCAACCTTCTGGATAGCAGTCAAATGGCTTAGGTATTACAGTGCCAGAGCTCCTGTTTTATGTATAATGCCGACATAATCTCTTCACAAATTGCTTGCTTTCAGAAAGATTCTAATAAAGTCATTCTCAACCTTAGCTTCATGTTATAATCACCTGGGGAGCTTTCAGAAATGCCCAGGACACACTCCAGACCAATTAAATTAGAGTCTCTGATAGTGGGATTCAGACATCAGCATTTTCCAAAGTTCCCAGATGATTTTAATTTGCAACTGAAAGGAGAACTACTCATAAAACACATTTCTCTAAGGATCATACATCTATCCTTACTTTAGTAAGTGATCTCCTCTTAATGAAGGAGGTTGTCATAACCCTGATTAGAAAGTTTTGTGAATCAATGTCATCAGTTCTGAAAATCAATCATTCATGAAAAACCTCAAAAGCAGCCTGTCATTTATAATTACAAAATATTTAAGGTAAAATAATATTTTATGCAATAAAATATAAACTACCACTATATTGTGATTTTAGAAACCCTGCTGGCACAGTGTTTAGAGTGCTAGTCTGCTAACCAAAAGTCAGTGGTTTGAACCTACCAGTGGCTGTGTGGAGGAGAGATGTGTCAGTCTGCTTTGGTAAAGATTTATAGCCTTGTTAACCCCATGAGGCTGTTCTACTCTGTCCTATAGGGTTGCTAGGTGTCATCATCCATTCAACGAGAGCAGGTTTGTTTTTTTTATTTATATTTGGATTTTAAAAAGAGTAAAATACTATCTTTAAATTACCCGATGAAGTTACAGAATGAAAATCATGGTTGTTATTGTTGTTAGGCACTGTTGAGTTGTCTCTGACTCATAGAGACCTTAAGCACTGCAAAACGAAACATCACCTGGTCCTGCACCAGCTCCACGATCCTTGCTATACTTGAACCCTATGCCAGAGCCACTGTGTCAGTCCATCTCATTGAGGGCCTTCCTCTCTTTTGTGGACCCACCCCCTTACCAAGCATGACATCCTTCTCCAGGAAATGGTTCCTTCTGACAAATGACCAAAGTAGGTGAGACGAAGTCTGGCCATTCTCGCTTCCAAGGAGCATTCTGGCTGCACTTCCTCCAGGACAGATCTGTTAGTACTTTCAGTATTTGTTGGTACTCTCAGTATTTGTTGGTACTCTCAGTATTCTTTGCCAGCACCACAACTCAAAAGCATCAACTTTTCTTTGGTCTTCCTTATTCATTGTCTAGGTTTCACATGCATATGAAGCTATGGAAAATACCATGGCCTATGCTAGCACACCTTAGTCCTTAAGGAGATATCTTTGCTCTTCAGCACCTGAAAGAGATCCCCTGCAGCCGATTTGTCCAGTGCTATGTGTCATCTGACTTCCTGACTGCTGCTTCCATTAGTGTCGATTGCAGAAACAAGCAATGTGAAGTGTTTGACAACTTCAATCTTTTCTTCATTTATTGCAATGTTGCTTATAGGTCCAGTTGTGAAGATTTTTGTTTTCTTTATATTGAGATGTAATCCATAATGCAGACTGTATCCCTCATCCTTCATCAGTAGGTGCTTCAAGTCATCCTCACTTTCAGCAAGCAAAGTTGTGTCATCAGTGTATTGCAGGTTGTTAATGATTCTTCCTTCAATCCTGATGCCACATTCTTCTAGATATAGTCCAACTTCTCAGATTATTTGCTCAGCATACAGATTGAATAAGTGTGGTGAAAGGATACAACTCTGACACCCTCCATTCTTGATTTTAAATCATGCAGTCTCCCCTTGTTCTGTTAAAAAAAAACTGCTTCCTGGTCTATGTATGGGTTCCTCATGAGTACAATGAAGTGTTTGGGAATTCCCATTCTTCTCAATGTTATCCACAATTTGTCATGATCCACACAATCAAATGCTTTTGCATAGTCAATAAAACACAAGTAAACATCTTTCTGGTATTCTTTGTTTTGAGCCAAGATCCATCTGACATCAGCA
>NW_006921663.1:6362733-6364379 GCF_000298275.1 Orycteropus afer afer
GCAATATTAATGATATTGTTTGATAATTTCCACATTCTGTGGGATCACCTTTCTTTGGAATGGGTACAAATATGGATCTCTTCTAGTCAGTTAACCAGATAGTTGTCTTCCAAATATCTTGGCATAGTCAAGTGAGTGCCTCCAGTGGGGCATTTGTTTGTTGAAACATCTCAATGGATATTTTGTCAATTCCTGGAGCTTTGTTCTTTGCCAATTCCTTCAGTGCAGCTTCAACTTCTTCCTTCAATACCATTGGTTCTTGAACATATGCCACCTCCTGAAATAGATGGGGATTGACCCATTCTTTTTGGTACAGTGATTCTGTATATTCCTTCCATCTTCTTCTGATTCTACCTCCATCATTCAATATTTTGCCCATAGAATCTTTCAACATTGCAACTCAAGATTTAAATTTTTTCCTCAGTTCTTTCAGCTTAAGAAATGCCAAGTATGTCCTTCCCTTTTTGTTTTTTAATTCCAGGTCTTCGCACATTTCATTACTGTAATTGGCTTTGTCCTCTTGAGCTGCTCTTTGAAATCTTCTGTTCAGCTCTTTTATTTTGTCATTTTTCCATTTGCATTTGCTACTTTCAGCTCAAGGGCAAGTTTCAGAGTCTCTCCTGACATCCATTTTGGTCTTTTCCTCTTTTCTTGTCTTTTTAATGACCTCTTGCTTTCGTCATGGATGATGTTCGTGATGTCATCCCACAATTCTTCTGGTTTTCAGTCATCGGTGTTCAATGCATCAGATCTATACTTTATATGGTCTCTAAATTCAGGAGGGATATATTCAAGTTTATATTTTGGCTCTTGTGGACTTGTTTTAATTGTTTTCAACTTCATGTTGAACTTGTATACAAGCAGTTGATGATCTGTTCCACAATCAGCTCCTGGCCTTGTTTTGGCTAAGGATATTGAGCTTCTCCAATGTCTCTTGCCACAGGTATAGTCACTCTGATTCCTGTGTATGCCATCTGGTGAAGTCCACGTCTATAGCTGCTGTTTGTGTTGTTGAAAAAAGGTGTTTGTTTGCAATGAATAAGTCATTGGTCTTGCAAAATTCTATCATGCGATCTCCAGTGTTATTTCTGTCACCAAGGGCAAATTTTCCAACTACCAGTGATTCTTCTTTGTTTCTAACTTTTGCATTCCAGTCACCATAATTATCACATCTTGATTTCAAGTTCGGCCAATTCCAGACTTCAGAAGTTGATAAAAATCTTCAATTTCCTCAACTTTGCTTTGGTAGTTGGTGTGTAAATTTGAATAATAGTAGTATTACTACACCTTGTAGGTGTAGCTTTTTACTGACAGCATTCTAGTTCAGGACAGCTCTTGAAACATCCTTTGTGATGATGAATGCCATGCTATTCCACTTCAATTTTCATTCCCAGCATACTAGATCATATGGTTGTCTGATTCAAAATGGCCAAAACCAGTCTGTTTCAGCTCACTAATACCTAGGATATCAATCTTTATATGTTATGTTATGTTATGTTATGTGCCGTCGAGTCAGACCTGACTCATTGTGATGGGTTGTTGTTGTTGTTGTTATGTGCCGTCGAGTCGGCCCCAACTCATAGCGACCCCTCCTTGGGTTTCCGAGGCAGTATCACTACGGAAGTAGGATTGCCCAACCTTCCTTC
>NW_006921663.1:6364754-6367540 GCF_000298275.1 Orycteropus afer afer
AACATGGGGGAGTAGAGAATGGATGGTGAGCAGAGAGCAAGTAGTTTATGCCACATCAATCACAGCTCCATTTCATGTATAAAGAAACTAAAATTCATAATGCTTAAGTAAATTTGTGTATAGCTATTAGGTATTGAATTTGTATATCTATGTCTGCCTCAAAAATCTGCTTCCTGTATAACATAAACTATTTTTTTCTTCAGTATTAAATGAAAAATGCAAAAGATTGTCCTGTTTCAGAATTCTTTCCTTTCTAATACTATAAATGTATATAGAGAAAATATCAATACACATCAAGGTGGCTTGTGTTGTAGGAAAAATATCCAACAAAAGATCTATCCAAGAACATATCCAACAAAAAAATGCATTGCTACTTTGTCTTTTGGATGGTGCCTTTGAACGTTATCAATGCTACAGGGTTAATTGTAGCCATTTCTAGACAGGGTTAGCAGAAGATCATGAAAGTGAAGGTAGAGGTGAGCCTTATACTGATCCCAACTACTCCAGATGGCTTCCTGCATCTTTATATATGATGTAATGTTTCTCTGAGTCCCAGGATCAACCAGAAGGAAATAAAGTTGAGTCATCTGTTGCTTAAAAGGTTCAAACAGAAAGTTAGTGGGAAATTGAGAAAAGGAGAGTAGACACTCAGATTCTTATTTATGTTATAATCAGAAACATCTCTAAGTTTGAGCAAAAGCCAACCAGGGCACTGGCACAAGGGAGTAACATAAAGCAATACAAGAGATACTAACCTGAGATCAAAGGAATTTACTTCCCACTCAACAACTCTTTGATGTTGTATCATTGTATTATCACAAGACTTCAGGCTGCAAAGTCACTCTCCCTGAAGATTCTCTTGCATAAAGGATTAAATCTTATATTTGAGAGGAAGTCATAAAAAGTACATCTGGATATTCTGCATACTTTGAGTATGCAAGAGTGTATTATTTATTTTGAAAAAAACTTTTCTAGAGCTCTGCTTTTGATTACGAGGCTAAATGAGACACTCACATACCTGTCAAAGAATGTAAAATAATTTGACAAGCAAATATGCTTTATCTTGCTCAGTCAAAAGCATTGAATTTAACTATCCAAATGAAAAACAAGTTAAAAAAAAAAAAACTCTAGATATTAAAAAAAACATATGTAGTTTGCACATAATTAAGTCTGCACAGATTTTCTGAATGTTGAAATTAAATTAATGAAATAATAAAATAATATTCATGTCCTCCACAACTCCTAATAATATTTTTCTTAGACAAAGTGAATGTACATGACTGTTTTAATATATATTAAAAAAAAAATCCATGGCTGTCGAGTCGATTCCAACTCATAGCGACCCCCATTGGGTTTCCCAGGCGGTAAATCTTCACGAGAGTGGATTACCCAGTCTTGCTTCCATGGTGTAGCTGGTGGGTTTAAACTACCAACCTTCTGGTTAGTAATCAGATGCCTTAGGCACTGTGCTACCAGAGCTCCTTTTGTTTTAATATAGTCTTCTTGTTGTTGTTGTTATTTGCCATCGAGTGGGTCCCAACTCATAGCGACCCTTCCTTGGGTTTCCGAGGCAGTATCAGTACGGAAGTAGGATTGCCCAACCTTCCTTCTGAGGAGTGGCTGGTGGGTTTAAACTGCCAGCCTTCTAGTTAGCAGTCAAGTGCCTTCGGCACTATGCTACCAGAACTCTCTCATTGTGACATAGGATATAAATTTTCCTAGATTCCTACTCTGTACATTCCATATTCCTATTATTAATGGATGTTTGTAGCTGTTTCTCCTCAATTTGAGTTATGCCATATCAGCAAATATTTAGCTTCTTCATGCAATATGACTAGTATAACATTCAAAACAGTTATCTCCCAAATCCATGTAAACTCTGATATTCCATTTTATAAACTTTTACTTTTATCCACATGAATTTCTTTAATGGAAATTGTCTATGTGCCACACACTGCAAGACTGACTTATTTTACATTTGCTTAACATCTTTATTCCATAACTTAAGGAGACTTTTCTAAGGGCAAGGAGCTTTGCCGGTGCAGTAGTTAAAGAGTATGGCTGCTATCCAAAAGGTTGGCTGTTCCAGCCCACCTGCCACTCTGTGGAAGAGAGATGATAGAATCTATTTCTCTAAACATTACAGCCTTGGAAACCCTATGGGGCAATTCTACTCTGTCCAATAAGGTCATTATGAGTCAGGATTGACTAGATGGCAGCAGGTTTGTTCAGGTTTTTTTCTTTTACTTTTTTTTTTTTTTTTTGCCTAATGGCAAAGGAGGAGCTCTAGCAACATAGTGCCTAAGGCATTTGACTGCTATCCAGAAGGCTGGGGGTTCAAACCCACCAGCCACTCCTTGGAAGGAAGGTTGGACAATCTACTTCCATAGTGATACCACCTCGGAAACCCCAAGGAAGGTTGCTATGAGTTGAGTCCAACTCCATGGCACATAATAACAACAGCAACAACAATAGCAAAAGAGTCAAACAATATCTTAACAATATGATAGTTTTCAAAAGACATTAAAAGGCAAAATGCAAATATGTTATTTTATCATTGATTAGTAATAAGAGCATAATACAGATGTTCCACCTGAAACTAAATTCAGCATATCAATTTTCCTAATGACATACATATTTTTCCATATCAAGCAAAGGAAAGATTGTGCTTTTTATGAAGAAATTGTTTGTTTTTAACACACAAAAAAATACAGTTATATATTTATGTGTATATTCATATGTGTGTGTGTGTGTATGTGTATGTGTGTGTATATATATATATATAT